>NC_035434.2:148404434-148729023 GCF_002127325.2 Helianthus annuus
CATGTGTCCCCTGAAGCTATGGGTCAAGTGTAGGGTGCCCATGCTTCATTTATTGAGGTTTGATCGTTCATAATGTTCAAAAGGCAAGAAAACACAAAGTTTCTGCATCTGGGCGTCCCACGCGGCCCGCATGGGAGTTCCATGCATGTTTAATGCGGGTCGCCTGAGTTTCAAATATCAGACGCGTATCTTAGGGGGCTCGCGGCCCGCCTCAACTTAACCCAATCCTTTACGCGGGTCGCGAGAGGTTAAAATTTCAGGATTTTTAAATCTTTTGTCATGATTACGAAATCCTGGTAATTAATAACGAAATCTTTCGTAATGATTTACCTGACCTTTCGGGTTTGAAGGGGTAACTTTGCGGTTTGGCCCTTGGTTAATTACAACTAGGGACCTCGTGTTATTTACCCGCGTTGTTAAGTCCCCGATTAGTTTATTAATTGTTCAGAAAGCCTTAACTTTCATTATTGATGCTTTTAACTCTTCTCCTACGAATTCGATCGTAACTTTCTCGTTTCATAACGAAACTTCGCGAAATATATATATTATATTTTAGTGAGTGTATAATACCGTTACAAAGCCTTGGGAACGTTAAAGGGTCACTCAGAGGTATAATTAAACATGTTGACACGGTTAACCCCTGTAGCTTGTAATCTCTCACTTTCTTTCGCGTTTCGCTTCTGTACGATCTATGATTTATTCGTTTGAAGGTTCAAGCATTATTTAGGGTTACTTTACAGTATATTTACCCTTGTTGACATTTATAACCCTCGAATTTATATACTTTCAAGGTTTGTCAAAATTTGTCCTTTATTTAATATAAATGCCACGTGTAATCAAATGACACGTGTTAACACATTATTGGACGCAAAAATTCGAGGTGTTACATCCTCACCCCCTTAAAATAAATCTCGACCCGAGATTTACTCAAATAAGTAGGGGTACTTTTCTTTCATTGTGTCTTCGACTTCCCACGTATATTCGGGACCTCTACGAGCATCCCATTTGACTTTTACAATCGGTACGTGTTTTCTGCGAAGCTTCTTCACCTGTCGATCTTCAATCGACAAAGGTTTTTCTATAAATTTTAAGCTCTCATCTATATGCTCATCTGTGTGTGGAATCACCAATGATTCATCGGCGAAGCACTTTTTGAGATTGCAGATGTGGAACACATTGTGAATTCCATTGAGCTCTTCAGGCAAGTTCAACTTATAGGCGACTGACCCGACCCGTTCAATGACCTCAAAAGGTCCTATGTATATCGGACTCAGTTTGCCTTTCTTGCCGAAACGCATCACCCCCTTCCAGGGTGATACCTTAAGCAACACTTTTTCACCTACTTCGAAGTGAAGATCCTTACGTTTTGGATCAGCGTAGCTTTTCTGCCTATCGTGGGCAGCCTTGAGACGTTCCCGGATCTGGAGAATCTTGTCCATTGTCTGGAAAACAATCTCTGGTCCTGATAATTGGACCTCTCCTACTTCCGCCCAACAAACAGGCGATCTACATTTCCTACCGTATAATGCCTCGAAAGGCGCAGCCTTTATGCTGGTGTGGTAGCTATTATTGTAGGAGAATTCGATTAGGAGTAGGTTCTTATCCCAGTTACCACTTAAATCGATCGCGCATGCACGAAGCATGTCTTCTAGCGTTTGAATGGTACGCTCACTCTGACCGTCCGTCTGTGGATGGTAAGCCGTACTGAAGTTCAAACGCGTGCCCAAAGATTGCTGGAAACTCTTCCAGAAGTGAGACGTGTACCTCGTATCCCTGTCGGAGATAATAGTCACAGGTATGCCGTGTAAAGCTACAATCTTATCAACATACAGTTGGGCTAACATATCGGAGCTATATGTCTCCTTGATGGGTAGAAAATGAGCTGATTTAGTCAGCCTATCGACTATGACCCATATTGTATCGTTTCCTTTCCTGGTTTTGGGTAACTTGGTTATGAAATCCATAGTTACGCATTCCCACTTCCACTCGGGAAGTTCAGGCTGTTGTAGCAAGCCAGACGGCTTTTGGTGCTCGGCTTTGACTTGAGCACAAGTCAAGCACTTTGCTACGTGGGCGGCCACAGACTTTTTCAAGCCTATCCACCAATAGTTTGCCTTTAAATCTTGATACATCTTGTCTGCTCCAGGATGGACTGAGTATTTGGAACTATGGGCTTCCTGGAGGATAACATCTCGTAGTCCTCCATAAATCGGAACCCATATACGTCCGTTCAGTCTGAGGATTCCATCTTTGCTAAGAGTCAACTGCTCCTCAGTTACTCCTAACTTTTCATTAGGATAATTAGCTTCCAACACAGCCTCTCGCTGTGCAGCTAATATCCTCTCAATCAAATTGTTCTTGACTTCAATGCTCTTGGCATTGATTCGAATAGGTTTTACCCTTTCCTTCCTGCTCAAGGCATCAGCGACTACATTCGCCTTGCCGGGATGGTACCTGATCTCGCAATCATAGTCATTCAAGGTTTCCATCCAACGGCGCTGCCTCATGTTCAACTCCTTCTGGTTGAACAGGTGCTGGAGGCTTTTGTGATCAGAATAAATCACAAATTTAATACCATAAAGGTAATGCCTCCACAATTTTAGTGCAAATACAACGGCACCCAACTCCAAATCATGGGTGGTGTAATTCTTTTCGTGCACCTTTAATTGCCGTGAAGCGTAGGCAATAACCTTGCCCTTCTGCATAAGCACACACCCCATGCCTGTGTGTGATGCATCGCAGTAAACTACGAATTCTTCTGTACCCTCAGGTAAGGTCAACACAGGTGCGTTGCTTAGCTTTTGCTTCAGTATTTCGAAGGACTCTTGCTGCTTTGGGCCCCAAATAAACTTTTCTTTCTTCTTGGTTAGGGAAGTCAAGGGCGCAGCAATCCTCGAAAAATTTTCAATAAACCTCCGGTAGTATCCTGCTAACCCCAGGAAGCTACGGATTTCGGTAGGCGTCTTTGGCTCTTGCCAGTTCATGACCGCCTCTACCTTAGCGGGATCCACTTGGATACCACGCTCACTCACAACGTGACCTAAAAACTGAACCTCTCGTAGCCAGAATTCACACTTCGAGAATTTGGCGTAGAGTTTCTCACGCTGTAGTAATTCGAGAATGCAACGGAGGTGCTTCTCGTGGTCAGCTTGGTTCTTGGAATATATAAGGATATCGTCGATGAAGACTATGACAAATTTGTCCAAATACGGCTTGCAGACGCGATTCATGAGATCCATGAACGCAGCCGATGCATTCGTGAGCCCAAAAGGCATCACTAGGAACTCGTAATGACCATAGCGAGTCCTAAATGCTGTCTTATGTACATCCTCATCTCTGACCCTTAGTTGATGATAGCCCGACCTCAAGTCGATCTTTGAGAAATAGCTTGCTCCTTGCAGCTGGTCGAACAGATCATCGATCCTTGGCAAAGGATATCTGTTCTTTATGGTAACTTTATTTAGCTCTCGATAGTCGATGCACAACCGCATCGATCCGTCCTTCTTCTTTACAAATAGGACTGGCGCTCCCCAGGGAGATGAACTAGGTCTGATAAAACCTTTCGTCAGCAGTTCATCCAACTGGGTCCTCAGTTCTTTCATTTCCGTTTGAGCTAGCCTGTAAGGCGCTCTTGCTATCGGAGCCGCTCCAGGGATGATGTCTATTCTGAACTCCACTTGTCTATCTGGTGTCAAACCAGGTAGTTCTTCAGGAAAAACTTCGGGGTATTCAGAAATGACAGGAAGATCCTCGATCTTCGGCTTAGGTTCTTCTATTATCACCTGAGCCATGTAAATTACGCAGCCTCTGTTCAAACACCTTGAAGCTTTGAGCATAGATACGTCCTCGGGTAACCCGTACTGCGTATCTCCTCGAATGGTAAGAGATTCACCACTCGGAGTCTTTAAAACTATCTGCCTTTTGCCGCAAATGATTTGGGCCTGATTATGGGATAACCAGTCCATGCCTAGCACAATGTCGAAACCCGCTAATTTGAAGGGAAGTAGGGATAAAGGAAAAGAATGGTTCCTAATGGATATTTCACATCCCTCTAAGATAGTGGAGACGGTTTCTATCGTGCCGTCTGCTAACTCTACTTCGTATTTCACAACAAGGGTTTTGATAGGCATATTTAGTAGTTGGCAAAATTTTTGGTCTAGAAAGGATTTATCAGCGCCAGAATCGAATAGTACTCTTGCAAATATATTATTTACGAGAAAAGTACCTGTAAGCACGTTGTCGTTCTGGACCGCTTCCTTTGCATCCATGCGAAAAACTCTCGCATTTGACTTCTTGGTCTCTTCCGCCTTCTTGGCATACTTAGGGCAGTTACTCTTGATGTGCCCCTTTTCATTACAACCATAGCAGGTTGCATCCTTGATCTTTTTGCACTCCACAGTCTTATGATCCTTGGACTTGCATAGTCCACAGGAAGGAGTCTTTGATTGCGACTGTGAGTTCGATGCAAATCTACATTTCCCAGAGTGGGGTTTCTTGCAGATTTTGCAGTTGGGCCTTTCACCAGCTTGCCCATCTTTCTTCACCTCCGACCCTCTTTTGCCTTCACCGTTTCCACGGTGCTTCTTCCCTGATCTTCGTGAGGTATCATCCTCACGTTTTCTCTTCTCAGCCTCCTTGCTCCTTAGTGTCCTCAGACGGACAGCGTCTAAGGTGAGAGACAAGGAGAGGTCAGTAACTGACCTGAAGGTCGTCGGCCGAGAGGCCTTTACACTCGCCTTTATTGCGGGCTCCAAGCCCCCAATGAAACGGGCGATTCTTCGGGGTTCTGGTGTCACAAGGTACGGAACCAGGCGAGACATCGTATTGAAGCTCGTCAAATAAGCCTGGCAGTCCAGGTTCGTCATTACCTGTGACACAAAGTCAGCCTCGATCTTCTCAACCTCATGCTGAGGGCAGTAGTTTTCCTTAATAAGAGCAATAAATTCCTCCCATGTCATCTTGTACAAAGCAGACTTACCCGATGCCTGCACCAACGCTCTCCACCATGCCAGGGCCTCGCCCTTAAATGACTGGGACACATACTTCACCACATCCCTCTCTGCACATCCGCTGATGTCCACAATAGTGTCCATCTCATCTAGCCAGGTGATACAATCAACAGCACCTTTCTCCCCTGTAAATTCCCGGGGCTTACAAGATACAAAGTATTTGTAGGTGCAACCCTTAGCATTGGATGCATCAGTATATTCTCTATCGCGATGAACGCTGTTCTCAGTGGATGAGTGTTTGTCGTCATCTTTCTTGGGTTGAGAGGGTGGTTTGGAGTGTGTCTTTGGTTTAGAGGGTGGTTTTGTTACAGATCTGCTATGCGACTCAGTGTATTGACGGTCAAGAGCTGCCTGAACAGCATTGTCAATCAGAGCCTTAAGCTGTGCGCCTGTCAGATGCACTGGCGCATTGTCGTAGTCATCATCATTAGTATGGCTATTCTCTCCGTTGGGATCCGCCGTTGTAACTTGAATCTGTTACAGAAGATAACAAAATTTTAGAAGTTTATTATATAATTGTCTTTCATGACAATTTGTCAACCATGGTAACAGAGACCATATTTGGTTAACTTATTACTCATTAATTCTTAGGATTTGAATATATCCTATTTTAGCTATATCAATAATATTGGCGGCATAAAGCCTAATTACGAGGATGTTTTATATTATTAGTCGAGATTTCAGAGAATCAAAGGCATAGAGATTTGAACCGTAGTTCTTTTATCTCTTTCTGACAGAGAGTCATAGACCACCACTGCCTTTTGTCTTTATAAGACAATTATTACGGCCCATAGGCACTACACCTCTAATGGATGTTTTAATAAGGTTGGCCCGTAGGCACTACATTACTTAATGGATGATTTAATAAGATTGGCCCGTAGATCCTACATCACTAATGGATGTTTTAATAAGGTTGGCCCGTAGGCACTACATCACCAATGGATGTTTTAATAAGATTGGCCCGTAGGCACTACATCACTAATGGATGTTTTAATAAGGTTGGCCCGTAGGCACTACATCACTAATGGATGTTTTAATAATATTGATCACTTGCATAGGTGATTTAACCCACGATTTATAAATCATTAAGTTGGGCTTTGAAATCCTTAAAGGATTATTGTATAAGAATGACGCGCGTGATTTTAACGAATCACATCTGCCATGGTTGTTAACATGCTCGCAGCGGTTAACAAGGAATCTGAATCTTTTTAATTAAGTCCTACCATCTTGACCGGATCTTAAACGACACCAGGCTAGGTTTCACTCGTAAGATTCTTTATTCAGGCAGATCAATTTAAAAGGATTGGTTTTGATTTATTTCATACATATTAAAACAAAACTCATAACATACATTCCAAAATCTCAAATACAATTACATATTGCCCTAAACGGGTCTTTCAAATAGTACATGCCTCCATAGAGGTTTAAAATAAGTGACAAGTCTACGCAGGGACTAATACAAGATAGGTGTCCATGCAAGGACTAAAAGATAAGTCCACGTAGGGACTGAAATACGATAAGTGTCCACGCAGGGACTTATTTCAAAATAGAAATTACATTAATACAACTATTAAGGGCTAGTGGTCACGTTTCTTCTTTTTGCCCTTTAGTAGGTTCGACAAGCCCTTGAGAAATCCTCGGTGGCTTTTCTTCTCTTCCTCGAACTCTCTCTCCACACGATCTAGTCGATGGAGTATCTCTTCCTGTTCAGGAGGAGAGAAACGTGGTTGTGGCGCTTGTTGCGGAACTGGGGGTCTGGGAGGTATTGGATACCCATGAGCTGAGTAGTCCGGTGGTCCCATGTTCCCATGAGCTCCGGCAGGGTAGCGCGCATTATATCTAGCCGACACCACATACGGGTCGCGCTCATAATTGTAGTTGTATTGTGCTTGTGACGGTTCAAACGGGTTGTAAGCCGTTGGACCCGTGTAAGCAGGTATGGGTTGGTCATAACCAAATGGTGGCGAATTTGGTGCCGCTGGTGCGGAGTTCGCCTCCTGTATAGGACTTGAAGGTCCTTCTTCTTGTAGTGGCGGATAGTGGCTACTACTAGAGTGTCGAGGGGTGCTGAAGTGGATACCCCCTCCTCCTCGTGTGGACATACGAGCATTTGTCCTTCTACGCCTTGGCGGATCAGGCATTACTGGTTGCGCCGGTGGCGGAGGTGGTGGCGTAACTGCCTCAAAGCGTGAATCCTCAGAGGGATCCTGTGGATGTCGCGGTTGTTGTGATGTCTGTTGAGGTGGCGTGTAGTACCACTCATGTCGGTCGAACAACGCTTGGAAACTGTCTGGTCCCTGATAGGGTGTGCCATGGAAGGATGACCCATCAGAGACTTCTATCGGATGCGTGGGCGTACCACGAGCAGGTTCAGTTGGATTAGTATCTTCATCCATATGGTCTTCGGAGAAGTGATCTTGTGGCCCTAATGGAACAAAGCCTGAAGGTTCCTGTATGTAGTCAGCCGGATTAAACTGACCTATGAAGTATGGAGTAGGGTCGTCGTAATTTCGGTGTGATACCGAACGTTGTAGAGGTATGAAGGAAGGTTGTGGGTTGTTGGGATCATTCTCTGAGTTTGGCCCAAAGGAGTGCCGATAAGATGGCGTCGAGCTGTGCGAGGTGGAATGCCTCGCGGGTTCGTAAAGGTCTCTTCGTCGTTGTGGTTCTTCGCTCCTTGTCATTGAAGGATGTCTTGTACCTGATGGTCCAGCTTCGTTGTCGTGATGCGTCGCGATATCTCCTCTGCCTCTTCTTCCCCTTCCTCTTCCTCGGAATATAATAGGTGGCATTTTCCTGCTCCAAAACTTTTTAAAAATCGAAATGAAAGTAATGACAAAAGGAGTATTAATCCGAATTCGTCCTAAGTTATTGTCTAGACTCATGCATGTGCAATTGTGTCATTGAGATTAAACACAACAGGATAATGTTTAATTCACTCAATGTTGGCTCTGATACCAACCTGTCACACCCCGATTTCCACGTGTCTCACCAGTGGGCCCGGTGGGGGATTACCGTGACGATGTTGGCAACAATATAGTCAAACCACACAATTATATAAATGCACAGCGGAAGCTTAAAGATAAATATATACTTCAACCTCTGGTTGTAATATCAAATGTATTACAAAAGTCGAATATATCCACAGCGGATCAAAATAATAATAAATTATTGTTCATTCAGATACGGCATCGAGTTTGCGAGACTATTCGTGATGCTTAGGAAGCTAATACCAGCCCATTTCGTATAGTACCTGCACTTAATCTTTTTGGGGAAAATACGTCAGTTTACACTGGTAATACATTCAACTGACACATTTGAAAATGTTTATTAAAATTGATTTGAATGCACAAGGCACAAACTCTTTTATAACTTGGGAAAATTATTAAAATCTTGTGAACGTTTTACATGTTCTTTTATGCGTTCAGTAGCCCGGGTCGTGCCGGGTTAAAGATTTATAGACACACCACATTGCGTAAAACCGTAGTATAAAAACCAACGGCTACGTCTTTCAATTTAATGTCGACAATATATACCGGGTGTACGCCTACACCGGGATGTCGATGGTCGTGGCCATTTCGTAAAATGATGCCAAGGATATCCGGGACAACGGTCATTAAACCCCCCAAAGGCTTTTAAGAAACAAAACTGTTTAAATGAGCCGATCATATTATTTAATTAACCACCTAAGCGATAGAAAAATATAATGCTCAATCAAGCGGTATTAACATACCGTAACCCAGGCCCATATAGGGGAAATAAGTTAAAGTATTTACCTTTGCAAGTATTATTCCTTAGTTTGATTAAATCACCGATAGCTTTTACCGGGGCTTCTAATCTGGAACGAAGGTTTTAATTAACCTCTTAGAATCCTAACGGGTCTTTATATTGGCCGTAGCCTAGACCGGTTGATTCCGGAATATAAATATGGTTTAATCACGCGAAAAGGCGAAAACCGAGAATGGAATGTGATTCTGCCCCAAACAAGTTCAGAGACTTGTTTTATATGGGTTCAAGGTTCACACTCTAGATTTTGGGGTTCAAATAATATAATTTGACCCGTATCGGCTAATTTATGAAAACTAGTTTCATAAGCCGAACCGTGCGCGCAAGAGGCGAAACGGTTAACCATGAGAGTCTTACGCTTATTTCCTAAGTCAATATGCCTCAAAGAGGTTGTGGTATCAGTAGGATACCTTCCGTGGTGCCCGTAACAAGTTTTAGTTAAAATACCGCCCCGTAGGGGTTTACCGGTTATTTTAAAGACTTTTAAAGGGCTTTTCGAGTTCTACAGGAAATCTGAGTTTCCTGAACAGCTTATAAAGCTTAAAATACTTTATTTATTATTTAAAATCAGTAGCAACTGGAATCGGGTCAAAAGACCTTGTAGAACTCAAGTTTTGGCCGAAAAGGGCATATTCGGTATTTACCGAACCGTAGCCATAACCGCAGGTTATGAGCGAGGTAAAAATTATTAAAAATCTTTAAAATTCCCAAAATATTATTTTAATACAGTGGGTAAAAGTTTTGGTGACGAAATCTTGGTTTAGATAGGCGTTATGCTAATTGCGCCGTTTATTACAATAGTTTACTTTAGTTGCGCTATTTAGCATAACTCTCATTCTAGACCTCGGATTGATGTGAAACTTTAAGGACATGCTTATAATTTAATAAGCAAGGTTCTGGTCCGTTCACGTGTCCGGAATACTCGTTTTATTTTCGAAATGGCGTTACGGTCAACTTTTAGGCGATTAACGGAAATGTGCAAAAGACTCGGATAACTCATGAACCGATCACAGAGGTTTATACCATCATGTAACCTGGTCCTAAGAGAGTCCTAAGGTATATCTATACCTCACTAAAACGGGTCAGAACTGAAGTCAATGCAAAAGTCAAACTTTTGCGACATTCGGCTCCGAACCGGGTCAATATAGCAAATGGTCGATTCAAACGAGCGCAAACAAGTTTATATGCTTAATATCATGTTTTATGAACATCAAAACAGGTTTCATAACGTATACATTACAGATTATGTAGAAAACGGCAAAATGACTTTCTGTTGACTTTTTAAGTGCGCATTTGACTCGATATTTGACATAGTTAGAGTGGTGATCAGAGGGAACCCTTTTAGGGGTTTATTACCCACATAAATACCAACTCAAAACTACTTTTGATCCGACAATTCACTGGACCATTTGTGAGTTATCGCTATAACAACCGTTAGTTACGACGGTTGAGTTTATAAGCCAAAACTATGGAAATGTAAGACCAAATTGGTTATGAACGACTTACAGAAGTGGTATCTTGCTTAGAGAGCAGAAGAGAATGCTAGAGAGCTCTTGGAATGATCAGATGATTGAGTTTGTGTTGTGGTGAAAGTTGTGTGCATAATGTGGCTATTTATAGTGAAGCCAAGCATCTAGGATCATCACAAACACCTACAACAGTCCAGGGATGATGGGCATGTGTCCCCTGAAGCTATGGGTCAAGTGTAGGGTGCCCATGCTTCATTTATTGAGGTTTGATCGTTCATAATGTTCAAAAGGCAAGAAAACACAAAGTTTCTGCATCTGGGCGTCCCACGCGGCCCGCATGGGAGTTCCATGCATGTTTAATGCGGGTCGCCTGAGTTTCAAATATCAGACGCGTATCTTAGGGGGCTCGCGGCCCGCCTCAACTTAACCCAATCCTTTACGCGGGTCGCGAGAGGTTAAAATTTCAGGATTTTTAAATCTTTTGTCATGATTACGAAATCCTGGTAATTAATAACGAAATCTTTCGTAATGATTTACCTGACCTTTCGGGTTTGAAGGGGTAACTTTGCGGTTTGGCCCTTGGTTAATTACAACTAGGGACCTCGTGTTATTTACCCGCGTTGTTAAGTCCCCGATTAGTTTATTAATTGTTCAGAAAGCCTTAACTTTCATTATTGATGCTTTTAACCCTTCTCCTACGAATTCGATCGTAACTTTCTCGTTTCATAACGAAACTTCGCGAAATTTATATATTATATTTTAGTGAGTGTATAATACCGTTACAAAGCCTTGGGAACGTTAAAGGGTCACTCAGAGGTATAATTAAACATGTTGACACGGTTAACCCCTGTAGCTTGTAATCTCTCACTTTCTTTCGCGTTTCGCTTCTGTACGATCTATGATTTATTCGTTTGAAGGTTCAAGCATTATTTAGGGTTACTTTACAGTATATTTACCCTTGTTGACATTTATAACCCTCGAATTTATATACTTTCAAGGTTTGTCAAAATTTGTCCTTTATTTAATATAAATGCCACGTGTAATCAAATGACACGTGTTAACACATTATTGGACGCAAAAATTCGAGGTGTTACAATAATTCTCTCGGTTGGATGCGGCTCGAAGAACTTCTTCCTCCGGACATGGGTTCCTCACACGTCGGCGAGCCATTCTTCTATCTCCCTTGGGAGAAGAAAGGCAGGCTCGTTGGCATCAGTTTGAGGGGGTTCAACCTCCACCGGGACTTCTTGCAATTCGTTAAGAGGAGGCTCCGCTGGAATGTCATCCCATCCGGTGGGATTGTTGACTCCAAGTGCTAGGTTCCAATCCTCTTGAGGGAGGATTGGCTCCATGGGAGGTGTCACAAGAATGTTCAACCTCTGGTGCAAGAGGATGATTTCTTGAAAACTGTTTTCCAACCCCACCGTAAGATAATTTATACGGTCTATCAGGACCTCCTCGACCGACGTCATTTCATCAAGAGCTTCACGTAATACCATCACGTAGCATACGAGAGTAGCTTCAATTGAAGACCTTCTTTCCCTTCGACTGTTTCTGGAATGCGCAGAAGAGGTTCCACTGTTTTGGCTTGACATTCTACGAAAATAAACTAAAAAGAGTTCATTTTAATGAAACAGTACACTCGGGCACGGCCCCGTGCTCAATGAGCACGGCCCCGTGTTCACATTTCTGCAGATTTTTGGAACAAGGAATCTTGGAGTTTAAAATTATTTTTCCAACTTTTATAGCATTTTTTAGCAGAAATAACTTAAAACAATGTTGCAAAACTTATTTTTAACAAGATTCCTTGAACAAAAACCTAACAACCATCACAATAAAGCTTGGAATCATGGTGATCTCAAGCTCTAATGGAGGTGTTGAGGTAAAAATGACGAAGAAGGTAATGGACAAGAGGGGAAAGGACAAGATGGTTGTTGAGAACCTTCTTTTAGAAAATACCTAGGATGGTATGTGTGAAGATCCCACCAAATCTCTATCCCTAGAATGGTCCAAATGTGCAGGATTCTTGGGTGCATTTATAGAAAACGACAACATACTGCACACGCCCCGTGTGTAGGCAGGATCCTGACACATTTTATCCATATTCTGACAAAAAGTCAGAAAGGAATCTTTTGGTGGACACGGGGGCGTGTTGACCTGGACACGACCCCATGTCTAGAGGCTATTTATGAAGTTTTGTCTATTTCTAAGGAACTTATCCGGATCGGGCGGTTCCTTACTGGATGGAACAACCCCAAAGTGCATGTGATACCTTAATTGCTCTAGATTAAGACGAGAACGCAAGAGGTTGTCGGTGAGGGTGATTCCTATGCTAAATGTAGGTGGACAAGTCCAACCCTTTCCCGGGGCACTCGTTAAAGAAGGTATATGCCGAATCGCTCAGGTCTATGTATGCACCGAACGAAGTCGATGGAGAGTCCTTCATGGCACAATCGACACAGGGACGACTATCGCTCAAGTCTTTGCTAGAGTTAGAGGTGGTATCGGGGACAACGAAGTTGTTTTTATTAGAATCCGATCCCAACAATTCTTCTTTGGTATCGTCTTGAGATGAAAAGTCCAACTCAAGTTCTTTTGACCAATTAAGAATTAAATCATCTAGTTGAAATAATTCATCAAGAAGCATTTCTCCTAGAAGGTCCGATTGAGAGCATTCGAGGGAGAGATATGGATTATTTTTACTTTCGCCCCTCTTAAGGCTGCAGGAAAACAATGGGTCTACATAATGGGGCTTATAATTTTGAAAATAACATTCTAAATCTTTATGGGGGCCACCACATATTTGACACCGCGTACCAGAAGAGTGCCGAAAGTAAAAAATATCAGTATCACTCATGTTTGTGTCAGAGATTACCAACCGTCAGGATTTTACGGTTCTATTTTCAGTAACTGAAACTTGGGCACGGGGCGTGTTGAGTGGGCACGGCCCCGTGTTCAGCTACTGATGTGCACAAAATGCAACATATAAATCACATCAATTGTGGCATAAAACTAACCCTTTTTAGTACTAATGTTGGAAAAAGTGTGCTTTTGTCTTCCTTTTGTATTTTCAGGATTAAATGAGCTCAAATGAACAAAAGAAGCAAAAATACGGCTAAATATAACATAAATACAAGAAAAGGAACAAACGTGGCATGCCCGACCTCCCGACAGCATCTTCCCAAAGCAAAACAAGAAGACAGAAGACGGAACACGCCCCGTGCTCAGTGAGCACGGGGGCGTGCCCAAGTGTCAACAGAAAAGACAAAGTGATAGAAGCTTCTATTGCCCACCACGGGGTTGTGTTCAGCGGACACGGGGGTGTGGTCAACTGTTGCAGACGCATTTAATGAAATTGCGAATTGCAATTAATGAAGAGAGAGAGAGTCGGATGGACACGGGGCCGCGCCCAGTGGACACGGGGCCGTGCCCAAGCTTCTGTTCAGCCTATAAATAGGAGTGCTTGGAGCTCTTGCAACTCATCCCTTGGCACACCACCTCTCTCACACTTCACCCACCACCCACCACCATCACAACACCATCATCCACCACCATCATCCATTGTCCATCATAGAGTGTGTGAGTCGTCTCGGGATCCAAGATTGATCGTAAGAGTTCTTGACAATCAAACGCCATGTTTGCCTAAGTCTCTTACATCACTTGGTGAAGACAAGTGTTTAGTGTAATACTTTTTATTTTTAATCTTTTGCACTTTTTAATTGGTTTTGTATTAATGACTTTAATTACTAGTTTCTTATGTTGAAGGTGATTCTTCCTTATCGTTTGTCCGTGGTGTCTTGGCATTATTTTACTGTCTATATAAAATAAAAGATTTTAATCATTCATATCTCCACGGTCTATATGGAGGTATGTTGGCTACCTGGTCGGGGGTTAAGGGAAGGGTTCGGTAAGAGTCTTGCCATTGTTCAGTGTATAGATCCTGCAAAGGACCTGGGTCAAATTTAGTAGGACCTCCTTCAATACCCAACGGTATTGGATGGCGGGGGTCCAAACTCTTCGATCCCCTCATAAGTTAAACTACTATTGAAACTTTAACCCGGCTACTTAGGACTGTATCCCTGCTGACTCAGACTACTTAGCCGAGGGTAACGTCGCCTTCAAAAGAGGGGCCTACCACATTATGTATTAATAACTTAATTAATTATCTTTCAATAATCCGACCCTTTAGGATTGTATCCTTGATGACTCAAACTACTGGGTTGAGGGTAACACCACCTTCAAAAGAGGGGCCTACTACAATAACTAAGATAATCTCTTAAACAAGTGTAAAAGTGCGAAAATAATCAAAGGTTACACTACACATGAGTCGGATCCAAGTGATTCATCTTGTCTATCTGTTTTACTTTTATTTTATTTTTCAGCATTTTAGTTAGTTTTATTTTTCTAGTCTAAAAATCTTTTTCTAACATTTTGATTTGATTAGACGTTGAGGATTAACCGGTACTAAAAGCTCTTGTGTCCTTGGACGACCTCGGTATCTTACCAACACTATACTACGTCCACGATGGGTGCACTTGCCCATATGTGTGTTTAGTGTTAGTGAATATCGTGTTTATAAATTTAAAACTTGGCTAAAAAGTGTAAAAAGGGCTTAAAATATACACCTAAATTATACTACACCTAACGCACATCAAGTTTTTGGCGCCTTTGCCTGGGACACAAGGATTTTAAGAAAGTTAGGAATCAGCGGCCTAATCATTTTTTCTATTTTATTTTTATTTTTTAGGATTTTATTAGTTTTTCAGCTTCTGCAGAACTCAGCACGGGCCGTGCCCGCTGAACACGCCCCGTGCCCAATCATTGGAACTGGCAATCTTGTTTTAAGTCAGACAGTAATCTGAACACAGGGCCGTGCCCACTCAACACGCCCCCGTGCCCAAGATTCAGTTACTGAAAACAGAACCGTAAGATCCCGACGGTTGGTAATTTCTGACACAAAAATGAGTGATAATGATATTTTTTTACTTTCGGCACTCTTACGGTACGTGGTGTCAATTATGTGGAGGCGGTCATAAAGAATTAGAATGCTATTTTCTAAACTATAAGCCCCACTATATAGACCCATTATTTTCCTGTAGCCTTAAGAGGGGCGAAAGTAAAAATAATCCTTATCTCTCCCTCGAATGCGCCCAACCGGACATTTTAGGAGAAATGCTTCTTGATGAACTATTTCAACTAGAAGATCTGGTTCTTAATTGGTTAAAAGAACTTAAGATGGATTTCCTTAATTCATCTCAAGACGATGACCAAGAAGAATTGTTGGGTTCGCATTCAAATAAAAACAACCTCGTTGCTCCCCACAATACCTTCCACTTTAGCAAGGACTTGGACGATAGTCGTCCCTGTGCCGATTGTGCCGTGAAGGACTCCCCATCGACTTCGTTCAATGCATACATAGACCTGAGCGATTCGGCATACACCTACTTTAACGAGAGCCCAGAAAAGGGTTGGACTTGTCCACCTACATTTAGCATAGGAATCACCCTCACAGACAACCTCTTGCGTTATCGTCTTAATCTAGAGCAATTAAGGTATCTTAGGCACTTTGGGGTTGTCCCATCCAATAAGGAACCGCCTGATCCGGATAAGTTCCTTGAAAATAGGCAACTTCTATAAGACAGCTTCCAGACACGGGGTCGTGCCCAGGTCAACACGCCCCCGTGTCCACTAAAAGATTCTCTTCTGATTTCATCAGAATACGGACAAAAATGTGTCAGGATTCTGTGTGCACACGGGGCCGTGTCTAGCATGCTGTCGTTTTCTATAAATGCAGCAAGATTCCTGTTCATTTGGACCACTTCAAAAGACAGAGATTCCTGAGATCTTCACTCATACTATCCTAGGTATGTTCTAAAAGACGGTTCTCAAGAGCCATCTTGTCTTTTCCACTTTTGTTCATTGCCTTCTTCCTCAATTTTAAATCACCACCTCCATTAAAGTTTGGAAGCTTCATGATTCCAACCTTTATTGTGGTGTTTGTAAGGTTATTATTCAAAGAATCTTGTTTAAAATAAGTTGTGCAACTTTGTTTTGAATTATTTATGCTTAAAATTAACCTATGAACCAAGAAAATAATTTAAAACTCCAAGATTCCTTGCTTTGAAAACCTGCAGACGACTGGACATGGGGCTGTGTTCATTGAACACGGGGCCGTGTCCGAGGGACTGTTTCGAAAAAATTGAGCTCTTTTCGGTCTGTTTTCCCAGAATGGCGAGCAGAACAAGCGGAACGTCTTCATCGCACTCAAGAAACAACCGACAGGGGAGGAGGTCACCAACGGCTGAAGACTCTCTTGTAAACTATGTTTACTGTGACAACTCGTAATTCGAACCTAACTTGTATAACGTTACGTGCTATGTGATGCTTTGATTTAATGGTATGTTATGTTAAATGTTACGTTTTATTATGTGATAAGTGTTATGAGATTTCAGTGTGTTAAACATACGTGCAACAAATATGGATTGTACAATGTATAGCTGAACCGCACAACACACAACCCAAGCCGCACAAGCCCTTTGGGCCGTAAAGCTTGTAACCGGACATGAGGCAGCCCATGTTTAGGTTGGCCCATTCGCTACTCGTATACATCTAAGGTAGGGCAACTACCTCACACTTTTTACAACACATTACACACACAAGAACTCGAGCTCTCTCTCTCTCGTCCCTTTCTCTCTCGAAGCCGACGGCACCCAAGGCTCACAGTTTGGAATTGTTCTTGCATCATCTATCACTGGTTAGTGTTTTATGATCTTGTTAGATGATATTATAACTCCTAAGTGTTGCATGAATAACTAGTAATATTGTATGATTGGTCGTGATACAATCGGCTCACATATATAGATTTAATGATCATGAAATCGGCTTGTTATGAATGATTAGAAAATGATAGATATTAAATCGGGTTTGCATGATATTAACCAAGAACCGAATGCTTAGAATAATCGGCTGTGAATGTGTTTTAATCGGATGATTAATTGTGTCAAGGCTTGAATCCGTTAGTGTATGAATGTTGTGGTTGATAGTTATGTGATGAATAATTTTAGGGTTCATATGTTTTGGTGATTATTGTCCGTTTGATCGAGAATTGTATGGTTGAAAACTGTTAGTTGATTTAATAAGGAAACCGATTAGTTGTTAAATTGATTGAATGAAAATTGGAAACTGATAAACTAAATTGTAACCGAATTGCTTGATTTTTGGAATGGTTGAACTGATCGCACAAGAGCACACACACACAAGTTCAATCGTATAAGGTGCCTCAATCGCACAAGACCTTCTGATTGTACAAGAGGCCCTGATCGCACAAGGGACTCCAAACGCACAAGCCCTCACTGGATCGCACAAGTTGACTGTTTTGTTGCTGGGCCGAGATCTTTATATAAATTAGCTTAACTGTTGGGCTGGGGGACATGTTGGGATGGGCTGGTCAGTCGCACAACCCAGATGAATCGCACATGTTAATCTGTTACGGTGTTTGGGCCGAACAAGCCCAAAGTCAGTCGCACAACCTGAGTTGGACCGCACAAGTCATGTTAGTGAGTTTGGGCCGAGCACATTGGGCTTATATCTTTAGTCGCACAAGACTGTTATGTGTTTGGTGTTTTGGGCCGATATGTTATTGGATTGTATATTATTGATGGGCCGGGTTTGGTTGGATCGCACAACATGTTGTGGGTCGCACAACATGTTGGGCCGAATACTATTGGACTTATTTAAATCGTACAAATTGATATGTTGTGACTGTAACTTGTATAGCCTGACTGCTAAGATGTTGCCATGATCAATACGTGTTAGTAACGTGTTAACTTGTATGTTTTATACGTGCATTACGTGAAGTCAAAACCTGACTTGTGTGGTAACCCTGATAGGACGTGGTTGACCACCTACTAGCTTACCTGTACTTTTTGTGTATCTACCGAGCGAACCAAGGTGAGTTCACACTCTTACCAAGGCATGGGATTCCCGGGGTGTTGGGAATGGGATTGAAAGGATAAGGTTGAATAGATTCATACGGATACCATTACTAGACTACCATACCATCGTCCTCGGTTGTGCAGGACACGTACGTAAAACCTATGTACACTTATGCTACTCGCTATCCTCGGTTGTGAAGGATACTCACGTAAAACCTGCGTGAACGGATACTCACTACTGCCTCGGTTGTGTCAGGCACTTACGTAAAACCTACGTAAACCCCCACGTACCCTATCCTCGGTTGTGAAGGATACTTACGTAAATCCTGCGTAAACTTGTACGTATTACTGTTCTCGGTTGTGAAGAACACTTATGGTTACGCATAGTCTAGTGGATTAATAACATGGGAAGCCCCCACCAATAGCAACCAATGTTGGCCCAGTAGAGCCACCTGATACTCATGAACTTACTATTACGCATTTACTTTCTGTGAACTCGCTCAACTAGTTGTTGACCCCCTGCTGCATGCCTTGCAGGACCTTAGGTACTTTATGGAGCTTGCACGGGGAGGAGCAGGTCGTTGTGGGCAAATGGATCGTGATTACTTATGTCATTTCATACGTTAATACTTATGATTGGGTTTTTACATTAATGCTTCCGCTATACTTAACTATATTACATGTTCAATATGATTGGTGGTTAAGATCCTGGTTAGTCACGCCTCCAAGCGGTGATACTCCGTATGTGGATTTTGGGGGTGTGACAGATTGGTATCAGAGCCATTGGTTATAGAGAACTTGGTTTTAATATGGGAAAACGTTTTTTATTAAAACCAGACTATAACCAGAACAGTGCTCTCAACGATCCACAACGACGCTTCGCTCCACGTGCAAGACTCGACATCCTAGGTAATAAGGTTTATGTTTATTGCCTGTTTGCTAGAACTGCTTAGAACTTTGCTCGCATTACACTTAGATACACATGATACTATTACATGAGAATACCTACGTGCTTACGCTTTTCTGTCATCGCCCTACTCGCGAACCACTCCCACTTACACTATTTCTACAATGAAGATCATGTCTGGATGGATTAACATGACACAAGCCCAGCTAGAGGCTCTCGTTCAAGCTCAAGTTGCTGCGGCACTTGCAGCTGCTCAAGCAGGTAGTATATCCTGCAGTATTGTACACACTAGGATCTTTAGATCCTACACTCCTAAACTAGCCCTTGTAATTAAACCTTGCCCTATTCGTACACAATAGGTCAACACGCGCAGCAACCTGTCTGCACTTTCAAGAACTTTATGGACTGTCGTCCAAGTACCTTCAGCGGCACGGAGGGAGCGGTTGGACTCCTCCATTGGTTCGAGAGGCTCAAAACTGACTTCGAGGTGCATGATTGCCCTGAATCACGTAGAGTAAAGTTTGCTACTGGAACACTCGAAGGTGCTGCATTAACCTGGTGGGAAGCACAGGTTCAGATGTTAGGGCTGGCAGCTGCTAATGCCACTCCCTGGAACGAGTTCAAGGACCTAATTAAGGAAGAGTTTTGCAGTCGAGAAGACATTCACAAACTAGAGGTAGAATTCCTCAACCTACAAATGGTGGGGTCTGAAATCGAAGCTTATACGAAGAGATCGAATGAATTAGCCACATTTTGTCCTACTATGGTAGACCCTCCCACCAAACGCATCGAACTGTATCTCAGGGGTCTGGTGCCCGAAATTCAGAGTCATTTGACCGCAGTCAACCTTGGTATTATCCAGCAAGTCACTCGTCTTGCTCATCGTCTCACAGATCAGGCAGTGGATCAGAACAAGCTGCCAAAACGCATCAATGCTACCACTACTGCTGTCACTGCTTCTGCTACTCCCAGTGACAACAAAAGAAAATGGGATGGGGATTCCAGCAAGGGATCAGCTTCAGTTCAGTCACAGGTTCAGCAGCGAAAGACTGACAGTTATCAGAGTCCCAGTCAGCACTCTTCAGACAACCAGGGGCAGGGTGGATATCGGGGAATTCACCCACTATGTAACAGGTGCAACAGACACCACAGTGGACGGTGTCGCAAGGAACGATGTCAGAGATGTCTCAAGATTGGTCATGAAGCTAAGGATTGTCGAAGCTCACGTCCTGTAACTCAAGAACCACAACGACCGCCTCAATCCTCACAGGACCAGCAACTGCAACTACCAGCTCCACAGAACACACAGCAGCAGCCACAGCGTGGAAACGGGGGATGTTTCCAGTGTGGGACCGAAGGTCATTTCAAACGCGATTGCCCTCAATTAAACCAGGACCAGACTCAGAACCACGACCATGGAAACAGGGACGACAACGGGGATAGCGTCAGGGGAAGCAATGGAAACCATGACGCCGGGGCCGCGTGTACATCATTGGTCAGGGTGACGCAATGAACGATATTTGAACTTATAACTTATTTTGTGTTTTCATTATTATGTTTCCGCTACTCAAACAAAGTTTGGTTTGAACGTCAATCGTATTGGGTTTTATGAATTATTTTAACTATTATACTTTATGTTGATATGATGGGTGGTTTGATATTATTGAACGCACCTGCCGTATTTAAGGACCTTAGGAACAGGGTGTGCAAACCCTACCTAGACAAGTTCGTCGAAGTATTCATCGACGACATCCTGATTTACTCCAAGAGTCAGGAGGAACACGAGCAGCATCTACGCCTTATTTTGTAACTCCTACGGAAGGAACAGCTGTACGCTAAGTTTTCGAAATGCGACTTCTGGCTTCGTGAAGTCCACTTCTTAGGCCACGTAGTGAACAAGGATGGGATCCATGTTGATCCATCCAAGGTAGACTCGATCAGAAACTGGCCTGCACCACGTACACCAACGGAAATACGCCAATTCTTGGGTTTGGCGGGTTACTACAGACGCTTTATTAAAGACTTTTCAAAGATTGCTCAGCCACTTACGCTACTGACACAGAAGGGTGTCACCTACCGTTGGGGCAACACGCAGGAAACTGCTTTTCAGTACTTAAAGGATAGACTTTGCAGTGCACCTATCCTCTCTTTGCCAGAGGGCACAGACGATTTCGTAGTATATTGTGATGCATCCATCCAGGGTCTTGGGTGTGTATTGATGCAGCGGGATAAGGTTATTGCTTACGCTTCGCGCCAACTTAAGATTCATGAACGGAACTACACGACGCACGATTTAGAGCTGGGAGCTGTTGTTTTCGCGCTTAAGATATGGCGACACTACCTGTACGGTACTAGGTGCACGATTTACACCGATCACAGGAGTCTCGAGCATAGCCTTAAGCAAAAGGATTTGAACATGCGTCAACGACGATGGGTTGAACTACTGAACGATTACGAATGCGCCATCAAGTACCATCCAGGCAAAGCCAATGTTGTGGCTGATGCCCTCAGTCGAAAAGACACACTACCTAGGCGCGTGCAAGCGCTACAGCTTACGATTCAGTCTAGTCTTCCTGCACAAATACGAGATGCTCAGGCAGAAGCATTGAAACCAGAAAATGTCAGGGCTGAAGCCCTACGCGGCTCACGACAACGAATGGAACAGAAGGCAGACGGTGCCTACTATGTAACGGGGCGTATTTGGGTCCCACTTTATGGCGGTCTACGCGAACTTGTGATGGACGAAGCTCACAAGTCTCGCTACTCGGTACATCCAGGGTCGGATAAGATGTATCACGACATCAGAACTACTTATTGGTGGCCTAGCATGAAGGCCCACATCGCTACGTACGTTGGGAAATGCTTGACCTGTGCGAGAGTCAAGGTTGAATATCAGAAACCAGCTGGCCTACTTCAGCAGCCTAAGATACCTCAATGGAAATGGGAAGAAATTTCCATGGATTTCGTTACAGGCCTACCTAGATCCCAGCGTGGGAATGATACCATATGGGTGATCGTGGATCGACTCACCAAGTCTGCACACTTCCTAGCTATAAAGGAAACGGATAAGTTCTCCACTCTCGCAGACGTCTATCTTAAGGAAGTTGTTTCGAGGCACGGGGTGCCCACCTCCATCATTTCGGATCGGGATGCACGATTCACGTCAGAGCTATGGCAAGCGATGCACAAGTCTTTTGGCTCACGGTTAGACATGAGCACAGCGTATCATCCTCAGACGGATGGGCAGTCTGAGCGAACGATCCAAACTCTTGAAGACATGCTTCGGGCATGTGTTATCGATTTCGGCAACGGCTGGGAAAAGCATCTCCCGTTAGTGGAGTTTTCGTGTAATAACAGTTATCACACCAGCATACAAGCCGCTCCATTCGAGGCACTGTACGGACGTAAATGCCGGTCACCTCTCTGTTGGGCAGAGGTGGGAGATAGTCAGATTACGGGTCCAGAGATTGTAGTGGACGCCACAGAAAAGATTGCACAGATACGACAACGCATGGCGGCAGCACGCGACCGTCAGAAAGCCTACGCGGATAAGCGTAGAAAGCCATTGGAATTTCAGGTCGGGGACCGGGTTTTACTTAAAGTCTCACCCTGGAAGGGTGTGGTTCGTTTTGGCAAACGCGGCAAACTAAATCCGCAGTACGTCGGACCATTCGAAATCATAGAAAAGATTGGCAAAGTAGCATATAAGTTGAACCTACCAGCTGAACTCGGTGCAGTTCACAATGTCTTTCACGTGTCGAATCTGAAGAAGTGCCTGTCTGATGAGACCCTTATCATTCCTTTTAAGGAACTTACTATCGACGAGCGGTTGCAGTTCGTCGAGGAGCCAGTAGAAATCACGGACCGGGATGTGAAGGTCCTCAAACACAAGAGAATCCCTCTTGTTCGAGTACGTTGGAACTCCAAACGTGGCCCAGAGTACACCTGGGAGCGAGAAGACAGGATGACAGAAAAGTACCCCCAGTTATTCGGAACCAATACAACCACTACTAAGGTCGAAGCTACTACTGCGGAATTTCGGGACGAAATTCCAGATCAACGGGGGGAGGATGTGACACCCCAGGAAAATCAGTGAACAATACAACTTACCTAACTCCCTCAGTGAGTGCATACCAAATTTCGGGACGAAATTTCTTTTTAGTTGGGGATAATGTGACAACTCGTAATTCGAACCTAACTTGTATAACGTTACGTGCTATGTGATGCTTTGATTTAATGGTATGTTATGTTAAATGTTACGTTTTATTATGTGATAAGTGTTATGAGATTTCAGTGTGTTAAACATACGTGCAACAAATATGGATTGTACAATGTATAGCTGAATCGCACAACACACAACCCAAGCCGCACAAGCCCTTTGGGCCGTAAAGCTTGTAACCGGACATGAGGCAGCCCATGTTTAGGTTGGCCCATTCTCTACTCGTATACATCTAGGGTAGGGCAACTACCTCACACTTTTTACAACACATTACACACACAAGAACTCGAGCTCTCTCTCTCTCGTCCCTTTCTCTCTCGAAGCCGACGGCACCCAAGGCTCACAGTTTGGAATTGTTCTTGCATCATCTATCACCGGTTAGTGTTTTATGATCTTGTTAGATGATATTATAACTCCTAAGTGTTGCATGAATAACTAGTAATATTGTATGATTGGTCATGATACAATCGGCTCACATATATAGATTTAATGATCATGAAATCGGCTTGTTATGAATGATTAGAAAATGATAGATATTAAATCGGGTTTGCATGATATTAACCAAGAACCGAATGCTTAGAATAATCGGCTGTGAATGTGTTTTAATCGGATGATTAATTGTGTCAAGTCTTGAATCCGTTAGTGTATGAATGTTATGGTTGATAGTTATGTGATGAATAATTTTAGGGTTCATATGTTTTGGTGATTATTGTCCGTTTGATTGAGAATTGTATGGTTGAAAACTGTTAGTTGATTTAATAAGGAAACCGATTAGTTGTTAAATTGATTGAATGAAAATTGGAAACTGATAAACTAAATTGTAACCGAATTGCTTGATTTTTGGAATGGTTGAACTGATCGCACAAGAGCACACACACACAAGTTCAATCGTATAAGGTGCCTCAATCGCACAAGACCTTCTGATCGTACAAGAGGCCCTGATCGCACAAGGGACTCCAAACGCACAAGCCCTCACTGGATCGCACAAGTTGACTGTTTTGTTGCTGGGCCGAGATCTTTATATAAATTAGCTTAACTGTTGGGCTGGGGGACATGTTGGGTTGGGCTGGTCAGTCGCACAACCCAGATGAATCGCACATGTTAATCTGTTACGCTGTTTGGGCCGAACAAGCCCAAAGTCAGTCGCACAACCTGAGTTGGACCGCACAAGTCGTGTTAGTGAGTTTGGGCCGAGCACATTGGGCTTATATCTTTAGTCGCACAAGACTGTTATGTGTTTGGTGTTTTGGGCCGATATGTTATTGGATTGTATATTATTGATGGGCCGGGTTTGGTTGGATCGCACAACATGTTGTGGGTCGCACAACATGTTGGGCCGAATACTATTGGACTTATTTAAATCGTGCAAATTGATATGTTGTGACTGTAACTTGTATAGCCTGACTGCTAAGATGTTGCCATGATCAATACGTGTTAGTAACGTGTTAACTTGTATGTTTTATACGTGCATTACGTGAAGTCAAAACCTGACTTGTGTGGTAACCCTGATAGGACGTGGTTGACCACCTACTAGCTTACCTGTACTTTTTGTGTATTTGCCGAGCGAACCAAGGTGAGTTCACACTCTTACCAAGGCATGGGATTCCCGGGGTGTTGGGAATGGGATTGAAAGGATAAGGTTGAATAGATTCATACGGATACCATTACTAGACTACCATACCATCGTCCTCGGTTGTGCAGGACACGTACGTAAAACCTATGTACACTTATGCTACTCGCTATCCTCGGTTGTGAAGGATACTCACGTAAAACCTGCGTGAACGGATACTCACTACTGCCTCGGTTGTGTCAGGCACTTACGTAAAACCTACGTAAACCCCCACGTACCCAATCCTCGGTTGTGAAGGATACTTACGTAAATCCTGCGTAAACTTGTACGTATTACTGTTCTCGGTTGTGAAGAACACTTATGGTTACGCATAGTCTAGTGGATTAATAACATGGGAAGCCCCCACCAATAGCAACCAATGTTGGCCCAGTAGAGCCACCTGATACTCATGAACTTACTATTACGCATTTACTTTCTGTGAACTCGCTCAACTAGTTGTTGACCCCCTGCTGCATGCCTTGCAGGACCTTAGGTACTTTATGGAGCTTGCACGGGGAGGAGCAGGTCGTTGTGGGCAAATGGATCGTGATTACTTATGTCATTTCATACGTTAATACTTATGATTGGGTTTTTACATTAATGATTCCGCTATACTTAACTATATTACATGTTCAATATGATTGGTGGTTAAGATCCTGGTCAGTCACGCCTCCAAGCGGTGGTACTCCGTATGTGGATTTTGGGGGTGTGACATTTACGCCTTAAGAGAAGCTATTGATGAAATGACGGGGGTGGAAGAAGCATTGGTCGACCGTATCAATCACCTAACGGTGGGACTGGAAGGGTGTCTCCGGGAGGTCAACCTCTTGCACCAGAGGTTGAACATTCTCGCATCTCCTCCTTTGGTGCCTATCATAACCCAAAGGGCATGGAACGTGGTGCCTGAAGTCATCATACCAGCCGAGTGGTACACCATGCACCCAGGCCCTCCTCGAGACATTTTACAAGGGGTCCCGGTTGGTGTCTCCCCTCCTCCGCAAGATGTTGAGGAAAACGAAGTCGCCTTCTTCCTCCTAAGAGAGATAGAAGAATGGCTTTAACAACATCTAGGAAGATAACCCTCGGCCAAGAGTCCTACTACACTCCTCAACACCGGAAAACTAATTCCGGGATTTTGGCTCTTAATGAGAAAGTAGGACTCCTTATGATAATTTTTTGTATCACTTGACCTATCTAGGTTAGGACTTTTAACTTTTTATTTCTCTTCTTTATTTTTAATTTTCTAGGAACGCTATGTATCTCTCTATGATTTGAATAAAATGATGGTTTTAATGTTTGGATGGTGTTGTAATGAATAAAACACACTCGGGATGGTAAAGGATAACAAGGGAAACGCAAAACCTCACCCCATGTACGAAAACAGGGCCATCTGACAAAAAATTTCTTCATTACAGCAAGATCAGCACGGGCCGTGTCCGCCCAACACGGCCCCGTGCTGCACAATCTGCAGAAATCGCCCAGTTCAGGTAACTGGACACGGGCCGTGTTCACTGAACACGCCCCCGTGTCCAGGCTTCTGTTCCTTTTTATTAAATTTTGTCACTGGCACCTGAACACGGGGCCGTGCCCGGTCATCACGGGGCCGTGTCCAGAGTGCCAGTAACAGAAAATTTTGCTTTTAACACCCTTTTTCACATTCAATCAACCTAAAAACTTATTTTTGGGACACACTGAGGACAATGTGTAATTTAAGTGTGGGGGGGGGGATGCTAAAACTTTGAATCTTGCAAGTCCTAATTAACAAGCCTTACACATAACTCTATTGGAACCGCTAATCACCCCAATTTTTTTTCAAAAAAATTTTCTTTTTTTTTTTACTTATCTAAGTTTAAGTTGGGAATTTCAAGTTCTAACAAGGTTATATTTTTACAAGTTTACAACCGATAGTGTCGTGATAAAAAGAACCAACATAAGAAAATTATGAAACGACATGACAAGCTTGGTTAAAATTTGATTATATATACTTGATCACATAAAAACTCATTCCCACAAAAGTGAGTTTTGAGCATTTATTGAGCATACAAATACATATCTTTACACTAAATGCTCATTTTTCGTTTCTTGTGTGAATAGCCGCTTAGTTCGTACGACTCTAGAACTTGCCATGACAATGCATTCCCGATCCACACCAACTTAAACACGAGTAAGTAAATGATGGAGGCATTAGGACTAACCCTTTTTTCTTTCTATACCATTATTTTTCATTTTTTTACCACCTACCCAAAATCCCCCTAGTTAACCCCTTTGAGCCTAAACCTTTTCATTTCTTAACCCAAAACAATCACCCTTTTTACCCACCTAAACCTTTTTATTTTAACCCTTTCTTTTAGTAACAAAGCTCGGTTTTTCGTATGACTTTTCAAAAAAAAAGTTGATGAAACCAAATAAACAAACAAGTTCATCAAAATTAACCTTGTTTGAAAGAAACAAGTTCATCTAAATTAACCATGTTTGTCTTCCTTTTGTATTTTCAGGATTAAATGAGCTCAAATGAACAAAAGAATCAAAAATACAACTAAATCTAACATAAATACAAGAAAAGGAACAAACGTGGCATGCCCGACCTCCCGACAGCATCTTCCCAAAGCAAAACAAGAAGACAGAAGACGGAACACGCCCCGTGCTCAGTGAGCACGGGGGCGTGCCCAAGTGTCAGCAGAAAAGACAAAGTGATAGAAGCTTCTACTGCCCACCACGGGGCCGTGTTCAACGGACACGGGGGCGTGGTCAACTGTTGCAGACGCATTTAATGAAATTGCGAATTGCAATTAATGAAGAGAGAGAGAGTCGGATGGACACGGGGCCCTGCCTAAGCTACTGTTCAGCCTACAAATAGGAGTGCTTGGAGCTCTTGCAACTCATCCCTTGGCACACCACCTCTCTCACACTTCACCCACCACCCACCACTATCACAACACCATCATCCACCACCATCATCCATTGTCCATCATAGAGTGTGTGAGTCGTCTCGGGATCCAAGATTGATCGTAAGAGTTCTTGACAATCAAAGGCCATGTTTGCCTAAGTCTCTTACATCACTTGGTGGTGACAAGTGTTTAGTGTAATACTTTTTATTTTTAATCTTTTGCACTTTTTAATTGGTTTTGTATTAATGATTTTAATTACTAGTTTCTTATGTTGAAGGTGATTCTTCCTTATCGTTTGTCCGTGGTGTCTTGGCATTATTTTACTGTCTATATAAAATAAAAGATTTTCACCATTCATATCTCCACGGTCTATATGGAGGTATGTTGGCTACCTGGTCGGGGGTTAAGGGAACGGTTCGGTAAGAGTCTTGCCATTGTTCAGTTTATAGATCCTGCAAAGGACCTGGGTCAAATTTAGTAGGACCTCCTTCAATACCCAACGGTATTGGATGGCGGGGGTCCAAACTCTTTGATCCCCTCATAAGTTAAACTACTATTGAAACTTTAACCCGGCTACTTAGGACTGTATCTCTGCTGACTCAGACTACTTAGCCGAGGGTAATGTCGTCTTCAAAAGAGGGGCCTACCACATTATGTATTAATAACTTAATTCATTATCTTTCAATAATCCGACCCTTTAGGATTGTATCCTTGATGACTCAAACTATTGGGTTGAGGGTAACGTCACCTTCAAAAGAGGGGCCTACTACAATAACTAAGATAATCTCTTAAACAAGTGCAAAAGTGCGAAAATAATCAAAGGTTACACTACACACGAGTCGGATCCAAGTGATTCATCTTGTCTATCTGTTTTACTTTTATTTTCTTTTTCAGCATTTTAGTTAGTTTTATTTTTCTAGTCTAAAAATCTTTTTCTAACATTTTGATATAATTAGACGTTGAGGATAAACTGGTACTAAAAGCTCTTATGTCCTTGGACGACCTCGGTATCTTACCAACACTATACTACGTCCACGATGGGTGCACTTGCCCATATGTGTGTTTAGTGTTAGTGAATATCGTGTTTATAAATTTAAAACTTGGCTAAAAAGTGTAAAAAGTGCTTAAAATATACACCTAAATTATATTACACCTAACGCACATCAGCTACTGTCTAACTTAAAACAGGATTGCCAGTTCCAAAGATTGGGCACGGGGCGTGTTCAGCGGGCACGTCCCGTGCTGAGTTCTGCAGAAGCTGAAAATTTAAGAAAAATCCTAAAAAACTGAAAAATTAGAAAAAATGATTAGGTCGTTGATTCCTAACTTTCTTAAAATCCTTGTGTCCCTGGCAACGGCGCCAAAAACTTGATGCGTGTGAAGTGTCGTATAGTTTTTAATGTATATTTTAAGCCCTTTAACACCTTTTTTTGCCAAGTTTTAAATTTATAAAACACGATATTTACTAACACTAAACACACATATTGGAAAGTGCACCCATCGTGAGCGTAGTATAGTGTTGGTAAGATACCGAGGTCGTCCAAGGACACAAGAGCTTTTAATACCAGTTTATCCTCAACGTCTAATCAAATCAAAGGTTTAGAAAAATGTTTTAAACTAGAAAATAAAAACAAAAAATGCTAAAAATAAAAATAAAAGTAAAAACAGATAGACAAGATGAATCACTTGCATCCGACTCGTGTTTAGTGTAACCTTTGATTATTTCTGCACTTTTGCACTTTTTAAAAGATTATCTTAGTTATTATAGTACGCCCCTCTTTTGTAGGTGACGTTACTCTCAACCCAGTAGTTTGAGTCAGCAAGGATACAATCCTAAAGGGTTGGATTATTAATGCGTAATCTAGTAGGCCCCTCTTTTGAAGGTAACGTTACCCTCGGCTAAGTAGTCTGAGTCAGCAGGGATACAGTCCTAAGTAGTCGGGTTAAAGTTTTAATAGTAGCTTACATATGAGGGGATCAAAGAGTTTGGACCCCCGCCATCCAATACTGGTGGGTATTGAAGGAGCTCCTACTAAATTTGACCCAGGTCCTTGCAGGATCTGTACACTAAACAAGGCAAGACTCTTACCAAACCATTCCCTTAACCCCGACCAAGTAGCCAACATATCTCCATATAGACCGTGGAGGTATGAATGGAGAAAATCTTTTATTTTATATAGACAGTAAAATAATGCCAAGATACCACGTACAAATGATAAGGAAGATTCACCTTCAACATAAGAAACTAGTTATTAAAGGCATTAATACATAACCAAATAAAAACTGCGAAAAGATTAAAAATAAAAAGTATTACACTAGACACTTGTCTTCACCAAGTGATGTAAGAGACTTAGCCAAACATGGCCTTTGATTGTCAAGAACTCTTACAATCAATCTTGGATCCCGAGGCTACTCACACACTCTATGATGGATAATGGATGATGGTGGTTGATGTGGGTTGTGATGGTGGTGGTGGGTGGGTGAAGTGTGAGAGAGGTGGTGTGCCAAGGAATGGTTTGCAAGTGAGCCAAGCACCCCTATTTATAGCCTGCACAGAAGCCCAGACACGGCGCCGTGTCCATTGGGCACGACCCCGTGTCCACCCATCTTCTCTTTCTTCATTAATTGTAGTTTCTCTACATTAGTTGACCACGCCCCCGTGTCCGCTGGGCACGACCCTGTGTGCAGAAGCGTATCTGTTCTATCAAGATTTTCTCAGATTCTGCGAATCTTAGAGTTGACCACGGCCCCGTGTCCGCTGTGCACGCCCCCATGGTGGGTGATAGAAGCTTCTACAACTTTATCTTTTCTGCAGACAGTTGGGCACGCCCCCGTGCTCATTGAGCACGGGGCGTGTTCAGCCTTCTGTTCTCTGGTTTTTGCTTGGGAAGATGCTGTCGGGGGGTCAAGCATGTCACGTTTATTCCTTTTCTTGTATTTATGTTAGATTTAGCTGCTTTTTTGCTCCGTTTGTTCATTTGAGCTCATTTAATCCTGAAAAAACAAAAGGAAGACAAAAACACCCTTTTTCCAACATTAGTACTAAAAAATGGTTAGTTTTATGCCACATTTGATGTAGTTTATAGGTTGCATTTTGCACACATCATTGTTACACGTAACACGTCTGCAAAAAGGTGTAACACGTGGCAAAAGGAGGTCCATTCATTTGGGTTTCTTAGTTTTCTTAACTAATATGAGATTTCTTCCTATTATTGCCCTATGGGTCAGGATTTGGGGAAATGGCCAAAAGTGTAAAAATGGTAGGAACGATTGTCAGCCACAAGATCATTTTGATTTGTGGCTAGAATTAATGCGGTGGCTTTTTTGTAAATATCTAAAAATTTCAAACATGCGCGGGCTTCATTAAGGGAAAAAAGGTAAATTGTCCTTATACATATCCTTACAAACAACTTCCCAAAAAACCTCCCAAACTTCTATGCAAAACGCGAAAACCGTAAATTAACACGAAGACTGTTATAATGGCGTTTGAAGATCAATCACGATCAAAATCTGGAATTCAAAGTGAGTTAACTTGGTTATAGATTGTATGTACTAGTTAATTGATGTTGTTGGCGTTTTATTTTCAAGAATATTTGTGTAGATTCTAGAGGAAAGGACACGAGAGAGTCGCTTCGCGGTAAATGCCAAAAAAACCGATGAACAAATGAAGAAGACAACATCAAAAAAAGGTTATAATCATTACATTTGAGTCATTTAAAACGCCAAAATATGCTTACTATGAAGCTTGAACATGTTAACTGTCTTGTGAGTTTGTAAATGCCATATAAAGGATAACTTTGAAATATATTTGATCTTAAAATGCCAACTAATGCTATGATTAATTGTATTAGTTTCTAACGCCATATAGGATGAGATATGATATATTGTTATAAAACTGAGAAAACGCCATATAAGTCATAGAGAGTCATATAAGTCAAAATAACTTTGTAAAATATGAAAACGCCATATAATCTATCTAACTTTTCAAGTTATTCATATAGACTTTAAAACATCATTATTTAATGTTGCATGTATGTGAAAACGCCATTTCTAGCCTAAGATAGCATGCAAGTTAAATAAAGATAATAAAAGCAATAGCCTAATAATAAAACGCCATTAATGTAACAATAATAGAAATGTAATGCTAAACGGGATCTCCCGAGGATTATAGTTGAGATCATGAGGCCAGGATTATATGCACACAATAGCTGTGTCCAATCTTGGGGGCACATACTTCCTAGAAAGGCATACTCCTTACCTGTAAATAGTAGCCTAGGATTTCTTTCTTCCTTGCACATTTCTTTTCTTCTTCTCTCTATACGTTGGTGTTCAAACCAATAATCACTGATGAGATATTTTGTCCGATCGATCCGGGAACCAACTAATGAATGCCAAAGTGCTGTCTAAATAAGACTATACTTTGTTGAATTTCGTTAAGGTTCTGATCTCGTGACCATCGTTAGGTTTGATATGGTTTTACACTAATATGTATTCTAATCTGTTAAACTATATGTTTAACCACCCAAAAGCTTAGAATTATAAACTTTCTATCAAACAAGATGTTTAATCATTAGAAGATTCAAAACTATAAAAGTAGATGCTTAATTATCGGAAGACTTAGAATCAGGAGGCCTGTTAAATCAAGACTATAAGACCTACAAGGTGAGTCATTCTATTTTCATCAAAATGCTTTCAAAACCCTACTCATTTTCAAAGTTGTAATTACAGTGATTAAGTCTTTGTAATCTACAATTACTACCGGTATGTGGGGTTTTGTATACACTACTTGATAAGCTTCACCATTGGACAACGGGTTAGTCAATGCGTGATATGACCATAGTCACAGATCCAATCGAGTGACAAATACTGATTTGGGGTAATTGATTGATATAAACATTGTAATCGCTCTTAATACTGTAAATTATAACAAATGTGTTGTTGGACAACTGAGTGAACTCACCAATATTTCCTACTGACTAAATGTTTTTAAAACGCGTTTCAGGTGATTACAGTAGATTGGAATAAGAGTTGTGATACAGCACCGAAAGGATTAAAGAAGTGGCTAATTTAATCACATAAATTAAATTAAATTAAACGTTGTTTTATATATTCGGGTTTATCCTATACTAAAGCTACCTTTGTAAAATATGGGTTTATTCCCATTTGTGTAATAAATAAAATCCAGGGTTTCAAAACTCTAATATTTTTCCTTACTCACGTTCCTGATGAAATTTTCCGCTGCAATATTTTCAAAATAACCACCGGTACAACTTGATTGTTCACGACTCCCATCCAGGGTGTGTCGAGGGTCGTGACAAGATGTGTTGTAGGCTCTTATGGTCGGTGAAGACTACACACTTTGTACCATAAAGGTAGTGTCGCCAAAACTTTAACACAAAAACAACTGTGCCAAGCTCGAGATCGTGGGTAGTTGTAACACCTCGAAAAAAAAATTCGTCCAATAATGTCTTGACACGTGTCATAAGGTTCCGTTATGTGAAAACATACTTTAGAGGGACTAAAAGTGACAAACAGTGAAAACTATGGAACGTAAGGGTCCAAATTGTCAACAATGGATAAATAGGCTCTATGATAACCCTACATAATGTTTATAACCTTAAACGGATGGTTCATGGATCATACGACGCGGAAATTGCACAAAAGTGAGGTATTGTAAACTATAGGGGCCAAAAGTGTCAACATGTTTAATTTATACCTCTGAGTGAACTTTTGGCAGACCCGAAGCTTTGTATAGCTAAAATATACTCACTAGAATGTGTGGTAAAAATTTCATGAAGTTTCGTTAACGTATGAGAAAGTTATGGCCAAAACCGTACTTAAGGGACTAAAAGCGTCAACGTCGAATTTCAGGGCTTTTCGGTTGAGCGCAAAGTTATCCGAGGATATTACCATGTTGGTAAAAGTCCTAAGGTTCTTAAAAACCAAGTTTGGGGGTTTACGGGTCGAGAAAAGTAGCCGAAACATCGCGTACAAGTCCAGGGGCCAAAGCTGTCAAGTTTAAAACTTGTTTTGGCTGAACCAGGGTCAGGCGACCCGCCTGGTAAAGCCCAAGCGGGCCGCGTGGGGCTGCCAGCGACCAGAAATCGTATTTGGGTTATTTGGGTCCGATTTCAAGTGCCATACAGCTCATTTGCACCTCCAATTAACCCAATAACATGCCATGCATGCCTACTACTACAGTGGCCTCGAATTTATGGGTTTAAATCAGGTTTTGATCTCATTTTGATCATTTACCATTGAAGAACAAGTGCTCTCAACCTTCAAGAACTTCAAGGCAGTTTTCTGGAGGAAATCTGATCAACAAGGCCGACTCCTAGTGTTCATTAAACACCTATAGGACCTTTGTAAGCCTTCAATTCGTTCTTTAATCCGTTCTTGTTGTGTTTATTGATAAAAGTCAAACTGGGTGTTCATAACCTTTGACTTTCTGATTAAACGGATTTCTTTCAGTCATTTCTCGAATTGAAACTTGTTATAGATTGGTATTTATGTGGGAAACAAACCCTCTAAAGGGTACTAACTGATTCCCACTACATGCATGCTAAATGTCGAGTCAAACCTATTTCTAAAAAGTCAACAGAAACGATTTTTGTGAAAAATGACATGATTAATGATATAGATGACATGCAACCTGATTGATCATTAAAAATAACTTGTAATACATATAAGAATGTGTTTTAATCATCATCAACTCGACGATCTATAGTATAGCCACGAATCGGAACCGAAAGTCTTGTAAAACGATTATTTCGTAGACTATCGATTCGGATTCGTACATGCATGTTCGAGATCTGTATTGGAAAGTATTTTTGACTATTTTTATTTTAGTTAAACTTTCTGGAATTTTCTTTGATTGAGTCTATGTCTAGCCTATTCGAATGCATGTTTCCGGTTTATGCATAAAGTTGACTATTTTGCCCTTTTTGATTTAAAACGGGATTTTTGGAAAAGTGAAAGGATAGAAATCTTTATTTTTATTATATAAACTTGCACCGAAAGTTTCGGATCAGTTGGTGGTCCAGATTGTGAGTTATGGCCATTAGCGTAAAACTATATTATAAATTTACATAAACGGTCCTTTTTGCGTAGAACCCGTTTCTGGCCACGTTTTGGTACAAAACTTTTTACCAACTGATGTATTATAATATTCTGGGAATTTTGATGATTTTTAATTAATTTTTGGCTGAACGGATCCTAGGTCGCCTAGTCATTTCGGCTTATGTCGGTTTTGACCGTTTTAGCCATAAAATGAGTTTTACACATCCTTTTGACCCGAAACCTTTTTCTACTGATTTTATATGATGAATAAATTATTTTAAGTATTCTGGAAATATAAAAATCTCAGATTTATTGTGAAAACCCGAAAACGCCCTTAAATCGTATTTTTAGCGTTTTAACGCATAGTAAAGCGTTATACTTGTTTTAAACATATAAGACCTATACCTACTGATGTGTTTAGCATATTTTCATATAAAAACAGTAAGTATAAGTATATGAACTCAGACTTCCAGTTTTGGCATTTTTAGCCCTTGTGAAATTACTAAATTGCCCCTACGGTGCATAGTTTGGTTTTAAATGATATATTTGGTATATGGGTCATACCCTACTGATATAATATGTTATATTAAGTATATTTACTGTATGAACCAGACCCGAAACTCAGATTTCTAATTTTACCCTTTTATTATCTTTTAAATGACCAAAATGCCCTTCTAAGGCATAAATTGAGTTTAAAATTATCCCGGGCAATATAGAACATCACTTACTGATATAATATCATATTCTAAGCATATTAATTCAGGGAACTTGCATTTGAATCTTTTGGCTACCCGTATCGCCCTTTTCGCGTTCGGTTCGGTTTACGTAACTAGTTTGCGTAAATTGACCGAAACGGGTCAAACGATATCATTTTTATTTCAAAATCCAGAATGTATTTAGTATACCCATATTATACAAGTATTCAAACTTGTCGGGTCTAAATCACATTCTATCCGGTCTTTCGCTTAATCGTGCGTAAACCGTATCATTCCTAAAACTAACCGGTCAAAGCTTAGGCTTAAATAAAAGACCCGTTAGGAATTTAATAGGTTAATTATAAACCTTTGTTCCAGATTAGGAGGCCCGGTAAAAGCTACCAACACTTATCGTTTGTGACTTATACTTGCTCAGGTAAATACATTTTGACTTATTTTCCCTATACGGGCTTGGGGTACGGTATTTAAAATACCGCTTGATCGGGCGCACAAGTCCTGCGCCCTATGGGTGTACAGTCTTGAATAGCTTGTGTGATTTCGTTTAAACAGTCTTGTCTTACTTAAAGGCTTTGGGGGGTTATTGACCATGTCCCGGATATCCTTGGCATTATCTTACGAGATGGCCACGACCAGAGCACGGGGTGTAGGCGTACACCCGTCGTGTATAACTCTTTAATGTGGTGTGTCAATTAAATCTCTAGCCCGGACAGTAGATCCCGGGCCACCAGAGATATAAGTGCATGTAATTCGTTCACAAGTTTATATTATATAATTATCCCAAGTTAATAAAAATATTTATGCCTTGTGCATTTAAATAAATTTTCAATCATTTTCAAAATGAGTCAGTCGATTTGTATTTACCAGTGTAAACTGACGTATTTTTCCCAAAAGAATAAGTGCAGGTACTATACGGAAATAGGCTGGCTATTTCCTAGAGAGCGTCCACAATAGTCTCGCAAACTCGGACGACATTTATCTGTTGAACTATTTATTTCTATTTTTATTTGATCCGCCTGTGGATCCATTTCAACTACTGCGATATTTATTATTACACTTTATTTAAAAGTTGAAATGTTTCTATTCTGCTTCCGCTGTGCATTATTATATTGTGTTGATTGTCTATGACGATGCCAACTACGTCACTGTACCCCACACCGGGCCCACCGGTGACACGTGGAAATGGGGGTGTGACAGGTTGGTATCAGAGCCAATGCTGAGTGAATTAAACACTATCCTAATGTGTTTAATCTCAGTTACACAATTGCACATTCCTCGATTTTCGAGTCTAGACAAAGAACTTAGGAAATGTTCAACATTTCGTTTAATTTCATTTTATTTATTATTGCATTGTCTTATATATATTGTTGTGCAACTTGTTTGATTTTTGACAGGATCACTATGCCGCCAAGAATGAGAGGTCGAGGAGGATTTGCTACTACCCACGACCATGAGGCAGGGCCCTCACATAGGCGAGCACCATCCGCCACGCACAACACAGCCGCCAACGACCTTTGGAGGTCTTTCGCCGAGCCTGCTAGACACTCGGTATCCGCCAGCACTTCACCGTCTTTACCCCACTCGTTTGGGCCCCATTCGGAGAACGGGCCCCATGGTTCGCCAGGATCGTACATACCATTGCACCAGTCACCGCACCAGTATCCAGCACCAGCCTACCAGGGTTTGTATGACCCTAATGCTTATGTGGAGGAGCCAGTGGGCCACAACCCACTCGGGCCGGAGGACCATTTTCCGAGAGAGCACGAGATGGACGTAGACGAGGATACGGATCCGTCGCTACCACCATCAGGTACGCCTAACCATCCGATTGAGATATCGGATGGGTCGCCATTTAGGGGATCACCCTATAATGGTGGGGACAGCTTTCAGGAGAGGTTTAAGCAGCATGATTGGTACTTCACCCCTAGCCACAACTCTCCGATGCTTCAATCACTCCATGGTACTCCGATGCTCCAATCGCTCCATGGTTCGCCGGTGCACTCGCAGCACCACTCGCAGCAGCAGCAGCTCCAGCAGCAGCCGCCTCTACCGCAGGACCTATCTGAGGCCCTGTGGCGTGACGTGATCACTCCGTCACCACCGCCGCCGCCAGTTTTACCTCCTCCACCTCAGAGGCCGAGGAGGAATGCGCGCATGTCTACGCGCGGAGGGATTCGCATAGGCACCCCTCCACGTGTTAGTAGCAGCCGCTACACGTCTCTACCCGGGGAGTCCGAGACAGGGGAGTCTCAGCATCCCGTATCAGAGGTTACTTCTGTACCGATCCCGCCTCTGCCGCCGCAGAACTATGGAGAGCCGATTCCGGCTTATGCTAGTGCCGCTCAGTTCAACCCGTTCGAGCATGTATTCCCTCAGGGTTATGATTACACAGGAGACCCTTATTGGCAAGCTGTGAACTACAGCTCACTCCCTCCTAGCGGTCCATTGGGAGACACTTGGACTGCTGGGCAGTCTACTTTTGGTTACCCTCCGGGTTACCAGCAGCCACCGCAGCCGCAGCCGTACCAGCCGCCGCAGCCGCAGCACTACCAGCCACCGCCACCGGCGCCTATGATGTCGCCGCCGCAGGTTCAGGAGATCCTGCATGGGATTGATAGCATGCGACGGGAGTTGCAAAGTGATCGCCGTCACAACCGTGGCATGTTCAAGAAGGTGTTTGACCTGCTCAAGGGTAAGAGCAAGAGGGATCATTGAATCCTTCGATTATTGTCTCATGTACTCATGTCCCTGCGTGGACATTTATCCTTGTACTCTACCCCTGTGTGGGTATATCTATCTTATTCTACCCCTGCGAGGGTATGCTGTTCTGTTGACCCCTGCGTGGGTTCGCTTTATTTTATTTTGTTATTGTTGTTATTTGTTTAGCCCCTGCGCGGGTATGTTATTCATGTTATTCATGTTATCCATGTTATTTCAAAGTCCCGTTTAGGGCAAATATGTACTGGTATTTTATTTGAGATTTGAAATGGTTAGTTTGAATTTATCATTTTATTTTATATGCATGAATATAATATTAAAATAATGGAAAATATCAATTTTTATTTGATTTGCCATTTATAAGAATCTTAGTAAGGTATAACCTAGCCTGAATGCCTTATTAACAGGCCTGGCCCTGATGGTAAAACCTGGTTGAAAGGATTCAACTCCCTGTTAACATCTGAGAACATGTTAACATTCTGGCTAAGCGTGATCTGTAAAATCACACAAGCCACCCTTTTTAATAAATTATCTACAGATTTTATCTGTATACAAGTCTATTAATGACTTGATACCTACGGGTTATGACTATGTCATATAGTGGCAGTTGTGGTTTATGACTCCCTGCCTAGTAAAGAAATATCTACATATTTTATCTGTATACAAGTCTATTAATGACTTGATACCTACGGGTTATGACTATGTCATATAGTGGCAGTTGTGGTTTATGACTCCCTGCCTAGTAAAGAAATATCTACAGATTTTATCTGTATACAAGTCTATTAATGACTTGATACCTACGGGTTATGACTATGTCATATAGTGGCAGTTGTGGTTTATAACTCCCTGCCTAGTAAAGAAATATCTACAGATTTTATCTGTATACAAGTCTATTAATGACTTGATACCTACGGGTTATAACTATGTTATATAATGACAGTTGTGGTTTTTGACTCTCTGTCTAGTAAAGGATTATTTGTTTAATTATACAATTTATAGTCCTATAAAAATCTAAATTTATAATTTAGTAATTGTCCACGTGACTAGGCCTATGGTGCCAATATATATATTTTCATTCCTTGATTGCTAATAAGAGCCTGAATGAAATTTATTAAATTAACTGCTAAGGTTTTTGATACCATGGTTAATAAATCGTCTAGGACGATAATACTGTTAGGTTCTAAATAAGACCTTGTCCTTTATTGTAGCTTAAAGCTACGATGGCCAAATCGGAAGAAACCAACAGTCATTCTGGGGAACGCTCAGATAATGCAAAAATTCACGTTACCGGTGCAGAATTGCAAGCACTGATAGATAATGCTGTCGCCAAGGCTATGGATCGGCAGTTCAAGGAATCTAGTGGTACTCGGAGTAGGACCCGAACAGAAACGCACGCAAAGCCCAAGACTCATTCTGAGGCTCATAGTAAGCCACCCTCTAAGAAGAATGAGCCGAAGAAAGCTGAGGATGATAATCATTCCTCCAACCACAGCAGCATCCCAAAGCAGGAGATTGAACTGAAACGTGACACGTACAGCAGGTCCTGTACGTACAAATACTTTGTATCTTGCAAGCCCAGAGATTTCACTGGGGAAAAAGGAGCCGTCGACTGCATGACGTGGATTGACGAGATGGACACTGTAGTTGATATCAGCGGGTGTGCTGATAGGGACGTCGTGAAGTACGTGTCCCAGTCATTCAAAGGAGATGCGTTAGCATGGTGGAAGTCACTCCTACAAGCTGCCGGTAAGGCCACACTGTACGGTTTGTCATGGGAACAGTTTGTGGCCCTGATTAAAGAGAACTTCTGTCCGCAGCACGAGGTCGAGCGAATCGAATCGGATTTTGTATCCTTGGTTATGAAGAACCTCGATTGTCAAGCGTATCTTACTACGTTCAACACGTTGTCCCGTTTAGTGCCTTACTTGGTGACCCCGGAGCCGCGTAGGATTGCTCGATTTATCGGGGGTCTGGCACCGGAAATAAAGGCGAGTGTTAAAGCTTCAAGACCTACAACATTTCGATCCGTAGCGGATCTATCCCTCTCCCTCACTCAAGACGTGGTTAGATTGAGAGCCATGAAGAGCTCTGAGGAGAACAAACGGAAACGTGAGGATGACACCTCACGAAGATCCGAAAAGCGACATAGAGGGAACAACGACCACAGGAAAGGGTCGGGGTCTAGGAAAAGTGATCATCAGTCGGGTGAGAAACCCAGATGCAAGATTTGTAGGAGACACCACTTTGGGAGGTGTCGGTTTGAAACAAAATCCCAGTCTTCGGAGAAACGATGTGGAATCTGCAAGTCCACGGATCATAAAGCTGTGGATTGCAAGAAGATGAAGGATGCAACGTGTTTTGGTTGCAACGAGAAAGGGCACATTCGGCCCAACTGTCCAAAGTTTGCAAAGAAGGCTGATGAAGGGAAGAAGACTAACGCGAGAGTCTTCCGAATGGACGCAAAGGAAGCAGTCCTTGACGATAACGTCATTACCGGTACGTTTCTTGTAAATGATGTTTTTGCTAGAGTCTTGTTTGATTCGGGGGCTGATAAGTCGTTTGTAGATGATAAGTTTTGTAAACTGTTGAACCTTCCTGTTAAAACCTTAAGTGTAAAATATGAGGTGGAATTAGCCGATGGAACCATAGAAACCGCCTCAACTGTTCTAGATGGATGTGTTATATCCATTAGGAATCATTCTTTCCCGTTATCCTTGCTTCCCTTTAAGCTAGCTGGATTCGAAATAGTGATAGGCATGGATTGGTTGTCAAGTAACCAAGCCCAAATTCTGTGCAATAGAAAGCAAGTAATAGTTAAGACTCCGTCTGGTGAGTCACTTACTATTCAAGGAGACACCCAGCATGGATTGCCTGAGCAAGTGTCCATGCTCAAAGCATCCAGGTGCATGCAGAAAGGATGTGTCATTTATATGGCACAAGTTACCATTGATGAGACGAAGCCGAAGATTGAAGATATTCCTGTTATCTCGGAATATCCTGAAGTATTCCCTGAAGAACTACCCGGTTTGCCACCGGATAGACAAGTAGAGTTTCGGATAGACATCATACCAGGTGCAGCACCTGTAGCAAGAGCACCATACAGATTGGCACCAACGGAGATGAAGGAGTTGAAGACGCAGTTGGATGATCTATTAGCTAAAGGTTTTATTAGACCTAGCTCATCTCCTTGGGGAGCGCCAATCTTGTTCGTTAAAAAGAAGGATGGTTCGATGCGTCTGTGCATCGATTATCGTGAGCTTAACAAGGTCACTATCAAGAATCGGTATCCGTTACCCAGGATCGACGATCTATTCGATCAGTTGCAAGGAGCAAGTTATTTCTCCAAGATTGACCTGAGGTCAGGTTATCATCAGTTGAAGGTCAAGGAGGAAGACGTACACAAGACCGCGTTTAGGACTCGTTATGGACATTACGAGTTCCTAGTGATGCCGTTTGGACTCACTAACGCACCAGCCGCGTTCATGGATCTCATGAATCGCGTCTGCAAACCTTATTTAGATAAGTTCGTCATCGTCTTTATTGATGACATTCTTATCTACTCGAAGAGCCAAGCTGACCATGAGAAACACCTTCGTTGTATGCTCAAACTTTTGAATCAAGAGAAGCTTTATGCCAAATTCTCGAAGTGTGAATTTTGGCTTCGAGAAGTCCAATTCCTTGGACATGTTGTAAGCGAGCGTGGTATCCAAGTAGATCCCGCTAAAGTAGAAGCAGTCATGAATTGGCAGGAGCCGAAGACTCCTACTGAGATTCGCAGTTTCCTCGGATTGGCAGGATATTATAGAAGATTCATCGAGAACTTCTCAAGGATTGCTGCGCCCCTAACTTCGTTGACCCGTAAGAAGATTAAGTTTGATTGGGGCCCTAAGCAGCAGGAATCCTTTGACATTCTGAAGCAGAAGCTGAGCAATGCGCCAGTGTTGACATTGCCCGATGGTATAGATGAATTTGTGGTGTATTGTGATGCATCACATACTGGCATGGGTTGTGTACTCATGCAGAAAGGCAAAGTCATTGCCTATGCTTCTCGACAGCTCAAAGTGCACGAGAAGAACTACACCACCCACGATTTGGAATTGGGTGCAGTTGTATTTGCTTTGAAGCTATGGAGACACTACTTGTATGGAACCAAGTGTATCATTTATTCGGATCACAAGAGTCTTCAGCACTTGTTCAATCAGAAGGAATTGAACATGCGTCAAAGGCGATGGATGGAAACATTAAATGACTATGATTGCGAGATACGATACCATCCAGGCAAGGCAAATGTGGTTGCCGACGCCTTAAGTAGAAAGGAAAGGGTTAAACCGATCAGAATCAATGCCAAGCGCATTGAAATAAGAAATAATTTGAATGAAAGGGTGTTAGCTGCACAGAAGGAAGCTGTGCTGGAAGCTAACTATCCTGCGGAAAAGTTGGGAGTAACTGAGGAGCAGTTATCCCACGACAAAGATGGAATGCTACGTCTAAACGGACGAATATGGGTTCCGGTATATGGAGGACTTCGGGATGTTATCCTCCAGGAAGCCCACAGCTCTAAATACTCAGTTCATCCTGGAGCTGATAAGATGTACCAGGATTTGAAATCAAACTACTGGTGGATTGGTTTGAAAAAGTCCGTGGCCGAGTATGTGGCCAAATGTTTGACTTGTGCGCAAGTCAAGGCTGAGCATCAGAAGCCGTCAGGTTTGCTTCAGCAACCTGAATTTCCCAAGTGGAAATGGGAAATGGTGACAATGGATTTTATCACCAAGTTGCCAAAGACGAAAAAGGGAAATGATACCATATGGGTCATAGTTGACAGACTGACTAAGTCAGCTCATTTCCTACCCATCAAAGAGACGTATAGCTCAGATATGTTAGCTCAATTATACGTCGATAAGATAGTAGCGCTACATGGTATACCTATATCTATTATCTCTGATAGAGATACTAGATATACGTCGCATTTTTGGAAGAGTTTCCAACAATCGTTGGGCACTCGTTTGAATTTTAGTACGGCTTACCATCCTCAGACTGATGGTCAGAGTGAGCGTACTATTCAAACTCTGGAAGACATGCTTCGTGCATGTGCGATCGACTTAGGTGGTAGTTGGGATAAGAACCTACCACTGATTGAATTCTCCTACAACAATAGCTACCATTCCAGCATAAAGGCTGCGCCTTTTGAGGCCCTATACGGTAGAAAGTGTAGATCGCCCATTTGTTGGGCAGAAGTTGGAGATGTCCAGTTGTCTGGACCAGATATCGTCTTTGAGACGACAGACAAGATCGTTCAGATCCGTGATCGTTTGAAAGCTGCCAGGGATAGGCAGAAAAGTTATGCGGATCCTAAGCGCAAAGATTTTCACTTCGATGTAGGTGAAAAAGTGTTGCTTAAGGTATCACCTTGGAAAGGTGTGATGAGATTTGGAAAGAAAGGCAAGCTAAGCCCGAGATACATAGGACCTTTCGAGATAATCGAACGTGTCGGGGCAGTCGCTTACAAGTTAAACTTGCCTGAAGAGCTTAGTGCCATTCATAATGTGTTTCACATCTGTAATTTGAAGAAGTGTTTCGCTGACGATTCACTGGTTATACCGCATACAGATATACACATAGACGAAAGTCTAAAGTTTGTTGAAAAACCTTTGTCGATTGAGGATCGACAGGTAAAGAAGCTTCGAAGGAAGCACGTGCCTATTGTAAAGGTCAAATGGGATGCCCGTAGAGGTCCCGAATACACGTGGGAAGTGGAATCCACGATGCAAGAGAAATATCCCCATTTGTTTGATTAAATCTCGGGGTCGAGATTTCTTTTAAGGGGGTGAGGATGTAACACCTCGAAAAAAAAATTCGTCCAATAATGTCTTGACACGTGTCATAAGGTTCCGTTATGTGAAAACATACTTTAGAGGGACTAAAAGTGACAAACAGTGAAAACTATGGAACGTAAGGGTCCAAAGTGTCAACAATGGATAAATAGGCTCTATGATAACCCTACATAATGTTTATAACCTTAAACGGATGGTTCATGGATCATACGACGCGGAAATTGCACAAAAGTGAGGTATTGTAAACTATAGGGGCCAAAAGTGTCAACATGTTTAATTTATACCTCTGAGTGAACTTTTGGCAGACCCGAAGCTTTGTATAGCTAAAATATACTCACTAGAATGTCTGGTAAAAATTTCATGAAGTTTCGTTAACGTATGAGAAAGTTATGGCCAAAACCGTACCTAAGGGACTAAAAGCGTCAACGTCGAATTTCAGGGCTTTTCGGTTGAGCGCAAAGTTATCCGAGGATATTACCATGTTGGTAAAAGTCCTAAGGTTCTTAAAAACCAAGTTTGGGGGTTTACGGGTCGAGAAAAGTAGCCGAAACATCGCGTACAAGTCCAGGGGCCAAAGCTGTCAAGTTTAAAACTTGTTTTGGCTGAACCAGGGTCAGGCGACCCGCCTGGTAAAGCCCAAGCGGGCCGCGTGGGGCTGCCAGCGACCAGAAATCGTATTTGGGTTATTTGGGTCCGATTTCAAGTGCCATACAGCTCATTTGCACCTCCAATTAACCCAATAACATGCCATGCATGCCTACTACTACAGTGGCCTCGAATTTATGGGTTTAAATCAGGTTTTGATCTCATTTTGATCATTTACCATTGAAGAACAAGTGCTCTCAACCTTCAAGAACTTCAAGGCAGTTTTCTGGAGGAAATCTGATCAACAAGGCCGACTCCTAGTGTTCATTAAACACCTATAGGACCTTTGTAAGCCTTCAATTCGTTCTTTAATCCGTTCTTGTTGTGTTTATTGATAAAAGTCAAACTGGGTGTTCATAACCTTTGACTTTCTGATTAAACGGATTTCTTTCAGTCATTTCTCGAATTGAAACTTGTTATAGATTGGTATTTATGTGGGAAACAAACCCTCTAAAGGGTACTAACTGATTCCCACTACATGCATGCTAAATGTCGAGTCAAACCTATTTCTAAAAAGTCAACAGAAACGATTTTTGTGAAAAATGACATGATTAATGATATAGATGACATGCAACCTGATTGATCATTAAAAATAACTTGTAATACATATAAGAATGTGTTTTAATCATCATCAACTCGACGATCTATAGTATAGCCACGAATCGGAACCGAAAGTCTTGTAAAACGATTATTTCGTAGACTATCGATTCGGATTCGTACATGCATGTTCGAGATCTGTATTGGAAAGTATTTTTGACTATTTTTATTTTAGTTAAACTTTCTGGAATTTTCTTTGATTGAGTCTATGTCTAGCCTATTCGAATGCATGTTTCCGGTTTATGCATAAAGTTGACTATTTTGCCCTTTTTGATTTAAAACGGGATTTTTGGAAAAGTGAAAGGATAGAAATCTTTATTTTTATTATATAAACTTGCACCGAAAGTTTCGGATCAGTTGGTGGTCCAGATTGTGAGTTATGGCCATTAGCGTAAAACTATATTATAAATTTACATAAACGGTCCTTTTTGCGTAGAACCCGTTTCTGGCCACGTTTTGGTACAAAACTTTTTACCAACTGATGTATTATAATATTCTGGGAATTTTGATGATTTTTAATTAATTTTTGGCTGAACGGATCCTAGGTCGCCTAGTCATTTCGGCTTATGTCGGTTTTGACCGTTTTAGCCATAAAATGAGTTTTACACATCCTTTTGACCCGAAACCTTTTTCTACTGATTTTATATGATGAATAAATTATTTTAAGTATTCTGGAAATATAAAAATCTCAGATTTATTGTGAAAACCCGAAAACGCCCTTAAATCGTATTTTTAGCGTTTTAACGCATAGTAAAGCGTTATACTTGTTTTAAACATATAAGACCTATACCTACTGATGTGTTTAGCATATTTTCATATAAAAACAGTAAGTATAAGTATATGAACTCAGACTTCCAGTTTTGGCATTTTTAGCCCTTGTGAAATTACTAAATTGCCCCTACGGTGCATAGTTTGGTTTTAAATGATATATTTGGTATATGGGTCATACCCTACTGATATAATATGTTATATTAAGTATATTTACTGTATGAACCAGACCCGAAACTCAGATTTCTAATTTTACCCTTTTATTATCTTTTAAATGACCAAAATGCCCTTCTAAGGCATAAATTGAGTTTAAAATTATCCCGGGCAATATAGAACATCACTTACTGATATAATATCATATTCTAAGCATATTAATTCAGGGAACTTGCATTTGAATCTTTTGGCTACCCGTATCGCCCTTTTCGCGTTCGGTTCGGTTTACGTAACTAGTTTGCGTAAATTGACCGAAACGGGTCAAACGATATCATTTTTATTTCAAAATCCAGAATGTATTTAGTATACCCATATTATACAAGTATTCAAACTTGTCGGGTCTAAATCACATTCTATCCGGTCTTTCGCTTAATCGTGCGTAAACCGTATCATTCCTAAAACTAACCGGTCAAAGCTTAGGCTTAAATAAAAGACCCGTTAGGAATTTAATAGGTTAATTATAAACCTTTGTTCCAGATTAGGAGGCCCAGTAAAAGCTACCAACACTTATCGTTTGTGACTAATACTTGCTCAGGTAAATACATTTTGACTTATTTTCCCTATACGGGCTTGGGGTACGGTATTTAAAATACCGCTTGATCGGGCGCACAAGTCCTGCGCCCTATGGGTGTACAGTCTTGAATAGCTTGTGTGATTTCGTTTAAACAGTCTTGTCTTACTTAAAGGCTTTGGGGGGTTATTGACCATGTCCCGGATATCCTTGGCATTATCTTACGAGATGGCCACGACCAGAGCACGGGGTGTAGGCGTACACCCGTCGTGTATAACTCTTTAATGTGGTGTGTCAATTAAATCTCTAGCCCGGACAGTAGATCCCGGGCCACCAGAGATATAAGTGCATGTAATTCGTTCACAAGTTTATATTATATAATTATCCCAAGTTAATAAAAATATTTATGCCTTGTGCATTTAAATAAATTTTCAATCATTTTCAAAATGAGTCAGTCGATTTGTATTTACCAGTGTAAACTGACGTATTTTTCCCAAAAGAATAAGTGCAGGTACTATACGGAAATAGGCTGGCTGTTTCCTAGAGAGCGTCCACAATAGTCTCGCAAACTCGGACGACATTTATCTGTTGAACTATTTATTTCTATTTTTATTTGATCCGCCTGTGGATCCATTTCAACTACTGCGATATTTATTATTACACTTTATTTAAAAGTTGAAATGTTTCTATTCTGCTTCCGCTGTGCATTATTATATTGTGTTGATTGTCTATGACGATGCCAACTACGTCACTGTACCCCACACCGGGCCCACCGGTGACACGTGGAAATGGGGGTGTGACAGTAGTGTAGTTTTTCCATGTATTTTCAGCTGTCTAGAAGCATACGCGATGACCTTATCTCGTTGCATGAGTACACAACCAAGACCACTGTTTGATGCATTGCAATATACGACGAAGTCATCATTTCCATCAGGAAGAGCAAGAACAGGAGCATTACAAAGTAAGTCCTTAAGAGTTTGAAAGGATTCCTCTTGCTCAGGACCCCAAGCATAAGGTTTCTCTTTCTGAGTCAACATGGTGAGAGGAATAGTGATTTTTGAAAAGTTTGAGATGAATCAACGGTAGTAACCCGCCAATCCTAGGAATGAACGAATCTCCTATGGGGATTTAGGCGCGATCCAATTCTTCACTGCTTCGATTTTGGAAGGGTCAACATGAATTCCCTTTTCACTCACAACGTGCCCAAGGAATTGGACTTCTTTGATCCAGAATTCGCACTTGCAAACTTTAAGTATAAGCATTCACCATGCAAGAGTTTGAGTATGAGGCGTAAGTGACATTCATGATCAGCTTGAGTTTTAGAATAAATGAGGATATCATCGATGAAAACGATTACAAAACGATCCAAGTAAGGTTTACAAACACGATTCATTAGATCCATGAAAACAGCTGGTGCGTTGGTCAAGCCAAAGGGCATAACCACGAACTCGTAGTGACCATAACGAGTGAGAAATGCGGTTTTAGGGATGTCTTCTTCAAGAACACGAAGTTGATGATAGCCAGATCGAAGATCGATCTTAGAGAAACAAGTTGTGCCTTGGAGTTGATCAAAGATATCATCGATGCGAGGAAGAGGATAACGGTTTTTGACAGTGAGTTTGTTAAGCTCACGATAGTCTATGCACATGCGAAACGATCCATCCTTCTTCTTGAAAAAAAGCACAGGAGCACCCCAAGGTGAAGTACTCGGGCGAATGAAACCTTTATTGAGGAGCTCTTGGAGTTGACTTGACAATTCTTGCATCTCAGAGGGTGCAAGACGATAAGGAGCTTTAATAACAGGAGTTAAACCAGGGATGAGGTCAATACGAAAATCAAGCGATCGAGATGGGGGAGCACCAGGGAAATCTTCAGGGAAGACTTCAGCAAAATCACACACAACTGGAACATCACTTAGGCTCTTTCCCTTGCCCTTTTCTTCCACAACGTGGGCTAAAAAGACAAAGTACTGTTTACGTAAGTACTTGTTCGCTTGTGTGCATGACATAAGGTTTAGTCCCCTTGAAGGTCGGTCTCCATAGACGTTGAAAGTATCACCAGATGGAAGAGGCAAACGAACATACTTCTCGTGGCAAGCAATTTCAGCATGGTTCTTACGAAGCTAATCCATGCCTACTATGATATCGAAACTACCCAATTGCATGGGTATGAGGTCAATAGGGAAAACGTGATCATTAAGAGTAAGAAAACAATCACGAAGAATAGAATTGACTGAGATAGATTTGCCGTTGGCAACCTCGACTGAAAACGACTTAGGTAGCTTAGAGCGTGTACAATTGAACATCGATTTAAATTCCATAGACACAAAGCTTTTGTCCGCGCCAGTATCAAATAATATAGAAGCATAAAGATTGTAAACAAGAAACGTACCACTAACGACTTCATTGTCGTTTTGCGCCTGATTAGCATTGATGTTGAAAGCTCGTCCTCGTGGAGGTTGTTGCTGCTACACCTCTTGATTTAGTTGAGGACATTGAGGACGAATATGCGTTGTATCGCCACGTTTGTAACATGTGCGTGCGTTGTTTACTGGTTTTGGGTTTTGGGGAGCTTGCTGAACTAGTGGTGCAGGGTTATTGCGACAGTAGGGAGTTGTGTGACCAAAACGGTTGCACACAGTGCAATGGCGACAGGTAGAGTTGGCAGGGTTATGATCATGGTAAGTGTTACACTTAGGATGAACCCTAGTGTATGGTTTCTTGGTGTTTTTTCTGGCGTAACAGGGTTTGGGTTTCCAACAGGAACAATCGCATTGCAGCCAGGGTTTTGAAACTTTTGTTTCTTACCCTTGCTACCACTTGATTGTGTGGTGATTTGGTTGGCTGGTTTCGAGGTGATAGGGGTTGTTGGGGTTGTTACTTGTTTATCGCGAATGTGATTGTTGTTTAGGCTAGCTGCGAGGCGATAGACTACCTCGATGTTGTCAAGTTTGGCTGCTTCAATGGTGTCACGCATGCTAAAGGGTAATCCATGGATGTATTTTCTGATCATGCGATCAGTAGTGGACACCAAGTGTGGTACGACAAAGCTGAGTTGCTTGAAACAGGTGGTGTAGGCTAGATTGTCATCACCAATTTTCTTGGGAGCCCAAAACTCTTCCCTGAGCTTTTGTTGCTCGTAAGCAGGACAAAACTTGTCCATCATAAGCTATTTGACTTTGGCCCAAGGTAACGCATAAGCTTCTTCATTAGAGCGAATGTTCCTCTCATTGGTCCACCAATCTAAGGCTCTGGCTTGGAAGACCCCGGTAGTGCTACGAGTTTTGAGATTCTCAGGACACTCGCTGTTGATGAAAGTGACTTCAATACTATCGAACCATTCAAGCATAGCGGTCATCCCATCATTTCCACTGAAAGGCTTAGGGTTGCAAGCTGAAAAGTGCTTGAAGTTGAACGACACAGGTTTGGGTTTCTTAACCTTTGAGTCAACTGAAGAGTTTGGGGTAGAGGTGTTGATCTCACTCACGATCTTGGGGATAACACGTGCTATCTGATTAGCCATGAATGCCATCATCTTCTTTTGTGTGCTAGTCTTGGACCTCTTGGTCGAGTTGGAGAGACGACTTGATGACATCTAGAGATTCAAACAAGGAATGGATAAGACTTGATCATATTGTTTTTAAAGAAATTTTGTTTTCATAAATGCATCACATAGCATATAGTGTTCAGATAGTTCCACATAGCATAACATGTATTTCACATAGTGTAACATGAAAATGAAAGCATCGTAAATTTAATTTGTTCACGAGAGATTATTACTGTTTTAGATTGCGAGAAAAGTGTGTGTCATGTCTCCCAGCCATCGAAACGAAATACGTACAAATGTAAAACACATTAAAATTGAGATAGCATAAAAGAGATTTAACGTAAAAATAGGATTGTCATGGAACGTAACATAAGACTCTTCCAAAGTAAATCGAAGTCCTTTTGAGTTAGGGAAACGTGCTTTGGCCTAACAGACAAATACTTTCGTCAAGAAGCGATTAACGGTATTTGTCCTTCCAGTTACTACACGTCCCTAGTCGATTGGAAAAATCGAAACTTTGGCGAGATTGAAATCGAGGAGTGCGACTAGTTATCAAGATGCGAGTTTCACCTCTAACTTGGTAACATCGTACCCTATTGTGGTTGGTACTTATCGAACGTTAAGGGTCCACTAGAATATGAAATGGAAATTTGCTTCAAGATATGGACATCACTCCTAACTTGAGGGTAAATTTCATGCAAAATACAAAGTATAGCTGAATGAAAGTCATCACCAAATGTGGGAATCACCCCTATTTTGGTGAGTCGTCTCGATTGTGAGATATGAGTGTCTTCACCAAGCCTCCAAGTGTGTATTGTGTTAGCCTTAAGAAAGGCATGTATATTTAAAGACCAAAGAGAATATATAAGAAGGAAGCAAGGTAGAAGGCAAATAGTTTTAAAGAACACATAGTGATAAAGTTCCTAAACTATAGACTAGGTAAAAGCATTCCTACTTTTCCTGATTCCCTATAGTTATGGCTCTGATACCAATCTGTCACACCCCAACTGATGGCGGAAACATCGGAGTGAGATGAAAACAAATCGCTCAAAGCATCATAACGCTAATTGTGACAATATAATTAAATTATAATTTCATAAATACTAAAAATGTCATACATTGCCCAAAACTTTCTCAAGTAGTATCAACATAAATCAAAACAATTATTTATGTCTAAGGTGTGTTTCTATGTTCACCCTAGCTTGTTTCTTCATCACTTCGTCTATCAACCTACAACATGTATTAAAATAAAGATCAACAAAAATGTTGGCGAGTATACAAGTTTGATACAAAGCATAATAAGAATAAAATGTTTAAACGTGCTCATATCCAACATGAATAACACATACAAGTTACTAATATGTTAACTAGTGTCACTATATGTCAAACCAAAGTTTCCAACGCAATCTTGACTTTCCAACATCGTAGAAACGAAGGGAGTTTATAATATTTTACTTAACAATACCCCAAGATTCAAGGGCGGTGCGTTAATCCTGTAGCGCTATAATTGTTAAGGTAGGCTAGCAAAGTTAATGAGCATATAGACACAAATGTATACATAGCATATGAGATTAACAACTATCAAAATGTTTTCATGTTTATATGTGGATAGAGTGTGATTTTGATTAAACAAGTTTCAAGTGTTGCGTGTTTTTGTATAATATACATGTTGCACCCAAAGTGTTTAAAACGAAAATGGGATCGAGTATACTCAGTGTTTTGCGTAGGGAATACACTTAAACCGCAAGGAAAGTTGATGTAGTCTCAAGATCACGCTGAAATGGTTAAACAAGAGTATAAGTATCCTGATGTGAAAGAGTATCGGATCAGATTGTTAAAACACGTGAAACAAAACAAGTTAAGACACAAAGCAGTCCATTCGTACGGATGGACGTTCCGTTAAGTACGAACCAACTGTTACAGGTTGATTATGAACTGATTTGAATCTTAAACATTAAGACAAATGATTTAAACAGTAAACAAAAGGATCTGATGTAATAACTGATGTTTAAAACAGAAGAGAAACGATTCGATGTGGTAGCCGAGTCCATTCATACGGATGCACATAGTCCATTCGTACGGATGGGCTGTTAGTGTTGTGAAAAGTTTTCGTTTTAACTAATTTGATTAAAAATGTTGGAGTATTTGTTTAATTTACTTAAATCAGTAGATAAAACGTTTAATCAATGACAAAAAAGTGTGAAAACAGATCTGAAAATTAAAACGGAAAGTATGAACCGAAGTCCATTCGTACGGATTGACATCCATTCGTACGGATATACTGTTCTTGATGAAATTTTTTGTTTAATCTATCAAAACAGATCATTTCTTGATGGAAATTAATCCTAATGCAGGCTCTTAACTATGAGATGAGTTGAGAGTCTGATGGATTCCTGATTCCACAAAGATTGTGTAATAATAGAAAAGGAAATCATAATTAAGTTGTAAAATGTTAGAATTTCTTATAACCTTGATTCAATCTCGTTTGAGTGATGCTCCACAACAGTTTGCCCAAGCAAAACGAGTAGAAACCATCTTTGAGATAGCTTGAATCAAGAAGTTTTGTAAAAAGTTTAGTGCTATGATTAAAACCCAAGAAATGAAATGAAAATGTGATTGAAATGAGAAAGGAGAATTCTTACAAGCCTCTAATCGTAACAATGAATTCTGAGAGAGTTTGCAAGAACATGACGAGTTGGAATAAAGGTATAAGGCGTCTATTTATAGATTCGGGGGTACATTAGGGTTTCCTAGATTTTAGCACGGATGCACTAGGTACGAATGGACCTAGTTATGGATGGGCATAGTTACGAATGAGCAGGGTCCATTCGTACAGATGGACTTGTTTCCCAAATTTTATTTTCTGACTTTGATTATTTTACGTGTTTTAATCGATTTTTCGAGTATCAAGCATCAATGGGTAATGAAGAATCAAGAATCATGCATAGCATAGCGTTTAAAATGTGAATTATGATTACAAGTTCCACATAAGTCTAACATGAATATGATAAAAATAATTGCGTTTTCATTATGATCAACTGTCTCGGATTACAAATTGAAATGAAAATAGAATACTACAAGAGTACAAGTGTGTAGGATCAATCGGTGACCCAAACGAGTCAATCAGAAGAGTTCTTGTCTGTTTCAGAGGCGGAAACAAAGAAACAGACTTGTAAAACAGCCTGTTTCACACTTAATCGTCTTGTTTTATTGATTTAACAGCAATACAGATCAAACGACGCGTCGGCAGCACTTCGGTATCGGAATCACGAAAGTTACAAATGATTTCGCTTGGGAGGGTATTTATGGTGGTTTAATTCCGCTTGAAACAGGTTCAAGCGAAATTAGAATTCCAAGCGGAATTTAATTCCGCACGGAATTACCCTGAGTCACTTTCAAGGGGAATTAACTCTTACAAGCGAAATTACCACAAAACCCTATTTCTCGAACTACGCGCCCTGATCTAACATACTTAGTACAAGACTCGATACAAGACGAAGTCGACAGACGTATGCACCAACAAAGTGTCTAAAAATGGAAAGTACAACAAGACTTGCTAAATTAGGAAAGTACAAAAGTGTGAAGCGTTACATCCCTCTCGCGCGAAAGGCATCCCACACGCGTGAAAGGCATCCCTCTCACACGAAAGGGCATCCCTCTCGCATGAAAGGGGACTCTTTCACAAGTTTTTTTTCGATTACTTTTCTGTTCAATGTCAGTTCATCAAGGATGAACACTAAACAATTTGCTAGTCACAAAGTAAGTTAACCCCGTCCAGCCTCCAACACTTAGTTCACTCATTCTATGTCGTGTTGGCACACCTGGGTTGTCCTAACTTGACTGTTTGGATAACTTTACTTTCTGTATTTTAATAACAATTACAGCTTCTATGTTTAGTTAAAACAGTTTACAATTTAACCGTTACGCACAAATCCATGCTTAAACAGTCTTGTCGCTCGAGAGGCTACTTCCTTTCGCCCGAGAGGACCCTTTTCGCACGAAAGGGCCTCTTACTTATTTATTTTGCACTTTCTCGTATCTTAAAGTCTGATCCGAACCTTTTCACATCAGAACACTCACACCTCCGTTTACCCATTTCAGGGTGACTTCGGTGTACCAGCTCTCGCCTAATCAACTCTCGGTTTTCGTGGAACTCCACGCAAAACAGTGAGTATACTCGATCCTATTTTTCGTTTATTATATTTTGGGTGCAGCATGTGCACTTTATACAAATCCGACAATCACAATTAAACTTGTTATATTCACACTCTATCCATTCAAACATGAGACTTGTATTATTCTTGCTATCTCGCATGCTGTGTATACTTGTGTCTATATGCACATTAACTTTGCTAGCCTACCTTAACAATTATAGCCCTATAGGATTAACGCCCCGCCCATATTCTTGTGGTATTGTTAAGTAAACACCATTAAACCCTCTTCGTCTAGACAATGTTGGGTAATCACCATTGCGTTAAACTCTGGTTTGACATACAGTTTACACTAGTACAGCAATTTAGTAACTTGTATACGTTTATCATGTTGGATATGAGCATAGTTAAAACATTTTTGATTATTATGCTATGTATCAAACTTGTATACTCGCCAACATATTTGTCGATCATATTTTAATAAATGTTGTAGGTTGATAGATGACGATGTGAAGAAACAAGGTAGAGTGGACTTAGATACACACATAAACAAATAAACTATTCTATGTTTCATGTTATGTTTGCTACTCTTTTGATTGTATTTGTTTGAAACAATGTATTCAATTAGAATTTATGCAATTGAATTTAAATCATTGTCACATTTAGTGTTATGATGCAACGAGCAATCTCGTTTTCGTCTCACTCCGATGTTTCCGCCATCGGTTGGGGTGTGACATTGTGAAACTGTTATCAATCGTCACACATAAACCTACCAACCGGGCCCACCGGAAATCGGGGTGTGACAGGTTGGTATCAGAGCCAGGTTTTGTGGGATTTAGACACTAGCCTATTGTGTCTAAACTCAAATATCACAATTGCAAATTCCTTAAGAAATTCCAAGTCTAGGCTTAAGTTAAAACTATTCTTATCTACCTAGTTATTGATTTTACATATTTAAATAGGAAAATGCCTCCACGATGACGAGGGCAAGGCAAAGGGCCGATGATGGGACGAGGACCACCACGAACCCAACAATCACATTCACAACATTCTAGTGGGTTGTTTCACGCCTCAAACTATATAAACTTTCCTCACCCAAGCTAGATACCACAAGACAATGATTCGAACCCAGAGATGCCAAATTCCGGAACAGAGTATCACCCCATCAAATTATGTAGTGACACCACATCACACCACGGATCCTCGTATCATGGTCCAGATGAATGGAACATGTATTTCAACCAATTTACCTTTTATAGTACCCCTAAACATCAATCCTCTGAATACCCACAAACACCTTCCCATGAACCTCCCGAAATTCCTCCTCCTCCTCATCAAGATGACGCCACATTATTGCCTCACCAAGTGGTGGAACAACAGGCAACCAAGGTGGAACCGAACCAAACCTAGAATGTCGGTGTGACCAGGAGTACCTCTCAGCCCTCTTCCCCCTCTTCCTCCTAGTTACCATGCACCGATGTAAGAGGACCCACAGATAGGAGGACCTTCAAACCTAGCTCCAGCTGAAGATCCTACACCACCGAGCTATGATAACTCTATACCAACATTCCCGAAACCACCGAGGTACGATAACCCCTACACCTCAGCAGCTATGGATTATGCCTACACTGCTCCAACTTATGACCCCTATGTACAGGCGGTCATACAAAATTCTTACTATCCACCAGCCTTTCCACCTACATATCTTGGTTATCCTAACTATGGATATCTAAATCCTAACCCTGGTTATCCAAACCCAAGTTGTTCTTACCCAGTCATTCCACAACCATAACCTCCTCAACCACCAACTCCTGATATGATCACTCAGGTAAGAAGGCTGGTGAAAGGAAAAAGGGATGATTGAAGACTCTTTATTTCTTTGTTATTGTAATTTGTTTAAATTCCAAAAGTCCATATCTAGACAATGTTTTGTATTTTAAATTCCAAAAGTCCTTATAAGGACATCGCATGGTAATCCTTTGGTTAATGAAATATTAAATTTTGAATTTCCTTTTTATTTATGTAAATTGATCGGCTTTAAATCGATAAATCTTCTTGATGGCTTGTTGCTCACGAATAAATTTGACACGCCAACATAATGGCAATAATAATGGCAGTGATGGCAATGCGGTTCACACTGACCAAGAAGGCGGAGGAGATAACCTCTGATCCTTAATAGCGGAAGAGATAAATCTCCTTGTGTCACATCAACCAATGTCGGAAACATTGGAGCCATACGAAAAACACGATTGTTCGAGACCTCATAACTTGCTAATTGTAACAATATTTAAATAACTCGAATTTCATTTCATAATAGAGGAAATACATTGTTCAAAAGGAAATACAACAACTAGAACATACAATTAAACAACAAAAAATAATGTAAAATAAGGCGTGTTTCTAGTCCATCATATTAGATTTCTTTTTAACGCATCATCATATTCCTACAATATATATTAAAGTAACAGTCAACGCATAAAGCTTTGATGAGCATACAAGTTAGGTTTGCTAGCATACGTATAAAAGTTTAACAAAATTCACATGCCAAATCATATACTAAGGCATAGCTTCTTTCGTCGTTTAAAAGGGAGAAATTATGCAAAACCAATCATTCACCAGAACGTTATACGACTCGTATAGCTCTATACGAGTCGTATAGCTCTATACGAGTCGTATAGCTCTATACGAGTCGTATAGGGCTGACGTAATATCACATCCATCACTTTCTGTCACTGTTGTATAGAAAGTGTCGATTTAAGGAGACAAGGTGTCGTAATAAAACCCCTAATTGTGTTATTATAATAGTATACATAATATATGACTCAACTTTTATCTTTCCCCACTTCAGTGGCAGTGCAGTGATAAAAGTAGTAATTTGTTGGCTCTAACCTCAAACATTAATTCGTGTCTTACAGATAGTTAATATAGTATATTTATATCGACTTTGTCAGTGTGAAAATGACGTATTAGAGAATCGAATAACAACACTAATATGTATTGGTTAGCACAACAAAAGTAGAAAAGGTTGTAGCTTGAGCGTAATTTATATTTATATATATATCTTATTAGGTTAGAATCTCTTTACACGGATTAAATACATAACAGGTTGAATGTATAACAAATTGTGAAAATAATTTCTTTATATATTTTATATATTTAATTCATGTAATACATAACTTTTGTAATACGTTATTAATAAAATGTTTTATCAAACAAAAAGTTTTTGTTTGTAACTATTATTTTTGGCATTGTCTTGGAGTTGACACTAAATCAAGAGATTAATGTTTAAAAAAAATCAAAAAAAATAAAGTGAAATGTGGAAAAAACATATTTAGGGAATATTTATTAAATTAGCTACATATTTTAATATATGCATATTTTCTTTACTTTATTGAACATGTATGTTTAATAATATCCCTTTTTGTTTAAACATGTAAATTTTAAATACAAACATGCAGGATAAAATTTGGAAATAAGATGGCGATCTCCTAACCTATTCTATTATAGCCTAGTGGCAATTTATGGGTGTGATAAGGCTTAAGGAACACTAGATCCTGGGTTTGATTCATATAAGGCTATGGGGTATGGGGCTTGGGTTGGGGGAAAACGTCCAAGGCACTATCCCGGGTGGGCTTAGGTTGGGGCGTGACCCTTGGGGCTTGGGTTTCAAGCCGGGCGTGGGGCGGGGGAAGCGAGCTGACATGGCGGGCTTTGTATGGCCAAAACAAAATAGCCGTTGGCCAACAGCTATGTTAAAAAAAATAATAATAAATTAATTTTTCGCTATAAAACTCACATTTTTCTTCCATTTTTTACCACATTCAACCACATCTTCTATACATCTTCAATTCTCCTTCTACAAAAAGAAAAAATGCATCCTTACAACCGTCCTTTTGACCCGAACAACCCGTATGCATTCCAAGAAAATAATCCTAGCCCACCACCCACTCGTCCAATGGCTCGTCCATTTTTCATACACTCTTCTATGCCCATTGAAGCGAGTTATGCATCGTATATCGGGAATCGTGTGTTTACTAACTTCCCACACACCGACGATTCGATACCTACCCCGTTTACACAATCTCCCATCGACCTTTCACCAACCTCCATCGACCTTTAACAAAACGAAACTGTTCCCGAAACTCAACCACCCAATGATGGTCCTTCCGCATCGAAACCCATCAAAAAGAGAAGTCATAAGAAAAAAAACCGAGGCGGATAAGTAGTTGAAACCGTCAAACGAAAACAACAAAAATGGGTCGTTGCTGAAGAAGTTGCATTGGCGAGGGCTTGGTGTCAACAATCTCAACATTCAACTTTAGGTGTTCTTAACCTTTGTTTTTATTAATGGTTATTTTTATATAACTTTGTAATATATTAGATTTTGTTTTTATTAAATTTTGTTTTTATTAAAAACAAATATAAAAGTTAGGAATTTTTTTTGTAATTTTCTTTATTTAAAAATATTAAAAAATTAATTTTTTTGTTTTAAATAATATTCAAAAAGCCCAGCGGGTCAGCCCAGCGAAACCCGCCAAACCCACGCCCCAAACCCCCGCCCCACCATACCGGGTTGAATGTGGGTTAGCTCATGTCTGCTCCCCCAAGCCACGTGTCAACTAATGCCTCAACCCAAGCCCAACCCCCGTCTCACCATACCCCACGGCCTAAGGGCGTTTTTCTCAAATTTATTGGGTTTCCCCCTAAATTTCTGTATATGTGTTATTCCGTAATTTGTGTATATGCATTATTACCTAATGAAGGGGGATATGACGGAGTGGTTCCACTAGTGACACAATAATATTCTAATAATCTATTAATCATTCAAATTTGCCGTTAAAAAAAAAGAAAAGAAAAGAAAAGATGGTGATCTCCTAGATTAGTGAAGATTGTGAAAATAAATAAATAAATAAATTAGGAAACTAAGGTGGTGATCTCTTATATTAGTGCAGACAATTTTATAATTAAATAAATAAATCTAATTTTTAATAAGATGGCTGATAAAATGACAAGTTGCAAAACGTGGTTAAGAAAGAGACACGTGACCAAATTTATTTTGATTTATTAGGTATTGAAGATGAAGATTGAAGATCGGAGATAAAAGTTGTCAAATATGGTTTTTTTGGCATACCGAAAGACATATAGGCTTGATCGACCAATCGACCATCTTAAGAAAACAATATTCGCTGGTATTATGAAACAAGAAGCAATTACCCTATATGACAATTTTATGAATGTGACCATTCCATCATTAAACCACTATTAGTTGTTCAATATAGCCTATCTTCCATTCTATCATTGAATACAATGACCCATCACCTTCACCTTCATGGCACTTTTATCTTGTGAAAAAGCCATGCAGAAACCATCTCTGCCATGCATTTAAGAGCAGTGTCCTTGAAGAAATGAGTTTTTTTTAGATTTTCAATTTCAGATTTTCCAACCATGTAACATCAAATCATTTGTAACTTTCCTCCTTAGGTATATAAAGGTCTTGACGTCTTGTCATTGATTACTGAATTCAAGTTTGGAGGCCACTTGTAAACAATTATAAGAAGATATCGGAAACCAACAATTATTGAAAAACATAACTACCCAAGTCATCAACTTGTATGCAAAGATATGAGGAGGAAATAGACAGATATGGAATTTGTATGTTTGCAATGATTATAGAAAAGAATGGAAATAATCATTTAGAGGTGGGACAAATTGCGATTGATCGGGAAACCAGTTAGACCAGCCTATAAAATCTTGGATCATGACCTTTCAATTGAAGGAGACGGCTCCGGATTGATGTCCTCCAACAAACCCTGAACGTTTCAACAATGATCGGTTAGATTTAGGGACACCAATTCAAGTCTAGAAACAAGAATGACAGGTCTTAATGGTCATAAAAGACTTCATATGGACTTATAGCTAATTTTGTGCCCATATTGATCGTTTCAAATATGGTTTAGGAATATGTCTTCTTTAGGCAGCATCACCCTTTATCTAATATGAGACTTATGGACCCTAATTATCACACAAAAATTGTGCTAGAATTTTGCATAGTTGTCATGCTATAATATGTAACTAAGTAATGGCTAAAATGTAGAATCCCGTTCCCCATTTGGTACCATCTTGAAATTTTCGGTTCTCCTATTTGTCAATATCGATCAAAAGAAGAGAGGTTAGTAATTCAAAGAACGATAATATAAAGACGAAAACAAACCATGGACACGGAAAATAAACAATATTTTTGCAATTGTTTCTTAAGGATAATATTTTGTAATAGGAGTTTGTACCTTCTTGTAGCAACCATGGGGAAGCTTTTAAGGGGGGGGGTCGACCCCCCCGAACTTTTGCTCAGTAGTGGAGAGTATGTGGTTTTGTATAGAAATTTTTGGGTATATACGTTTTCGATCCCCTAGTTTCAAATTGCATATCCTTTTTAGTAAAACTTTTTTAGTTATTATAGTCTTCGACATTATCTTTAAAATAGGAAGATTGAAATGTAATACCTCAATTTTTGTCTGAATAAAATATAGACGAAAATTTGAAATTGGACTGTGGTTTCAAAAGCAGAGTGTAGACTAATGAGTATGACAAGCCATGAAAGGAAGAAGGTAATTTGATGCATGAAACCCTAAAGGGGAAAAAGTCTTAATGAGCCTCCATTTTTTCTTTTTACCAATTTCCACTATCTAGTAGGAATTGAAGGAATATGATTGGGGAATAATTTCCAACTAGTTCAACCAAGTTTGAGGATCGAGAAACTGTTCAAAAGAATTGCACGTCGGCTTGATCGAGTTTGGATCGTGACACCTTGCAAACAAGGTAAATCACGTAAAAATCGCAACTTTTTTTATGTGTGATGATTATTATGGTGTTATTTCATGGTATTGATGCATTTTCAAGATTAAAGTTCAAATCTTGGGGTGAAACCAACTCAAATCCAAAGAAGCCTTCATTGTTAGGGTTTTAAAGGTCAGTCATCGCAAACTTGAGTTTGCGCCTACTCTTGTATACGCAGACGATACTTGCATGCTAGTACTCATAGTTCAAGTAATCACATAGTAGTACTCGTAGCCAAAGTATAAGCAGACATTACTTGTTAATAGTACTCATTGCACAGTACGCGTAGCTAAGCTCTCGCCCTCACATACGGATACCTGGAGTACTCAAAGATGGGGATAAGTTCAGCGAGTTCTAGCATTATGCGCAAATGTTAGAGTATGCGCTATTGCCAGGGAATGTGCGAATACTCAAAGTACTCGCAGTCGAGATGTAGTTCTCATAAGTGTATGTTTGACCCTTTTCACATATGAACCTTAACCGTCTTTGACTTGATTAGCCGGGGTCCAAGGAAGTAAACACAACAAGTTTATAGTATATATAGCTATACTTTTTGGTGAGTTCTAGATGCTTTTTTTTACTATTTCGGGTTGATATGTAGACTACCTTAAATGGTGTCACTCTCTAGAGTACTTGCTTATTCTTATGCAATAAGTTGATAGATTGATGTTATGTGCTTAATATAGATTGTTTTCAAAGTCTAAATGATTGATAATTGACATTAAATAATTGATAGTTAAAAAGTTATCAATAGCATTATTGATGGGGTCCTACGAGCGTGACAACGTAGTAGGCAATAAGCCTTATGCCAGTGTAAGTCTCTGTCTGTCTTAGTATCACATAATTGATAGTGAAGTTCTCTTCATGAATTGATGCCTACTTACGCTCGAAGTTAATGTGAATGTTTTATGTTAAATAATGGTGCTGATAACTACAAAAAATTTTTATTTAAAGTGTTAACTCCTTGTTTAATTAAAACCATGACTCACTCAGCATACCTGACTTTTTGGCATACATGTCAGGTTAATTAGTTTAATGCTTGATGTTAGGGGAGGATTTTCTTATAGCCCGTGATCCTTACTTGTTATCCTAACAATGATCCTTACTTCTGTGACAGATAGTGATCCTTAGAAGAGCTTCAGGATCAGGATCATGGATTACCTTAAGGATCCTCATACTAACGATTGTTTGTTTGAATTTCGTATTGTTTTGCAGAAGTAACAAGCTTGACCTGGTCTTGGCAACGTTGCTGTGGAATATTCCACGGGTATTTCACACACGTTTGACTGGAAATGGACGTTGTGGAGAACGTGGGAGCATGGCACAAAATTCAGATAGTTTGTTAGCATAGTTAACTTCTATTTTTAAAGGGGTAACGAGCTAGTAATTAGAACACTTAGCCATTTTCAGCTTCACACACTCTCGTACAACTGCACTCTTGAAGCATTCGGCAAACACTTAACAGTTTTCACACACTTTTACACATTTCACCATAGTGATCCTTGTACCTAGCTCGTTACTATCCGAAGTTGTAAACATTTATTGATTAATTTTAGCTTGGTGATTGGTAGTTTCCATCACCCGAGGTTTTTTATGCCGGAGATCATTCATTGATCAAGGGCTTTTTCCTCGTATAAATCCTTGTGTCGTATATGCAATTTACATTGAAGTGATCCTTATCATTGTTCCTCATTTCAAGCATCATACCCCATAACGAAGAGTTTGGTTGCATTATCCTCATCAGATTTTTGACCAAAACAGTTTGGCGCCCACCGTGGGGCAATTGGTGCTTCATTCCTAAGAAGTTTTTCTGTTGGTGACCATTCCGGTTCATTGCATATAAGTACATGGCTTCATCATTGAAGAATACCTCTACTGCAATGTCTGCGGTCAATTCATCTCAGGGCATTCCACCTTTGCCTCTACCACCTGCTGGATCTCAGAAAAATGCTGAGAAGAAACCAACTCCCATTTTCTCCAAACCTCCAACTTCTTCTTCTTCTTACACTCCTACTACTAGTGACATGTTTACTTTGATTTTGCAGATGAAGGATCGTATACAGCAACAGGATAAGACCAATGAAAGGATTCTCAAAGAAATCGGAGATCTCAAGAAACAAAAGAAAACGGCAGAGGATCATTCCCCATTGGTGCCCAGATCCTTGAATTTTGATACTCCGGTGATTACTTCTCAGCCATCAGTGGTTCCAGATGTTCAATATGTGGGTGGACCAAAAGGAGTGCACTACGGATCAACAACAGTGACTCAGGCATCAGGCTCATATTTCCAGCCAACAGGATCCTATCCTCAGCATATGGGATCCTTCACGAGTTCGAGAGGATACTCAGGAGCGCAGCAGATTCAGGGGTTCTGGCCGTTTCCAGGATCATCCCAGGTTCAAGGATCCTCCTTCGTACCAGGATCATCCCAGGTTCAAGGATCCTCCTTCGTTCCAGGATCATCCCAGGTTCAAGGATCCTTCTTCGTTCCAGGATCATCCCAGGTTCAAGGATCCTCCTTTGTTCCAGGATCATCCCAGGTTCAAGGATCCTCCTTTGTTCCAGGATCATCCCAGGTTCAAGGATCCTCCTTTGTTCCAGGATCATCCCAGGTTCAAGGATCCTCCTTCGTTCCAGGATCATCCCAGGTTCAAGGATCCTCCTTCGTTCCAGGGTCATCCCAGTTTCAAGGATCCTTCCAGATGCCAGGATCCTTAAGAAGTTTGCAAACAGGAAGTTCAGATGTCCATCAGGGAGATTTTATTCCGATACAGACCATTGCTTCTACTGGTCCTTCGATCATTCCAGAGTCTCAACAATATGGGTTCACATCCGGTGTTCCTAATTTGAACCCGGTGGGAGGTAACACTCTTAATAATTCTCTTACCACTAACCATGGATTCATGCAGGATACAGGTATCAACCATGCCATGGCCAGAGAGTTGCAAAAGTTGAAGGATATGATATCAAGTGTTCCGGGAATGGTCAAACCTATCCCAGAGATTGCAGATGAAAGCCATAAGATATCTCGTTTTGCACCACCGGTCTGTGATGCTGAGATACCCAAAAGGTTCCATGTGCCAACCATGAAGCTGTATGATGGTTCGACGGATCCTGAAGAACACATAGCACAATACAGGGAGAGGATGGAGATCAATCCAATCCCAGAAAGGTTAAAGGAGGCTTGCCTATGCAAAGGATTCGGATCCACTCTCACATGATCTGCTCTTAAATGGCTACTAAGTCTTCCTCCCTACTCTATTACCTCATTTGCTAATCTAGTTAACCTATTTAATAATCAGTTTTCTTGTAGTAGAAAATTTGAACGTTTAACTAGTGATCTATATAGGATAACCCAGGGTCATAATGAATCATTAAGGGATTACATTACCAAGTTTAGTAAAGAATCCTTAGACATTCCCAACCTGGATATAGCCACGGCTGTTGAGGCCTTCAAAATGGGATTGCTTAGGGATTCATTGTTCTATGATGATCTTGTTATGACACCATGCAGGAACCTGGATGAGGTAAGAACCCGGGCACTCAGGTTCATCCGGCTAGAGGATGACAAGAGGATCCAGGAGAGATTAGCAGGATCCTCAAAGCAAGAGAAGCAAGGATCCTCGTTCAAGAACAACAAGTTCAGATCCTATAACAGATCTGATAACCAGAACGTGCATGCTGTTGATCAAGAAGAGGATGATGAGGATTATCCTCCAATTTCAGAATATTGTTTTTCTGTTGATAACAATGAACTAATCCTTGCGATGCAGAATCTAGGTGATAAAGCTAGATGGCCCAGGAAAAATGACAGGCCAGCTGCAACCAAAGATAAGTCAAAGTGGTGTGCCTACCATGAAGATTTTGGGCATCTCACAGAAGAATGCATTGCACTAAGAAAGGAAATTGGATACTTGTTGAGCAAGGGGCATCTAAAAGAATTATTGGGGAGAAAAAAGTCAAGGACTCAGGATCCTGAAAGGATCCCTGAGAAAGCTCCGGCCCCTCCAGCAGATGCACAAATAATTAACTTTATTTCTGGAGGATCAGACATTTGTGGCACATCCTTCTCAGCAGCTAAAAGGCATGCAAAGGAAACCAAAATGGATAATGGAGAAAGACCCATTCGAACATCAAGTGTCTCCGAAGGAAAAGTCATAACCTTTGATGAGGATGATCGTGTTGATATCCAGGATCCTCATCACGATGGTTTAGTTATTACTCTTTTCATTTCTAACCATTTTGTCCGCAGGATCCTTATAGACGGAGGAAGCTCAGTGAACATTATCTAGCTTGATGTTCTAAAGAAGATGGGTATCCCTGAATCAGATATCATACCAAGATCCTCCGTGCTCGTGGGATTTAGTGGCGAAACTAAGAATACCCTGGGGGACATTAAACTCCCAATATACATCGAAGGCCTACATTCTTATCAAAAATTTTGTGTTATTGACTGTTTATCTTGTTGTAATGTTATCCTTGGCAGGCCCTGGATACACGATATGAAGGCAGTCCCATCTACCTACCATCAATGTGTGAAGCTCCCTAGTCCTTGGGGAATAGTCAAGATTGATAGTGATCAGCAGGAGGCTAAGAACTACTACACTTCATCGATGAAACCAGCCTCGAAGTCAAGGGAGCAATAGCAATCGAAGTATCCTCCAAGGGATGTCTTGGAGGCAAGAGAGCAGGATGTGGTAGAAATCCTCATGGATCCTGATGATCCTGAATCCAAAATCTATATCGGATCAGGGATCCTTGGCAAAATGAAAGAAAACTTCGTCATTCAAACCAATCCATCAAAAAAGGAGGAAGTTTGCACCGGAAAGAAATGCCATTATCCAGGAAGAGGTAGAGAAATTGCTCCGGGCAGGTATGATTAGAGAGGTCAAGTATCCAAGATGGTTGGCCAATGTGGTTGTTGTTCAAAAGAAAAATGGAAAGTGGAGGGTATGTGTCGATTTCACAGATTTAAATAAGGCATGTCCCAAGGATCCTTTCCCATTACCCCACATTGACTCCATGGTGGATGCAACGGCGGGTCATGAACTGTTGACTTTTATGGATGCTTCATCTGGATTTCAACAAATTCAGATGGAACCATCTGATCAAGAGGATACGACCTTTATGACTCCAACCGGTATATATTGTTATATTGCTATGCCGTTTGGATTAAGGAATGCAGGTGCAACATATCAAAGGCTGGTGAATATGATGTTCAAGGATCAGATTGGACAAACTATGGAGGTTTACATAGATGATATGGTGGTAAAATCCGTAAAAGCTGAGGATCACCTAAGGGACTTGGAGGAAGCATTCGATATCCTTGACAAATATAACATGAAACTTAATCATTCAAAATGTCACTTTGGTGTTAAAGCAGGTAAATTCTTAGGATACATGGTGACCAAGAGAGGCATTGAAGCTAGCCCGGAACAAATCAAAGCCTTAGTGAATATCAAATCTCCTGCCAATGCTAAGGATGTCCAGAGGCTAACAGGCAGGATAGCAGCTTTGAACAGATTTATATCCAAATCCTCAGAGAAGTGCAAAGAATTCTATGGTATCCTAAGGAAGAACAAGGAATTTGAATGGACTGAGAAGCATGAAAATGCCTTAAGAGCTCTCAAAGATTACCTATCCTCAGCCCCGGCCTTGATGAAACCAGAAAAAGGCGATGTGCTATCCTTATATCTTGCAGTATCCTCAAAAGCAGTAAGTGCAGTCCTTGTTAAGGATCATGAAGGTACACAACATCCTGTCTATTATGTAAGTAAGAGTTTTCTTGATGCCGAATCCAGGTATTCACACCTTGAAAAGCTTATCCTTGCTTTAATTATGGCATCTACTAAGTTGAGACATTATTTTGAAACTCATGTTATTGTTGTTAAAACTAATTTTCCAATTAAGAATGTCCTCAGGAAACCAGAGATGTCAGGAAGGATGGCTAAGTGGGCAGTGAAGCATAGTGCCTATGATATAAGATATGAGCCTAGGACAGCCATCAAATCCCAAGCATTGGCTGACTTTGTGGCTGATTTCAGTAGTGATTTACAAAAGGAAGCTGAGTTAGAAGTCCAGCAGCTAGAGGAGACCAAGGATCCTTGGATACTCTATACTGATGGATCCTCAAATGTCAAAGGCACAGGGCTTGGAATACTACTAAAATCGCCACAAGGGGACATAATACCCCACTCTATAGCTTGTGAGTTCCAAACCACTAACAATGAGGCTGAGTATGAAGCCTTGATTGCTGGTTTGCAAATTGCTAAGCATATGGGGATCAGGTATCTTGAGGTACATGTAGATTCATTGTTAATTACAAATCACTTTAATGGATCCTATGCTGTTAAAGGTGAAAAGCTAACCAAATATTTAGAGATAGTCAAAGAATTGGCACTGTCTTTTGTTTCCTTTAGTTTGACACAGGTACCAAGGGAAGAAAATACAGAAGCTGATGCATTGGCTAACTTAGGATCATCTTTGAAGATCCCGGAGGACATAAGTGTCCCCATTATCCATGTCTTGGCTCCTGCCATCAAGGATCATGTGGCCATGGAAATAGGGGAGGATTCTGCGATTATCCCTAGTGAGGATACTCAATCTCATTCAGGATCAGGATCATGGATCTCACCAATCATGAGATACTTACAACACAGAGAGATTCCTACAGGAGAAAACCCTAGGGCTTTCAAAATTAAGGTATCTCAATTCACAATCTTAAATAATATTTTGTATAAGCAATCTCTTGCAGGACCATATTTAAGATGCATTGAGGATCCTGAAATCCAAGAAGTTTTAAAAGACTTCCATGAAGGAGATTGTGGAAACCACACTAGGGGCAGGGCATTGTTCTCAAGGATCCTGAGGACAGGATACTACTGGCCAACTATGAAAAGAGATGCTGTGGAATATGCTAAAAAGTGTGATCCTTGTCAGAGACACAGCAATATCCTTCATCAGCAGGCTGAATTTTTACATCCTATATCCTCCTCTTGGCCATTTATGAGATGGGGCATGGATATAGTTGGTAAGCTCCCTAAGGCACCTGGTGGAAAAGTGTTCATGCTAGCGATGACTGATTACTTCTCCAAGTGGATAGAGGCTGAAGCTTTTGCCCAAGTCAGAGAAGAGGAAGTTATATCCTTCATTAAAAGAAATATTATAACTAGATTTGGTATTCCTTCTGAAATTATATGTGATAATGGTTCCTAATTTATTGGGGGCAGAACTACTAACTTTTGTGACAGCTGGGGGATTAAGATGATAACATCAACACCAGTCCACCCACAAGCTAATGGTCAAGCAGAATCATCCATCAAGATCATCATCAACAATTTGAAGAAGAAGCTTGGATCCAAGAAAGGGAAATGGACAGAAGAACTACCTTATGTGCTTTGGGCTGATAGGACAACCCCCAAGAATGCTACAGGACAAACTCCATTCTCTTTGGTATTTGGGGCAGAATCAGTGATCCCAACAGAAATGGTGGTCCCAACTGCTAGAACAAGTACCCGTGATCCTGAGGAAAATGATGAGAACTTGGCTCAAGACCTGGATACCATTGAAGAAATCAGGGATCTAGCTAGGATAAGGATGGTCAGTTATCAACAAAGAACGGCTGGTGCTTACAACAAAAATGTCAGGATCAGGAAGTTTCAAGTTGGAGATATGGTATTAAGGAAAGCATTTCAGAATACCACCAATCCTGCTAATGGAAAATTGGCACCAAAATGGGAAGGCCCTTATTTGATTGAAGCTGTAGCAGGAAAGGGGGCATATAGATTGCTAACCATGGAAGGTGATTTGCTACCAAGAGCTTGGAATGCTGTCCACTTGAAGAAATATTTCATGTGAGCAGGATCCTCATGGCACAGATGATCCTTACATTAGGGGTATCCTTGAAGGATCCTTAAAGCATCAATGATCCTTACTCTGGTAATGTCCTAATCTTGAACTATTTTATTTCCTTATTTTCTCATATAAGGATAAGGATCATGTGTCCTTTATCCATCTCTCACATGATTCTGAGTTTTGAAAGTTCAGGTATCCTTAGCAAAATGTTGATTATCCACAGAAGCAATCCGTTCCTTGGGTTTAACCCCAGTTATTTGGGCTTGACCCCAGTTCCGCCTGTAGCGCATGATGATCCTGGTATAGTTCAAGGCAGTGGGACCAGTACTCGCTTTAGGGGCTGATAATTCCATTGTACTGGCTATACCTAGGATCCTACGTATAATGGTAGACGTACCATACATCTGTTCCTAAGGTTTCTAACGTTTTCACGTTAGCTAAGGTTTTGGCATTGTCATGTCACTAAGTTTGGATAGTCGCCAGTTAGGGCCATACTCCAGTTTACATACGATCCTTGGGCTTGTCCCCAGTTATCCTTGGACTTGTCCCCAGTTATCCTTGGGCTTGTCCCCAGTTATCCTTGGGCTTGTCCCCAGTTGCTAACATTTATCTTATATTGGCTTAGTCCCGAGTTACGCTCTATTTCAGGTCCTTGAAGTTAAACAACTAGGGATCCTTGATCCTTACTTCTCTCTAAGGTTTATCTTATAGTTATCCTGATTATGGTTAGGATCCTAACTTGGATCCTCAGGTATGATCCTTAACTATTTCAATTCTATTCGTTGATTATTTGAATAACCCTTGTAATTTGACAACTAAACTTGTAATCCTTAAAATATATTACTTTTTGGGATTCTTCAAATATAGGATATTTGATCTTGGATCATATCCTAAATATTTTCATTCTGATTTATTCAAAATTACCTATTTAAACAAGTGTACATCAAAACAATTGAGAATTAAAGAGACAAAAAGGATAACAACACAAGATAAGCCACAAAAGTTTAAGGTTTTATTTATTGACAAAAGATTAACCCTTAAAAGGTTGCCAAAATTACCTACCCCGAGCATATACCAGCAATACGTGGCCCGTCCGCTGGGGTAGGTAAAGGGTGTCCATGATAATAAGTTCTAAGTAGTGCAGGAATATAAAGGCGGCAGGATCACAATGGCTTCATCCCCCAAACAGAGGATCCCTCCACCATTTGCAATCCTGCCTATTGTCTGAAGGATCCTAGATCCTTAATCCTAAAAACTACTGTTCAGTACAAACCATCAAATTGTTCAACAAAACAACCATCAAACTAAAAAAAATTGGGCTCCGGCTATGTCTAGAAATTTCCATCATCGCCCAATCACGCAGCCTAAACCTTCGCTGCATCACCACCTCCGGCTCCACTTGCTTCACCACCTTGATCCTTGCCACTGCCTCCAGCCTCAATTGTCAAGATCTCTTCAGCCTCCTCTTCATCATCCAGTTCAGCCAGCCTTGCCTTCCAGCCCTCCACATCCCAGGTGCTCCTGTCAAAGTCAAGATCCTGAGCTTCCAAGGCCATCTGCAATTTGGTCTTGTACATCGCTATGGCGGCAGAAACTTTGGCATCCTCGGTGATCTCATGCCTCTCGTAGTCAAAGTTGATCAATACCTTGGCCGTCTCGTTTTTGGCATTTTGGAGTTCCTTCTGAAGATCGGAAATTTTGAGATCCTTTAGCAGTGCAACCTGTTGGAGGTCAGCAATCTTCCTATCCTGATCCTCAACGTGGCCAACGTAGTCCTCAATCTCAGCGAATTTCTGCAAAGAAGACAAAGGATAATTTAGGATCAGGTGATCCTCAAACTAGCAGGATATACAAGCAGGGACAGTGATCCTTACCTCACTAAAATAGTCAAGGAATTGTTGGCGGATCAAGGGCAGACCTTGCAGGTCCTCAGCTTCGGAGGCTTTTCTCTTCTTTCCTCCCTTTCCTTTGAGGGGTGCCTTGGGGATTGAAGCAGTCGGGCTGGCAGGAGTCTTTCTCTTGGAGGATCTGACGGTGGTAAGATCGGTGACGCTGAACTTTGAAGCAGATTTGGTGGATTTTCCAGCACCTACACAACCAAAACAAGATAAGTATCTTTACCTTACTTATACTTCACTATTTATTTGAATTTTTAAACAAAGATACTTACTTGACATCGTGACAGAGCCTGAGGATACCTCCTGTGAATCCTGGGTGGTTGTCTTGAAAGATCTTGTTTCAGGATCAAGTCTCTTGAAGGCGGCGAGTCTCTCTTTGACAGCAGGAGTCAGTCTGAGATGTGAGACGGTGATAGCTGCACAACAAAAAAACAGAAGGGGTCAGTGATCCTTATATGAAAAGAAAGTTCTCTGGTGATCCTTCTCAGGATCCTCCATCCTACCATGGGTAGTCCATTTCCCGGGTAGATCCTTCCCGTTAGGGATAGAATCTCTTTTGACGAAAAAGAAACGCCGCTTCCAATTAGTGTCATTTTTTGTAGCTTTGAAGATCGGGTGTTCCTCACCAGGTTTACGTTTGAACAAATAACGATGAGAGCCAAAGGTAGTGAGATCATACAACTCTCCCAGCTCTGACATTCCCAGGTCTATCCCTTCCTGCTCGATGATCCTTTCAAGGGTATACAAAACCCTCCAGATCATCGGCATGGCTTGGATGTAAGAGATGCCGGTTAAGGAGAAGAAAGATTGGGTAAAGGCTGGAAAAGGATATGTATAACCTATGGTAAACGGGGTCATAGGAAAAGCAACCAAGTTATCAGAAATATGGTCACTCAGGGCATTGGGGTCAAAGGATTTAAACACAGTATTCGCCGGGAAGCAATAGCGGATCCTATCAATCTGCGGATCGGTGAAACAGCAACGTTCTTTTATGGAATCTTCAATGATCCCCTGGCTCTTCAGTGGGCTGTTCTTCGGGTGATCCTTAGCAGGGGAGTTCCGGAGCAACATTTTTGACAGAATGATGGAAAGAGAAAGAAAACAGAGTATGAGAAGGAAGAGGATGAAGAGAGAATACCTGTTTGATCTTCGGATGGGATTATAAAGGGAGTATCTCTGAAATTTAAGTGCAAAACGATCCTATCTCTATCTCCTATTTATAATTATGATTGTGCAGGGTTGTCACTTCTGTGACGTCAGGATTGCAACGGATAGTTCTATATCAATGGCTATATATCCGTTAGTTAGTTGCGGATAAGATCAAGAAAATATAATTCGTTCATTTTACAAATTACTCCTTATATTTTGGGGGCAATTGTTAGGGGAGGATTTTCTTATAGCCCGTGATCCTTACTTGTTATCCTAACAATGATCCTTACTTCTGTGACAGATAGTGATCCTCAGAAGAGCTTCAGGATCAGGATCATGGATCACCTTAAGGATCCTCATACTAACGATTGTTTGTTTGAATTTCGTATTGTTATGCAGAAGTAACAAGCTTGGCCTGGTCTTGGCAACGTTGCTATGGAATATTCCACGGGTATTTCGCACACGTTTGACTGGAAATGGACGTTATGGAGAACGTGGGAGCAGGGCACAAAATTCGGATAGTTTGTTAGCATAGTTAACTTCTATTTTTAAAGGGGTAACGAGCTAGTAATTAGAACACTTAGCCATTTTCAGCTACACACACTCTCGTACAACTGCACTCTTGAAGCCTTCGGCAAACACTTAACAGTTTTCACACACTTTTACACATTTCACCATAGTGATCCTTGTACCTAGCTCGTTACTATCCGAAGTTGTAAACATTTATTGATTAATTTGAGCTTGGTGATCGGTAGTTTCCATCACCCGAGGTTTTTTATGCCGGAGATCATTCATTGATCAAGGGCTTTTTCCTCGTATAAATCCTTGTGTCGTTTGTGCAATTTACATTGAAGTGATCCTTATCATTGTTCCTCATTTCAAGCATCATACCCCATAACGAAGAGTTTGGTTGCATTATCCTCATCAGATTTTTGACCAAAACAGTTTGGCGCCCACCGTGGGGCAATTGGTGCTTCATTCCTAAGAAGTTTTTCTGTTGGTGACCATTCCGGTTCATTGCATACAAGTACATGGCTTCATCATTGAAGAATACCTCTACTGCAATGTCTGCGGTCAATTCATCTCAGGGCATTCCACCTTTGCCTCCACCACCTGCTAAGGATCACGAAGGTACACAACATCCTGTCTATTATGTAAGTAAGAGTTTACTTGATGCTGAATCCAGGTATTCACACTTAGAAAAACTTATCCTTGCATTAATTATGGCATCTACTAAATTGAGACATTATTTTGAAACTCATGCCATTATTGTTAAAACTAATTTTCCAATTAAGAATGTTCTCAGGAAACCTGAAATGTCAGGAAGGATGGCTAAGTGGGCAGTGAAGCTTAGTGCTTATGATATAAGATATGAGCCTAGAACAGCCATTAAATCCCAAACATTAGTTGACTTTGTGGCAGATTTCAGTAGTGATTTGCAAAAGGAAGCTGAATTAGAAGTCCAACAGCTAGAGGAAACCAAGGATCCTTGGATACTCTATACTGATGGATCCTCAAATGTCAAAGGAACAGGGCTTGGAATACTACTAAAATCGCCACAGGGGGACATAATACCCCATTCTATAGCTTGTGAGTTCCAAACTACTAACAATGAGGCTGAATATGAAGCCTTGATAGCCGGTTTGCAAATCGCTAAGCATATGAGGATCAGGTATCTTGAGGTACATCTAGATTCATTATTAATCACTAATCACTTTAATGGATCCTATGCTGTTAAAGGTGAAAAGCTAACCAAATATTTGGAGATAGTCAAAGAATTGGCACTCTCTTTTGTTTCCTTTAGTTTGACACAGGTACCAAGGGAAGAAAATACAGAAGCTGTTGCATTGGCCAATCTAGGATCATCTTTGAAGATCCCAGAGGATATAAGTATCCCCATTATCCATATCCTGACCCCTGCCATTGAGGATCATGTGGCTATGGAGATAGGAGAGGATTCTGCAATCATCCCCAGTGATGATACTCAATCTCATTTAGGATCATGGATCCTCCCAATCATGAGATACTTACAACATGGAGAAATTCCTACAGGAGAAAGCCCTAGGGCTTTCAAAATTAAGGTATCTCAATTCACAATATTAAATAATATGTTATATAAACGATCTCTTGCAGGACCATACTTAAGATGCATTGAGGATCCTGAAATCCAAGAAGTCCTAAAGGATTTCCATGAAGGAGATTGTGGAAACCATACTGGGGGCAGGGCATTATTCTCAAGGATCCTGAGGATTGGATACTATTGGCCAACTATGAAGAGAGATGCTGTGGAGTATGCTAAGAAGTTTGATCCTTGTCAGAGACACAGCAATATCCTTCATCAACCAGCTGAATTTTTACATCCTATATCCTCCTCTTGGCCATTTATGAGATGGGGTATGGATATAGTTGGTAAGCTCCCTAAGGCACCTGGTGGGAAAGTATTCATGCTTGCTATGACTGATTACTTCTCCAAGTGGATAGAGGCTGAAGCCTTTGCCCTAGTCAGAGAAAAGAAAGTTATATCCTTCATTAAAAGAAATATTATAACTAGATTTGGTATTCCTTCTGAAATTATATGTGATAATGGTTCCCAATTTATTAGGAGCAGAACTACTAACTTTTTTGATAGCTGGGGGATTAAGATGATAACATCAACACCAGTCCACCCACAAGCTAATGGTCAGGCAGAATCATCCAATAAGATCATCATCAACAATTTGAAGAAGAAGCTTGGATCCAGGAAAGGAAAGTGGGCAGAAGAACTACCTTATGTGCTTTGGGCTGATAGGACAACTCCTAAGAATGCTACAGGCCAAACTCCATTCTCTTTGGTATTTGGGGCAGAATCAGTGATCCCTACAGAAATGGTGGTTCCAACTACTAGAACAAGTATTCGTGATCCTGAAGAAAATGATGAGAACTTGGTTCAAGACCTGGATACTATAGAAGAAATCAGGGATTTGGCAAGGATAAGGATGGCCAGTTATCAGCAAAGGTTGGCTGGTGCTTACAACAAAAATGTCAGGATCAGGAAGTTCCAAATTGGTGATATGGTGTTAAGGAAAGCATTTCAAAATACCACCAATCCTGCTGATGGAAAATTGGCACCAAAATGGGAAGGTCCTTACTTGATTGAAGCCGAGGCAGGAAAGGGGGCATATCGATTACTAACAATGGAAGGTGATTTGCTACCTAGAGCCTGGAACGCTGTCCATTTGAAGAAATACTTCATGTGACAAGGATCCGTGATCCTCACATGATAAGTATCCTTGAAGGATCCTTAAAGCGTAGATGATCCTTAATTTGGTAACATTCTAATCTCAAACTATTTCATTATTTTATTCCCTCATATACGGATAAGGATCCCGCATCCTTTATCCACCTTTCACGTGATTCTGAGTTTTGAAGGTTCAGGTATCCTTAGCAAAGGGTTGGTTATCCACAAAAGCAACCAGTTACTTGGGCTTGACCCCAGTCATTTGGGCTTGACCCCATCTTCGCCAGTAGCGCACGATGATCCTGGTATAGTTCATGGCAGTGGGACCAGTACCCGCTTTAGGGGCTGATAATTCCATTGTACTGGCTATACCTAGGATCCTACGTATAATGGTAGACGTACCATACATCCGTTCCTAAGGTTTCTAACGTTTTCACGTTAGCTAAGGTTTTGGCATCTTCATGTCACTAAGTTTGGATAGTCGCCAGTGAGGGCCATACTCCAGTTTGCATACGATCCTTGGGCTTGTCCCCAGTTATCCTTGGGCTTGTCCCCAGTTATCCTTTGGGCTTGTCCCCAGTTGCTAATTTTTATCTTATATTGGCTTAGTCCCAAGTTGTATCCTATTTCAGGTCTTTGAAGCCAAACATTAAAGGATCCTTGATCACCTTTTCATAAGGTTTGTCTTATGGTTATCCTGGTTATAGTATTAAGGGTTAGGATCCTAACTTGGATCCTCAGGTATGATCCTTAACTATTTTGATTTTATTCATTGTTTACTTGAATAACCCTTGTACTTTGACAACTGAACTTATGATCCTTAAAATATACTACTTTTTGGAATTTTTCAACTATAGGATATTTGATCCTGGATCATATCCTAAATATATTTTATCTAATTTGTTCAACTTTTCTTATTCAGACAAGTGTATGTTAAAACAATTGAAAATTAAAAGGATATACAAGGATAACAACACGGGAAATAGCCAAAAAGTTAAAAGTTTTATTTATCAACAAAATGTTCAACCCCTTAAGGTTGTCAAAATTGCCAACCCATGTTTCTACCAGCAAAACGTGGCCCATCCACATGGGTTGGCAAAGGGTGTCCATTGTTTATGCGGTTATAGCAAGTGCAGGAAATTAAAGGCGGCAGGATCACAATGGCTTCATCCCCCAAACAGAGGATCCCTCCACCATTTGTAATCCTACCTATTGTCTCAAGGATCCTAGATCCTTAACCCTAAAACTATTGTTCAAATACAGACTATAACTGTTTTAAAACATCACAACCACAAAAAACTACCACCAAACCTAAAAATTGGGCTCCGGCTATGTCTAGAAGTGTCCATCATCGCCCAATCATGCAGCCTACACCTTCGCTGCTTCTTCATCCCCTCCGGCTCATGTATCCTTCACCTGATCCTTCCCACTGCCTCCAGCCTCGATCGTCAAAATCTCCTCAGCCTCTTCATCATCCTCCAGATCAGCTAGCCTTGCCTTCCAGCCCTCAACATCCCAGCTGCTTTTGTCGAAGTCAGGATCTTGAGCTTCCTAGGCCATCTTCAGGTTTTTCTTGTACATTGTGATGGCAGCGGAGACCTTTGCACCTTCCATGAGCTCATGCTTCTCGTAGTCGATGTCAATCAGGATTCTAGTTGTCTGGTTCTTGGCATCTTGAAGGGCTTTTTCGAGATCAGCAATCTTAAGATCCTTGAGCACTGCGACCTGTTGGAGATCAGCAATCTTCTTATCCAGCTCCTCAACACTTCCCACGTAGTCTTCAATCTCAGCAAATTTCTGCAAAAAAGACAAAGCAGTTCAAGATCAGGTGATCGTCAAACAAGCAGGATATATAAGCAGAATCAGTGATCCTCACGTCATTGAAGTATTCAAGGAACTGGTGGCGGATCAGTGGCAGGCCTTGTAGATCCTCAACTTCAGAGTTTTTCCTCTTCTTGCCACCCCTTCCCTTAGTGGGTGCCTTGGGGATCGAGACGCTAGGGCTTGCAATGGCCTTTTTGTTGGTGGATCGCACTGTGTCAAGATCGGCAATGCTAAACTTGGAGGCAGGCTGGGAAGATTTTCCAGCACCTACACATTCAAAGCAAGATAAGTATCCTTATCCTATTTCTATTTAACTATTTATTTAAGTTTTTAACTATGCAAAAAACAGGATACTTACTTGACATTGTGACTGAGCCTGAGGATACCTCTTGTGAATCCTGGGTGTTTGTTTTGAATGATCTCGTTTCAGTACCGAGTCTTCTAAAGGCAGCAAGCCTTTCCTCAGTGACAGGTGATGGTATAAGGTGTGAAACAGAGACAGCTGCATAACATAAAACAAAAGGGGGTTAGTGATCCTTATACAACGACAAGGTTATCTGGTGATCCTTCTCAGGATCCTCTATCCTACCATGGGTGGTCCACTTCCTTGGTAGATCCTTCCCGTTAGGAATGGAATCTCTTTTGACGAAGAAGAGTCTCCGTTTCCAGTTGGTGTCGTTCTTGGTGGCTTTAAAAATGGGGTGTTCTTCACCAGGTTTTCGTTTAAACAAATATCGGTGGGATCCAAATGTTGTGAGATCATACATCTCAGCCAACTCCGACATTCCTAGATCAATCCCTTCCTGCTCGATGATCCTTTCAAGGGTATATAAGACCCTCCAGATCATCGGCATAGCTTGGATGTAGGAGATGCCGGTAAGGGAGAAGAAAGATTGGGTGAATTCGGGAAAAGGATACGAATATCCTATCATGAAAGGAGTGACCGGGAAAGCTACCCAAGTCTCAGAGATGTAGTCACTCAGAACAGTAGGATCGAAAGGTTTAAAGAAGGTGTTCGCCGGAAAGCAGTGACGGATCCTATCTACTTGTGGATCAGTAAAGCAACACCTCTCAGTCGCTGAATCTTTGATGATCCCTTGACTCTTCAAAGGGCTGTTCTTCTGGTGATCCTTGGCGGGAGAGTTTCGGAGCATCATTCTTGACGATGGTAAAGAAAGAAAAACAGAGTAAGAAAAGGAAGAAGAGGAAAAGAGAATACCTGATTGATCTTCGGATGAGAATTTAAAGGGAATTTCTCTTGGATTTAAATGCAAATTGATCCTATCTCTAACTCCTATTTATAATCATGATCTTGCAGGGTAGTCACTTCTGTGACATCAGATTTGCAACGGCTAGTCCGTGTTCAACGGCTAGTTATCCGTTAGCTAGTTGCGGATAAGATCAACAAAATACAACTCATTTATTTTACATAATCACTCCTTATATTTTGGGGGCAATTGTTAGGGGAGGATTTCTTAATGACCTATGATCCTCAATTATAATCCTGTTAGGTGATCCTTACTTCTGTGACAGTTAGTGATCCTCAGAAGTGCTTCAGGATCAGGATCATGGATCATCCTAAGGATCTTTATACTAACGATTGTTCACTTTGAATTCAGTATTGTTTTGCAGGAGTACCGGCTTGGACTTGGTCATGGTGATATTCCTGGAGCATATTCCCTTTTATTCTGCACGTGCTTGACCATTGTGAACGTTATGGAGAACGTGGGGAGAAGGCACGAAATGCGGACAGTTAGTTAGGCTAGATATTTTCTATTTTTAAGGGGATAGCGAGCTATTTTTAGAACACTTGGCTATTTTTGGCTACACACACTCGTACAACTGCTCTCACCGGCTCTCGGCAAAACACTTAGCATTTTTCATACACTTTTACACGTTACACTATAGTGATCCTTGTACTTAGCTCGCTATCATCCGAAGTTGTAATACATTAGTTGTTTAATTTGAGTTGGTGATCCGTAATTTCCATCACCCGAGGATTTTTATGCCGGAGATCATTCATTGATCAAGGGCTTTTTCCTCGTATAAATCTTTGTGTCACTTGTGCAATTCATTTCTGAGTGATCCTCATTGTTGTTTATCAATTCAAGCATCATACCCCGTAACAGAGAGTTTGGTTGCATTATCCTTGTCTGATTTTTGACCAAAACAAGGATCAATGTAGATTACTAGACATGTAGTAAGGTCACTTTTCATTAACACTTATAACATTAGTGATTACAAGGATATTAGGTGGTGAATGAGGTCCTGGATATTAAATTTGAAACTTGTTTTCAACTTTTATATAAACTAAAAATATATGTATATGATCTAACATTATGGGTGAATGAGGTCATGGTTATTAAATTTGCAACTTGTCTACAATTTTTTTATAAACTAAAAATATATGTACATGATCTAACATTATGTGACCAGATACAACTAATAAGTTCAACATGATATAAGAACACTCCTACACAATCTAACATTATTATCTTAAAACACTTCTCATCATCTTAAAAGATCTAAGATAAACGTTAGTTAAAGTTTTTTTGCAAAGTAAACTTCATAAAAAACGACCAACGACCCACGAAATGGGATGGCCCAAACAACATAAATCAGCAACATATACACAAAATTACACCAATCGATATAAGAAACGGATCTAGATTTACTCCTACTACTAATCCATAAAAAAAACCTAACGATTTAATCTCGCTGACTTGTTTTCTTTTAAATCTTAATTTGTTATGGGCCCTCCAAATGCACCAGCAGCCCACCCTCAAAATACTGATGAAAACTTCCTTGGCTTTACCCGAGAGACCCACCAAATTATGCACATCTAGAATCTCCCTGACTGAACTGCATATAACAGGGGGAATCTTACACCATCTCGAAACCATGTACCAGACACAGGCTGCCACAGAACATCTGGCGAACAAATAATTGGTGTTCTCTTCACCGGCATCACATAATTGACAAGTCGTATCTTCAATATCGATTCCACAATTGAGAAGAGCAGCCAAGGGGGGATTTTACCTATCTCGACTTTTAAAGGATCATTTTCTAGAAACATGTCAAGCCAAAATGAGACATCTTGACCGTTACCCACCTCCCCATTGAAAAAGCTCCTTAATGGGGTTCCTTCGATCTTAGTCCTCTCACAAGTCTTGACAATATTATTCCAAACGCCTCTTATATTTTTTTTTTTTGCCGAGAGGAAATTCCAATTTCCCCAACTAGTATAGTATGGAGAGCAACAACCACCATCTTCCAAAGTTGCTTATTTTTCGTTTTAAAGCGCTAAGCCCATTTTGAAAGCATTGTCGTATTAATATTCTTTAACTTACAAATACCGAGGTTGTCGTCTTCTTTGGGGATAACAACCCAATCCCATGATACCTAATGCATCTTACTATTCTCATTCGACCCGCCCCATAAGAATCTTCTAATAAGCTTCTCCAAGTCCATAATCACTTTTGAAGGAGCCATGTATAGAGATAAATAATATGAACCGCATTTAACAATACTATATGTTATAAATAAAAAAGTAAAAGCTATATTTGACTTTAATTGTCATGATGAGATTCGGCCGTAGCTTGGAAGGGCTTGTTTATTTCTTAATTCTATTACAAACCTATTTAAGTATTCTCTTGTTAGGGTTAGAATATTACAAACCTATTTAAGTATTCTCTTGTTAGGGTTAGAAGTTAGTTCTTGTCTTTTGAATTTTATATGGTTTTCTGAACATTTTTAAGCTTTTGATTAATGAACAAAGTCGGCCATTTGATTTCGCTTTCACGTGCATTAAGTGGTAACAGAGCTATGGTTAATTAAATGGCTATTTGTGGAGATCAATTCAACCATGATAGTAGATTCGCTGAAGAAGAATGTGACTCATGAAGTTCTATCAACAAAGGTAACCATGATTGTAGATCTTAGGAATGAGGAACCGAGAACGGGAACTAGGCCTAAAGGATGTACAAATACGGTTATAATGTAACGACATTGTGATCTTTTAAACTATAGTAGCTTAAAAGTAGTAAAGGAAATCTTCGAGTTACAACCATTATAGTATAGTAATTCTTATAATTTAGCTAATTGTCGTCATTTTTTTAAACCATAGGATTGCATTAATTAGTTTCATCATGAGATATATGCTAAACATGTATGTGTATTGGGAAAGGATGATAAGAAAATCCTTATGAGTTCAAGAAACTCAATCTCCACAATCCATTTAGAAATCCTATGGTTGAGATTGCATGTTACAAAAGGTAACTTTTCAGAAACATGTTACAGACTGACAAAAGTACGTGTAACAGTTTTTTTTTTTTTTTTTTTTTTTTTTTTTTTTTTTTTTGCTTTTTCACTTATCTGTCTGACACACTGACATGTAAAAGGTTTGTCTGTTACACTAATTTTTTTTTTCTATAAAAACATGTAAGATGTATTTTACGTGCACTCCACATTGAAAACTAGTAAAATTTGAGTTCGAAAATGTTACACTTCATAAAACCTGCAAAATTTGTTGTTGAAAACCGAAAAAGGTGGAATAGGTCTATATAAATGGGTGAAAGGGGTGTAACATATTAACTTTCTATCTCCTGACGAAAGCTGTTACGTGTCAGAATTCTGAAAAAAAAAGTTGTAACACGTGGCAAAATTGTGTCCATGCATTGTATTTCTTAAGTTTTTTGAACTCACATGGGATTTCTTGGTATACTTTATATATACGTGTATGTATATATATATATATATATATATATATATATATAGACACACATATGTTTGTGTGTTTGTGCTAATTTACAAAAAAAAAGCTATTGCAACACCATACTCTAAATTGCTTGCTTTAGTGGTGCATTTTTTTTAAATGTTAATGTATGAACAAGTTATGGCCGTTTAAAAATCGTGTGAGAGTAGTTGGTTTAAAAGTCAACAATATGATTTAAAGGATTATACGATATGTTTTTGAAAGTCGTATTACTCAAATTTCTAAAATTATGTTAAATTAATTTTTATCCTTTTATGTATTATAACATAGTGCGTGTATGTGTGTATATATATTATGAAATCATTTGTAGAAAACTAAAGGGAAGGATTTCAATATTATATTTTAATAAAAGTAAATATTAACGACGTATTTTCAGATGTATAATTTGTCAGTGAATGTCCATGGAAGATGCAGTCATTCATTCACCTCTTTGATGTTTGCAAATGCAATGATGTATTTGTCCGAACATAATTCTTTAAGAATATGAGGTGATACCTTAGAAGCAGCAGTTTGCACAAAATCAACATTGATGCATTCAGTGGAACTTTTGGGATGATTTTCTTTAATCCTTTCTGCATGGCCTTCTCCACAAACAAATGTTTGCTCTAGGTTCTCAACAGTTTCACTAATAGAGTTTTCACCAACACTTTTTTCTTTCTCTTGATCAACTTCATCTGAAATACATTCAAGTGCCATAAAACAAATGTTCACATGTACATTATTAGTCTTTGCTATAAGAGCAAAATTTTCGTCAGTTAGATCCTCTGGTAGACTACTCCGGTCAATAAAACCTTGAGTGAAAAAGCTTTGTTGATTGGCTTCTGCTGGTTCAGGAGCAGGAGTAGTAAGATGTACTTGAACATGTGAGACATGCATTTGAACATATTGGACTTGAGGAACATGCGTTTGAGTATATTTCATAGGGATAGGACTAATGCTTTGTGCAAAATGGGCAGTGTTTTGAACATTTGGTGCATGGGTATTTTGATAAAAGTGTTGGTGACTGTTTGATTGAGGTCTGTGATTTGGATAGGTTATAACTGGTGCAGAGTTACTTGTTTGATTTATGCACTCCCTAGCAAAATGATCTAGCATATCACACTTAAAAAACTTTATCTTGGATTTATCCAACCCTACCCTTGACCTCCGATTATGTCCTAGATTTCTCCTACCAGTTATTTTATAAAAGTTGTTTGCTCTGAGACTTAGTAGGGCCACTTGGCGCAGAATATCCATTTCCTCAAAGTAGTGGGGTCAATATGTTTTAGATCATTAAGAACAACCGAAAAATTATCAAGACTATGACTATCATCTTTTGCTGTGAAAGTACAGTTTAAGGAATATTGATCAGAATTGATTCTAGTTGATATATCAATGTAGTGATCAAAACTCTGATCATTTGATATTCCTGATGAGGATCCTTCCTGGCTCAAAGTGTCGTGTTTCCAAAAAGATAATCATCACACTTTTCAAGTTTCATGGAGCTTCTTTTGTTGGACAAGAGCTTTCATGAAGCTGAGTTACGGTCATATCCTTGAAATCTGGGGTTGTTCTCATCACAATGGCTATTGCGTCTCACTTCTCAGGAAGTGATCTTAAAAATCGGTTACTTAAAGTTGATTTTGAAAACTCTTTGTTTAACAACTTAATTCACTAATTAAACAAGACAAGCAGAAAGATAGTAAACACACAAGCAGAAAGATATATTAAAACTGTTTTATATTGAAATCCAAATATTAGAATTACAGTAGAATGATTATACAATCTCTCCCTCAGCCTTATCACTCTCAAATATATTTGTATAAAAAAGATCTCTAACAGGTGAGATCTAATTATACTAAGTATAAAAGGTATGTTTGCAATCAGCTAACGTCACCTTGATAGTGACATTTAACATTCCTAACATAAAAGATTTCACGGATGTTAGAAAACATCTGTGGAGATCTAACATCTGTACTATTTCATGAAAAGTATGTTCTAAGCTACGTACTGTTACATTGAGAAAACCTTTGCTCTTCAAACTACTGTTGGCTTGTATCAAACATCTGTTTAGCCACAACAAATGTTTGGTCTTCAAGATTAGTGCTTTGCTTCAATAGAGCTTTGGCCTTGAAAAACATTTTCTTCTTCGTCTTCAACAGTGATTCCAAGGCTTCAAACAGGTCTTTGGATGTCTTCAAACAGATGCTCTAATTAGTGTTCAAGATTCACTATCTTTGAGAGGAGAATGCTTCATCTAGTATTTACTTCTTGATCAAGATGTCGTGTTTTGGCTTTTGAATATTATATGTTTTTTTTAGGTCCAACAATTCTATACTACCACCTCCTTTTTAGTTATTTCAAGTAGGCCTGTAAATGAACCGAACATTCATGAACTATTCATAAACTTGTTCGGTGGAGATTCATTTATGTTCATTTATTTAATAAACAAACTAAGATGAACACATTTGTTTTGTTTATTTAATTAAACGAACAAACATTTTATGCATTCATTTATTTACATTTGTTTATGTTCATTTCATTTTAAATACATAAGTAGTTATATTTATATAAATATTAAACATAAAAAGAACTTTTTAGCTACTTATATAAATATAACTAATTGGTAATTAGACTTTCTAATAACATTGTTGGGTTTTCCAAAGAAATTTATCGAAATTAATCACTACTTTATATAAAAATTTACTTTATGTTTGTTTATATTTAGTCAATTATGTTTATATTTGTTCGTTTATGTTTGTTCAATTATGTTCAGTTGTGTTGCTTATTGTTTGATAAATTATGTTTGTTTATGTCCGCTTACGTTAGTGAATTATTCGTTTAGGTTTTAAACAATGGAACCTAAGCGAACACGAACATGTCTATTTTTTTAATAGACAGACATGAACAAAAAAACATGTTCGATTATATGTCCGTGTTCGCTTAAAGTTTAATGAACGAACACAAATATTCATCTGTTCATGTTCGTTCAGTTCATTTACAAACATACTTTCAAGTACCCTATAACTGTTTTTCTTTTTTATTTCATTAAAAATAAATTATATACTTAAATACATACACACAAAAAAAAAACCTCTCATTTACCTATTATAAATTAGCCACATTTTGTTGCATAAAGAAGTTGTACAATATGTTTAGGGAGGTTTTCAAAAAAAAATATGGATGTTACACTTTTAACCCAACACTACTTTGATTTTTTACTTTTAAGTCAAAAGTTTTTTATTTTTCCAATTTAACTTCACAACCCTATACGTTTCATATCTCGCAAAATTTTCATTTTACGTTTTTTCAAAAAAAAAAATATGGATGTTACACTTTTAACGCAACACTGCTTTGATTTTTTACTTTTAAGTCAAAAGTTTTTTATTTTTCCAAATTGACTTCACAACTTTTTCACTTTCAATTTTGGCCCCCATACGTTTCGTGTCTCGCAAAATTTTCGTTTTTACGTTTTGTTCTAAATTTTGCGAGTTAACGCGGCGTAATGTTCGTGTGTGGTTCATCGTTTTTATGTTTTGTTTTACGCTTTGTTCTAATATTTGCAAGTCAACTAATGTAATGTGCGTTTGTGGTTCAACGTTTTTATGTTGCCTATTTTTTCCTCGTTTGATAGGTTCGTCGTAACACACAGGTCCTAAATCGACTTAGTTATTATTTCTATATTGTACGTTTCGGTCTAATTTATCCGTATTAACACACTGCAACTTAAGTGTTGGTGGTTGCTGACGGTACTGTGACATTGGTGCTATTTCGGCTTTACGCCCCCACCGCAACGCGGAAAGACTTAATACTAGTTAAAATTAAAATATAACATAATTCAAATAATAAACATCAAAATAATAGGTTACTGTCACTTGAGAATATATCATTTCACCGTATAATTTTGAAAGAAAATTTTGATATTTGTAATGAAATGGTAAAAGTGTGGTATTTAAATTTTTAAAGTAATAAACATTATTATTTTTAAATCTTAACGGCTATATAGCCGTTCCAACGGCTATGTTTCACAATCTTTGATTGGTGACTATAGCCCGTTTTCCTTACCGGCCCTCCCTATCCGAAACATCAGCGACCGTGTACCCAGCTAGTGAGTACAACCCGATTTCAGCTACCCAACTAAACCCGGTGGTCTCCGTCCACCCTTGATGTTATTTATGGATTTGCAATTATATTTATATTATAAATTCAATTTATAGGTGTGTTGTTACAAAATACTTTCTTGTTAGTAGCTTTAACTCTTAATAAAATTAAAATATAACATAATTCAAATAATAAACATCAAAATAATAGGTTACTGTCGTTTGAGAATATATCATCGGGTGGAATTTATAATTTTATAAGAAAATTTTGAGTTTTGTAATTAAATGGTAAAAGTGTGATATTTAAATGTGTAAAGTAATAAAATTTATTATTTTTAAATCCTAACGGCTATCGGCTATGTTTCACAATCTTTGATCGGTGAATATAGCCCATTTTCCCTACCAGCCCTCCCTATCCCGTACATCGGCGACCGTGTACCCGGCTGGTGAGTGCTACACGAGTTCACCTACCCCACTATACCCCGTGGTCCCCGTCTACCCTTGGTGTTATTTATGGATTTGCAATTATATTTATATAATAAAGTCAATTTATAGGTGTGTTGTTACAAAATACTTCCGTGTTAGTCGCTTTATTCAGATTATTTAGTTTTTTTTTAATTTTCTGAATTTGTTTGATCATCTTCAATAAATATAAACATTGAACATTGCCATTTAAATTGTTAAATGTGAACTTTTTTATGTTGCATAGAAGGGTGATATACAAGATTAAACAACTAACAATAATACCGACCATTGAGATAAAGTATCAACCATATTTTTGATAAAGTATTTTTAATGTTTTGATGAATGATAAGTCTGACCTAAACAACTATTGGAATTATCAATGATAACTTTAGTTGGCGAATTATCAATGATAGCTTTAGTTTGGACATATAAATTGTTTTAAGACAACTTGAAAGAATCATAACTCCCAAACGGAAAGAAAATAATAAATATAAATCAATTATTTAATGAAAATGAACCAACAAAGATTATATATCAAATAATCGTAGTGTTTTGACATATACAACTAATCTAACCGGTTCTCTTCAGAACAAGTCCATTAAAAATGTTAAAAACTGTATATTTGATGGAAGAAATGTGTAACAAAATCTCCACCCTTGCTTCAGCTGATAGCATGCAGTAACGTACCCACATACCTGAAAGGTAACTCAAATCGTTGACAGCTCACTAATGGTAAATAAGATGATTCAATTAGTTGGTTTAAGAAAATACAATTAGAAGATTGTAATATTTTGATAAGTTTTGATTCGATAAACTGACATTACATGCATAATGTTGCAAAAATAAGATTATGACACACCTCAATGAAATGGATTAAAAATAACGTTTAGAATAGGCAGGGAAGCATTTTGTATTATTTGGTGTAGTGTAACCTTTGCCGTTAAAAAAAGAATAGGCGGACGCTTTCGTATTATTAGATGGTTCTTCTACCAATGCATATAAGATTAAAAGAGGTGTGTGAGTTAAGGAGACCCACGTCTTTAACCATCCATATTTTTCTTACAGCGAAAGCCTTATGTGTTACTTTATTGGAAGGTAGGTCTTAGGAGGAAGCATCTTTTCAAAGAGTGTTTTTTTTTATACAAATGAAAACTAGGTAGCTGCAATATCATTTTCAGTTCATGAATGAGGCTTTCTTGAGGTATTGTTCTATTCCTTACATCGATTCTATTTTCGTGTGGGCTTCAAAGTTTGTTTTATCTGGTATTGTAGTCGATCTCTTTCTAGGAGGTTGAAAGAATATGTCATCTATCTTAAATTGAGATGTTACCTTTTTACCTGTTTGCTATTACATGGGTTTGAAAGAATATGTCTGCTATTACATGGGTTTGAAAGAGTATGTCTGCTATTACATGGGTTTGAAAGTGTTTATTTTTAAACATCACAAGGTTGATCAATAAACTCAAATAATTGTTAGATTCCATTCTAAATTTGTATCGCCTCGCTGTTTTAGAAGTGTTGAAAATTATATTATAACATGTATATGTTATAAGGGTGATCAGGGCACTCGCGGGGAGTGCGTGCGGTGACCCAATTCACCGCTCGGGAACATCGGCGCCGTTGGTGCGGGGACCCAAATCGGTGGGTTTGTTCGGGGCTTGTTCACCGAAGAGGGGGAGATGACATGGTGGGGCCAGCCTGTTTTGAACCAATCAAAAACTTTTACTTTTTTTTTTTTTGAATAAAAAATAAGTCACCTAATAGGGGAGTGCTGCCATCAAATTGGGGTGCGAGAGGAGTTTAAGAGGGAAGTTGACGTGGCATAACCTGATTGGGTGTGCGTAAGAGAGGGGACTCCCCTCTTAGGGGAGTGCCCCTTACACCCTAAGGGTGATCGGGGCGTATTCGGGGACCAAGAGCGGGGACCTCCTCCACCGAAGAGTGGAGGTGCCGCCAATGAATCGGCGACCAAGATAGGGGACCAAAATCGGTGGGGATTCACCGAAGAGAGGGAGGAGAGAGGGAAGGGTTGGACCAATGAGAAATTTCCTTTTTTTTTTTTTAATAAAAAACCAAGTCACCTAAGAGGGGAGTGCCGCCATCAATTTAGGGTCTTAGGGGAGTTGATGTGGCACACGAGGATTGGTTATACGTAAGAGAGGGGACTCCCCTCTTAGGGGAGTGCCCCTTACACCCTAAGGCTAAAGGGTGTGGGGAGCATGATTGGGTCATTAATTGCCATATAGGACCATTAATAAATTGCTACACCATCCCCTTCCTTCATCCACCATGATTGGCATGGATTAAACCATGGCAACCATGAGCCTCCTTTTCTTTTTTAATATTTCTTTTTCCTTTTTTTCAAATAAATTAAAATAAAAGAATAGTGGTTTGGGTCATGACCATACCCATATGGTAGTGGTTTTGAATGATGAATTAAAAGCATGTGACATGACGCTGATGTGGAGGATCATGGAGTCCATAAGGATCTTGACCACACCCTATAGCCTAACTTCGTTATCTATACTAAATTCTAATACCAATAAATAGAATAAAAAGACAATTTTGCATAATATTAAGAGTTTAAGTAATTTCAACTTTTAAAAGATATGTTTTCATCTTTTAAACTTATAAATCAACTTACCGCACGTTTTTGTAAACGGTCAGACTTTTTTCATAGTTAATAATTTTTGAAAAAAGAATATACAATAAAAACAGATATTTTATTCTCTTTAATTTAAATATGATATTGTTTAAGAATTTTTTATATAAAAAAATAATATGTTAAGTGATTGTTTTTATCTGTGTTGCACTCTGCATCGCATGGGTGCCCCTCTAGTGTTGTATATATCTCTCTCACTATATATATATATGGTAGGGTTCATGAGTGAACAATGATGTATTTGTAAACAAAATGAACTTATCCTGACCATTGATTTTGTAGATCTAGATTTTTTCTTTAGTGGCAAGATTGTAATTATCTTTTGTAACTTACATGTATTTTAATAGACACGAGTGTATAATTGTATTTTTCTATCTTCATTTAATTAATGATTTTTTATCTCTCCTGATTTCTCTTTCTAATTAAAAGAATATTGAATTACATTCTCTATACTTTTTTTTCTCTCACAAATTACTTAACTTAATATTTGATAATTAAAAAAAATACAAACATTATCAAATATTGTTCCATCTAGAACACGATTACAAATATTTAATTACATTCTCTATACATATATGTATTAGATCAATGTTTGATGAAAAGATGCATAGTGGAAACAATATGTAATAATACACAAGTGTATAAGTCTCGTATATATCGACCTGTATACACTATGCACTTGAATAATACACAGGTGTATACGTCTAGTATATACCGACCTGTATACACATATGTACTTGAATAATGCACAAGTGTATAAATCTGGTTTATACCGACCCGTGGAAACAAGATGTAATAATACACAAGTGTATAAGTTTTGTAAATACTGACCTATATACACATATGTTAAAAAAACGTAATTTAATTAGGTTTAATATTTAATTTTAAAAGGGACATAAGAGTTTATTTAAAAAAAAAACATTAGCTCTTCAATTTTTTATAATTAGGGGAGGAGGGGTGGTCACTAGTGATAGATTTCTATCACTCCCACTATCCAATCAAATCATGCCATGTCATCACCCAATATTCTATCACTAGTGACAGAAATGTAGGGAGGGCGGTATCACTAGTGATGGAATTCTATCACTCCCAAATTTTTTTAATTTTCATTTTAAAATTAGAAATTTTTAATTTTATTTTAAAACACTAAATTATAAATTTCACTATTTTTTTAATTTTTTATTTTAAATTAGAAATTAACAATAAAACACTAAAATTAAAAATTTCATTAAATTTAAAACATACTACTTCAATTTAACATACTAGAAACATACAATTTAAAAAAAAAAAAACCTACTCCTCGTCCGAATCATGAAACTCCAAACCTAGAGAACCTACTAGTTCGATTAAATCGTATCTCAACCGAAAGTGAGTTTCTTCGTTACGCAATTGTAGATGGATATCTTGTGGAACTTGAACTTGTGTAGGAGGATCCGGCACCCAATCTGGGGATATTGCACGTCCGTCTTGTTTGATCAGCATATTGTGCAATATGATACATGTATACACTATGCTATGTATTGATTTCTTGCTCGTCGCATAAACCGGTCGATGTAGTGTACCCCATCTACCCTTTAAAACACCAAATGCTCTATTAGCATCTTTTCTTGCCGATTCTTGCAATTTTTTGAACGCTTTTTCTTTAGCCTCGACAGGAAATGAGGGAGCTTTCACAAAAACAGACCAAGACGGGTAGATACCATCCACAAGAAAAAAGTCTCGTCTGTAATATCGACCATTAACATAGAAAGGAGAGGAAGGTGCGGTACCATCCGTTACGCTTTGGAACAATGGCGACGTGTGCAACACATTGATGTCGTTGTTTGAACCTGGAACACCAAAATTTGAATGCCAAATCCATAAATCATTCAACGCCATCGCTTCTAGTATGATGGTTGGTCATTTGATGTCTCCCCTAACATACGCCCCTCGCAACTCTCTTGGACAATTTTTCCACTCGATATGTGTACAATCGATGCTACCGAGCATCCCGGGAAAATGCCATCTAGCCTCGTGTGCGGCGTAAATACGTGAGATGTCGTGGCTCGTCGGTTTACGTAAAAACTCGTTAGCATACAACTTAATGACCGCGTTGCAAAAAAATTGCAAACATTCACGTGAAGTTCTTTCCGACATAGCTAGGTATTCATCATATTGATCGGGAGGGTTACCTGTCGCTAGTTGGCGAATGGCGGACGTGCATTTTTGTATCGACGTGAAACTTGGTTTGCCCCTCGCATCGTAACCTTCTTGAAACCATTCCTCGCTTGCTTCAATGTCTCCAACAATCTTTAAAAATAATTTTTTGGGTAAACGAAACCGATCTCTAAACGTTTCAGCATTGTAGAGCGGATTTTCCACAAAATAATCGTTCATCAAAACTTCGTTGGCATGTATACGATCACGGTCGACCATTTTCTTCTTTGGGCGGGACAACTCGGCATCAAGCTCGTTATACACCGACACAAAAAATTTTAGCGTCTCGTTTTCGGAAGACGACTCGGTATCACTATCGCTAGACATCGGAAACGTCGAGTCCGTAGGGAATTCCATTTGGAAAAATATAAAATTGTGAGAAATGGGTTTATGTTTTTGATGTGTGTAAAATGGTTTAAAATGGAGATATACATAAAAGGTTTAAAGGTTTTTTTTAATAAACTAACTGTTGTATATAACGGTCATATGCATGCCCAAGGTTCAAATTCTTTCAAATTATCAACGCGTTATACATTCCACACGTTTAAAAAATAACGTGTTATAGTGATAGCGGCGGCGGTGTAGCGTCATGTTTTAACTCGTGATCGGGGTGGTATAACGGACCACCCCGTGTGCTCTTATAATAATAGAGAAATAATTAAAGATGGGAGAGAGAGAGAGAGAGAGAGAGAGATAGAGAGAGAGAGAGAGAGAGAGAGAGAGTTAAGAGAGGAGAAAATTAAGGGATTTAATTTAAAAGTACTTGAGTAATGTCAATCTTACCCTTTTAATCTAAAAAAATGATCAAAGCCCAAGATTAGTTCACTCAGTTCACTTTCAAGAAGTTGTTCACTCTTGAACCTAATCCTATATATATATATATATATATATATATATATATATATATATATATATATATATATATATATAGGGTGAGGTTCCTGTAAAAAGGACCTTTTTCGTAAGAAGTGTGAGAAGACATAAAAATTGACATGTAGGCATCATGTTTTAAACTTAGCCATGATATTTTGGGTTGTTTTGGCAAGAAACACCAAACATAACAATTTAAAACACAATGCAACATATTATGGATGTAAAATTTAAAACACACTATTTAACACTTAAAACACCCTATTTAACGTTCTTGGCATGGTGTTTTTAGTTTTAAGCCTAGAATTCATTGCATTGTGTCTTAAATTGTTATGTTTAGTGTTTTTCTTGCCAAAACAACCCAAAACATTATGCACAAGTCCAAAACATAATGTCTACATATGAATTTTTATTTCTTCTCGTACTTCTCATGAAAAATGTCTTTTTACAGGATCCTAAGACTATATATATATATATATATATATATATATATATATATATATATATATATATATATTTAAATTAGAAGAAACTACTTTGTAAGAATTAAAAGAATAAGTTTTAATCAATATAAATGGCTCATTTGGATATGTGTATGTAGTGTTATTATTAGAGCATATTAATAATTATATAAATTGATTAATCTATTGTATTTATCTAAATTAGCAAACTAAGTTAAACTAATGACTCATTTATATAATATACTTTTTCAAAACAAATCTAATTTTTCTGTGAAGGACAACATTCAATATGGGTAGAATAAAATGTATGATAATTTCAATATGTGTAGAATATTTGTAAAATATATTTCAATTTGTGTAGAATAATTTTCAAAAGGTGTAGGATAAAATGTTTTGCGTATTTCATTAGAGATGGAATAATTAATGGCCATGAGGGGTAAATAAACTATTTAGTGTTTTACCACCATGTCCATTGTTCTTTCTTTTCTTAATTGAAGTTTTTTTTTCTCAAAAGATTTTTACCCTAAGAGATAATCATGAGATTGTAAAGGAGATAAAAGTTATTTGAATTTGAATTTTAAGTGGTAGTAACTTGGTGACTAAGGTGCAATAACCAACTATTCACCATGTCAAGGGGATGATCAATCCATCCCTCTCTTGTTCTCATCAATCGGCCAAACAAGAACCGAAGAGAGTTATCAAGGGTAAAGAGGGACTGAAAAAGAAAGAAAAAAAATAGATTGGTCATGATCGAGAAAGGCAAGGTAGGAAGGAAGTGGGGGTTGTTGTGTGCTTTGGTGATTGACCAAGGTTGTAGTGATGGTGCATTAAGGCAACGATGTGGCAGAGAGATGGGTTTTCAATCTAGAAAAGGGAAAAGGTTATGGTGTTTGAGTTTAACATGAGACCGAGTAAGAGAAATAACAACTGGGGTTGGGGCTTTGAACGTTTATGAGAAATAGTCGAAATCAAACTAGGCAAGTACTAGCAATCAACGACGTGCGTCGGTGACTAGCAGTGAGTAAGTATTTTAGGGTCTTTTGGCAATTCACATACAAAGGACAAAAAACTTTTGGAAAGGCTAAACATGTTTGAATGGGTGGATAAACGAACTCGTATGTGGTCTTTTCAATCCTTCAAATTTGTTTTGTTTCAAGGTTTTAGAATAGACTTCTTAATACATAATTAACCTTGTCATGGTGAAGAGTTTGAGTTAATTATATTGCTTGTGTGTGCAATGTTAATTAAATGTGAGGGGTATAGTCAATTGCGAAGTATGGTTCGGGTGTCTGGCATGGTCAATTGCTCTGTAAAACCCTAACTTAGTTAACGTTCAAAACACATTCTTAATTGTAGCAAAAATGGGTCCCAAATTCAACTTTTTGAAACAACTAGCGTGCAAACATAAAAAGAAACCATCTTTTCACAACCAAACATAGTTTTGTACATACTTACAAACGCGTACCATATCATGTTTTTAAAACATTAATTCAAAGGTTTTAGAGCTAAAGTACCATCTAAATGTTTACAACCAAACCTATTCAAAAGCTACAAAAGTTGACCCGTTTGAAAACTATACATCAAAAGATGGCTCGTGTGTGTTCACCCATAACCTTGGGTTGATCTTAGTGGATGATTTACCTACAAAATATCCAACATAAGTTATTATTAACCAATTCCATAATTTAAATAACATTTCACTTACCTACCCTTATTACCACTGTACTTTCATTCAATACTCATTTGATAAAGCATACTAGGTTCGTTACAAGAAGTATATTTTTTTCACTTTATCTGATTCATACTTTTCATTCTAAAGAGCAATCTAAGCATATGCAATGCCAATTAATATAATTCCACTAAACCAATAGTTCTTGACTTTTCAACCTTATGTCATCCTTTCTCCATATTGACCCATTACAACGGGTCAACCAAATGCCATCCTTATGACACACATCCTACTAACTTCCACATTCATATTGATATAAAAAAAACTCTAAAACTACCATTCTCATTATGTGTACTAAGACCCAAGTTTTTCATCTTAGATATTGGTCACTATAACATTACCCAGTTGACCCATTACTATGAGTCAACCACCTTTTATTACCTTCATTAATTAACACTCAAGATTCTAAATCATACCATGAATAAAAAGATACCACCGAACTACCATTAAATCAAAGTATAAGTTAAAAAAACTTACCTCGATCTTGGGTTCTTTGTTGCCTTATGTTGCTTGATCATTCTTCTTTCACTCTTACAATTGATAAATTTATACTTAGATTTCAAAAATTAATTCCATTAACATACTCATTCAATAAGATGATATCATATCATCGCATACATGAATTATTACATTATAACCATGATCATCATGAGTATTCATCACAAAATCACATAACTTACATTTAAGGCATTTCATCAAACACTCGGTGGGCAACATTTCAAGATACTTAGAAAACTACAATTTTATGACATTAAACACCATCATTCCACATAGCAGCAATTTCCGAGTATTCATACTCATCATAATAGAGATTCAACAACATTCAATCATCATGGCTTCATGTTATTTAACTAACATCAACAATTTTAACCTAAGCTACAATTTCAATTTCATGATCATGTCAAATACCCACTTCATCCTACATGAGAGTTTTTAATTAGAACACATAAATACACAATTTTCACACATATTTTCATTCATATAATGATTCCAAATCAAATTCCAACAACAATTTACATCATACTATCAAAACCTATTTGTGATTGACACTTTCATACTTCTTCTTCATACTAACTTCATTAAATATAAAATTGCAACATACCTTGTGATTAGTAAGTCTAGATGACTAAGAATTTGAGTTCATGCCTGAAATTAGATACCAATATTTCCCCAATCTTGCTGAAGTTGTGAATTAAACTCTAGAGGGTGTTCCCTCTTTCTCTCTCTCTCTCTCTCAAATCTCGCTACACACACATATCCCTGCATTTTCCTGTTTCTCGTTCTTTTGTTTAGTCAATTTCCAACATGTTCACTTTTAGGCCCTACAGTTTTTATTGGTTAGTTTGTTTAGCCACCATTTACTTACTTTCTAAAAACAACAATCAATTAACTAGGTTAATTGTTCGTAGTTACTATACTTCAGGCTAAGTATCCAAGTAAACATAAAGGTTAATAAAGTAGAAGTTTGGGGTGTTACATGCTATGAGTCCATACTTGTGACTTATTTGCGTAAGAAGCATGTAGATTATCATGTTTTAATTTTATGTATGAATGCTAATGAAGTGATGTTGATGGATAACTTATATAAACGAGAATTAATCCCGCTACGTTGTAGCGTCCAGACCAAAACCAGGAAAAAACGTAAAAAAAAAACCCATGAATTTAAGTGACTCACATGATGTAAAAGTTAGATGAATTCGAACTTATACCGAAACATATTAGAAAGTTGAGGACCAAATGTGACTAGCAAACAAAGTTTGATGGCGAAAACCAAAAGTGACAAAAGGTCACTCGAGCCATCCCGCTGCATTGCAATGTGGGCAAAAAAAACCATAAAATAACCACGAATTTATAGAATCAGTAGAGTCATGTGAAGTAAAATATAAACGATATTGAATTTATACCAACACATGTTACAAAGTCAAGGGGGTCAAAGAAATATTGTAGGAAGGGGTAAAAGTGATAACATTAAAACTCGAGAGGGTCCTTTCACTAAAAGACAAAAAGAAAAACCAAAACTGCAGGGACTAAATCGGACTACCAAACAAAGTTTGGTGTCTAAAGTCCAAAGCAAAAGAAATGCTATGGTGGTAAGATCATGGACAATTATATCTATAATAATAAGATTTTATAGATGAGTTTATTTGAATATATAGGTTACTAGTATTAAGCATCCGCGTTGCAGTTGTTGTCGTAAAACTGTGTCAAGTAATACCAATGCTATACGACTATCAGCGATCACCAACATCAGAAAAGCTCGTAAAAACAAAATAAATAAAAAGAAAAAAATAAAGCCGAGGGAAAAGCAGACGTAAAATCTTTGAATCACGCACGATCGTTGCAGAGAAGTTAAACTGAAACTTAAAACATAGAAAAAATAACTAAGTCAATCCAGGACCCGCGCGTTGCGACGAACTGGTCAAATGGAGAAATATTGATGTGTTGTGACGGGCCAAACGGGAAAAAATACACAAAAAAATGTTGAACCCTACACGCACGTTACGGTGCGTTAACTCACAAAATTTAGAACGAAACGAAAAACTTGGGAATGATGAAAAGTATGGTGGACCAAAATGGAAAAATAAAAAGAGTTGGGGTTAAATTGGAAAAGATGAAAAGATTTAGGTTAAAAGTAAAAAAACAAAGGGTATAAATTGCAAAAAAGTAAAAACCTATACATGAGATACAGCACCATAAATTACAAAAAAAAAAATTAAAATTTTTATTTTTGAAAGACTTGAATAAACTATTTTATTAATAGAGTAAACTCTAGTTAATGGTTAAATACTTTTTTATTATCTGTATAATACATGATATGGTTTCAAATTATTTATTATTCTTTGATAAGTTTAATATTTATGAATTAATTATTTTCATATTAGCTTAAGAGATATTAATAATTTATGATATTAGATTTAGATATTTATAATATTATTAATTATTAATTGAATTTATTAATATTAAAATAAAGATAAGGATAAAGATAAAGATAAGTGATAATTATATATTGGTTATTAATATTAAAAGAATATATTAAATAAATATAAATAAAATTTATAAGGTTGGAGGAGAGAATGTCATGTGACATTATTTTTGTAGTCTTTTATTAATATTTAGATTTTTATTAATATTTAGATTTGATGATGTTTGTATGAATAGATTTATGCAGATAAGTTTATACAAATTTGGTTTGTATAAACAAGTCTACGTACATAACTTCACATAGATAAATTCTTATAGCTACATGTATATAACATTTTTTAATAATGTTTTCTAATACATTTATCAAGCATGTGAAAGACTTTTCAGAAAATCAAATAAATAATTCTTCTAATTAGATGGCATATCGCATTGTCACATAAGTGATCTTTTCAAAAAAAACATAAGTGATCTTTTAGACTTTTACCATCAATATAGTCTGTTATTTATAAGAAGAGTTTACGTATTTATTTTTTGTTGCTCAAATGAAGACCTCTCAAAAGGTCATCTATTTGAACATTGTATCCATCTAAACGCGATTAATTGTGAATTTTTCTCCTTATTCATTAACACTTAATCAAAACATGGTGTTACAAAACTTTTTCAAAATGTAATTCTTTACATACTTTTTAACCTGATATTAGACCATGTGTAGTGGTTTAGCTCAATAATGCCCCCACTATGGGGCGTTTTGCGACACGTGGCAGTTCAGTCAGCATGGAGCATTATTGGGGTTATTGCAAAAGTGTCGTAGTGGGAATAATGCCCAATAACGCCCATGCAATCATTTCACAATTATTTTTTTTAATTTAAAACATAAAAATCTTTATTAATTTAAAAAAATTACACTACTTGAAATAAAAAAAATCGAAAAAAACAGAATACAAAAAAACCGAAAAAAAAAAATAAAGTTAAAAAATGCCCACTACTAGAAATGCAGGGACTAAACTGAAAACTTAAAATCCTTTTTTAAAGACTTTTAAAGTTTAAATCTTTTTTTAAATATAATCAAAATGCAGGGACTAAAATGAAAAAACTTCTTCTTCTTCCTTTCAACCACTTCTTCTTCCTTTCTATAACCTGCAACTTTTAAAAGTAATTTCTTTTTTTTTTAATTAAAACTAAGTATTTACACATGACAAAGTTCAATTGGGCAAAGGAATGGAGTTCTAGTATTTTTTAAAGCGCGCCAGGGACATTTTAAAAAAAAAAAACGCTAAAAAACGACAGGGTGTAATGGGTCTTAAGCGTTATTTGGCTTTTTTTTGAATTTAAAAAAAAACGTCCCACTATGGGGTCATAAAGAATATATAATTAAAAAACACGATTTGCTGACTTTTTACATACTTTTAAACCTGATATTAAAGAATATTTAATTAAAAAATCATGATCTGGTGACTTTGACAGGCGTAAGCAAATATTCCATGCCATTTTCTCCTATAAAGACAAACGAAGCAAATCATTTAAAAAAATTAAAGCTTAATATAATTTTCAATATAAGACAAACACACATCAAGTTTATATATTAAATTATTGTTGCGGCTTCATAATTGAACATTATTTAATAATTAATTTTGTGCTACGTAAGAAAATTTCTACAATCGGACATTCCGCTCGTATCGGTATGGAATTTAGTGTTTTTTAATCTATATCTGACTACTTAATTTTGCTATTTATGTCTACCTTGACCTGCTTCTCAAAATATAAGCATGTCTCAGTAACACCATCAGTTAATTAAAAATTAAATCCTAATTATTTTGCCAATGAGCTAGTGGTTGGGAAAAAACTTGATTTTCTTTGTGAACCAGGTTCGACTCACACTCTCTCCATTATTTTCTGTGACATTCAGGTGAAGGGCAAATACGGGTGGCGCCGGTTCGTTTTGGATGAGAGGCGAGATTTTACCGATTATTCCACTGTCGTGCATTCGGACAGGTGGAGGTCGGGTTTCCGCACATCTGGGAGAGCCAAGGGGCTGGCGGTGGTCGAATAGTCGACCTTGGCCATAGCACCTGGTGTCACGATGACTGACACATTTCATGTTTATGATTATACTATAATAAACACTTATGGTGCAATTTGGCTGTAAGTCCTTATTGTATTTTTCTCAACTCATTTCTGATATTCATTATTTTTAGTTTTGATATATACGTAATATGGGAACACATAAATACATTGTTGTAGGTTTGATTAGTTAAATGTCATGTCTGTTATTATCCATGACCTAGAGGTCACTTGTGGTTTGGGTTCTTCAATGGACACGCAAGTTTAATCTATATTTGTGTTACTTTGATGGATTGGCCAATAATAGATAGAGTCTAGCCACTTTGTTGAGGTGTCAACTTCTATCCTGAGCTCACCCGGGTTTTTGTCCCGCCGTTTGTTACGCCAGAGAGTGTTCAACATATGTGGTGGCACACCGTCTGTCAAATGGTAGTCGGCGGTATCTTTTTTGAGGGAACGACCAAGCCAAACTCTGAAGTCAGCGTGGGTCTAGTTAAGACAACATAGTCTAGCCGAAGTGGGGTTACGAGGCTCTTAAATTTGGGAAGTGTAGTGACCTAACACAAGAAATTCACCGTTAAAAAAAAGTCATATCAGTTGTGCGAATTTGTTGCAATTAAGTCATCAGAAGTGTTATATGAGTATCCCCTTATTCTTCGTATGTCGTCTTAAAACATAGAAAAATCGTATTACAACTACTATTTCACTAGATTATAAAACTTATACCAATACTTCACAAATTAATGAGCCGACTTTTTTATGTGATTATTCTGATATTTTAGGACTTATTTGTTTGTCGTACAAAAAAGCTTTTTGAACTCCCAGTAGAAAGAGATTTCCCTAATGACAAAGCTTTTAACGCCCCCCCCCCCCCTCATCCTTTCCTTTTCCAAATATTTTTATGAATACGCTTTTTTTGATATCGAAGTACGTTTTTTTGGAACTGCCATTTAAAAGTTACTCCGTGTTATAGTTGGATGTGAAAGCTATCTATTGTTCAAAACGAATTCTTATTTCTTATTAATTATATATTTTTATCTAAATAAGATTTTCTTCATATATCTAAATAAGATTCTCTTCATAAAAAAGAAATATATATTCCACATACATACATACATAAAAGAGAAAAAAGAAATACATATATTACACATGCATGCATGCATACATACATACGTATATACATACAAACATTTAAGATAACTTTATGTTTAGTGTTTAATTTTATATTCCCTTTTTATCGGAGTTATATTTAAGATAACTTTTAAGTTTTCGTTTACAATTAATTTAAAATCAGCCAATCTCGCTGTCCAATTTAAATTTATTTTTATGGTTTTCGATCGATATAAAAAATGTGTCAATATTATTTTGAGTTTATTTCTTTCAGTTGGTTGTTATATTGAACCAGAATAGATATCAAACAAAACCCTGCAGCGTAGCGCGGTTAATCTCACTAGTTATATCTATTACATTTTCAAAGTTTGATGTACAGTACACGTATATAATATTTTAAAGATTGAAATTACAATTATGTCCTTATTTGTTAAATTAGGACCAAACCAATTTACGATTTTATCCCACTTTAAAATTACGATTTTGCCATCAGTTTAAAATTACATTTTTATCTCCAGTTCAAAATAAAATTATGTTTTTCCCCAAGTAAAAATTTACAATTTTGCCCTTGGTTCAAAATTATGATTTTGCCCCGTTTAAATTTACAGTTTCACCATCAGTTTTGTTTTCTTCCTCCAAGGTAAATTACGATTTTGTCATCAATTTAGATTTACATTTTTGTCATCGGTTTTATTTGCTTTCCCAGTCAAATTACGATTTTGCCCCAATTGTATAACAACAGACACAAGATGCGGAAATAGTGCCAGGTAGCTGCTTGGAACTCCCCTATTGGCCCAACCAATTTACGATATTGCCATCAGTTCAAAATTACATTTTTTCCCTCGGTTAAAAGAAAATTATGCTTTTGCCCACAACTAAAAATTACAATTTTTCACTCAGTTCAAAATTACGAATTTGCCCCGTTTACATTTACAGTTTTGCAATTAGTTTTGTTTTTCTCCTTCCGGCCGAATTACGATTTTTCCCTCAATTTAAATTTACATTTTTGCCATCGTTTTTCTTTGCTTTGTTGTTTTTTTTTTGTCCTTTTCCGCTTTATGTATATATTATAGTTATTGTTGTGCGAAACTATTAAGAAAAAGTTTCGTAATTCGGTTGGTTGTATGAACATCCAAATATAGTTAGTGTCTCGGGTTCGAAGCCCTTAATGGAAAAGAATTTTTTTTATTACCTGCTGCCAAATAAAAGTTTGAGTAAATTGTTTCATTTATTATTATTTTTTCTTTGTCTATTATTCTTAATAATATTTTCCGTTATTTATTTCTTCTTCTTTTTTCACTTTTATGTTGTTTTCTCTGCTTCTACATTTGTAATTTTTATAACCAACTGGTACGATACCAGTATTTACGGATAAAACATCAGTAAGTACCGATACCGTATTGGTACCGGTACTGAACCGGCGTATTCGGTGTCGGTACCATGTTGCTCCCGTTTTCCGGTACCAGTACTTTCGATACCGGTGCCGGTTCAGTACCGAACGAATACCGTGCTCAATCCCTTTACAAAACGAAACGAAACGAATCGATAACATTCGAATTCTCCGCCGCGTAGCTCGGGGAATTTCACTAGTAACTAACATTTATGTAGTTGGTCTTTTCCTTTTTGACTTTTGGTCTTTTCCTTTTTTTAATTTTTATAGTTCTATTATTTTTTTGCTTTTGACTTTTTTACCCTTTGTCTTTTTCTTTTTGTTTTTTATAGCTTTATCTCATAGCTTTTAGCATTGACACTTGCAATCTCTTAACATTTTAAAGATTTTGTAATTGAGTTTTACGTGTTTGTTTTTATGTGTGCGTCAATATAAATTCAAATTGGTCTACGTTTTGACGTAAATTTATTTTCTCTCGAAAATGAGTTGGGTTAATGATAATACATTTTCATGTATGTTTTTAGTTGGTCTACGTTCTGACATAAATTTTGTTCAGAAACGAGTCGGGTCAAATATAATACGTTTTCGTTAGATAATATAAATCCGAGTAATTTTACGTTTCGATGCCACCACAACACGCTGCACCATTTATTTATCTTAGAGCATTCACATCCAATCCAATAAAAATATACATACATTTCACTAAAAAACAACTCTTATATCAATATATTTCCACTAAAAACAAATACTTTTTCTCTCTTCTTTTCAATATATATTACATTTTTCTCTCTCTTTCACTCACAACTACTTTAATATATATTAAAAAATTATAGTGGGTGAACAGTGTCCCCCCAAATATACAGATGAACAGTAATATTTTCTCTCTCCTCCACTCACAACCACTTTTTATACTCTTTACATTTTAAAAACCCCACACACTACATATGATGGACTGGATGGGAATGCTCTTAAAAAACACTAATTTTCCTAAATTCGAGTCATGTATGTTTCAGTTGGTCTACGTTTTGACGTAAATTAGAATTAGCAAGTTATTTAAATAGTGCTTTCTGGGTTTTTTGTTTTAAGTGTTGTCACACCCCGACCACGAAGAACATACAAAACGTGGCAGAAACGTCGGGGAGTGTTGTAACAGAATCAATTGTTTCAAATCCATGGCAATTGAAGTTTCGTTTTATTAATCAAACATGAAAGTTTACATTGTTTTATACAAGAACCAAAGAGTACATAACATAATTTAACTAGTTCTTGTCTCGTTTTAAGTCACTAAGGCACAGGTCCGCCTAAGTATGTCTTGATAAGTCCTATGCATCATCTCCTGAAAACACATGTGAAAATAGGTACGTCAGCATAAAAATGCCTGTGAGATACATTGGTTTTGTGAAAACAGAATTCATGACTTATGTTTGAGAAAATGTTTAGTCATGAACCTTGTAATTTGCTTTGTCTTGTAAATCATTTGAAAAACGATAAGATCAGATGATATGTATAAATAAGAGAACACTGGATGGTTAAACGGAATAACCATGTAAAATGTGTTTGTATAAGATAAGTCGTTTGTAAAACAATGTCTCGTGAAAAGTGTGTCATTTGTATAAAATGTCATATGTCTCAAATTGAAATGATTCAAATAACGCTACGATGTGTAATACCATACAAACACTTATATATAGGAAGTACCAGCGGCGTATCCACCATGCTTGTATCATATTACACACGCCTCGTTACTTAATCACTTACTCAAACCAAACCATCAAGATGAAATGTTTAACAATTGTGGAAAAGTTATGTATAGTCAAATGTCTAATGTCAAATGTAAATCATGTCAACGGATACAACTGGTTTACACGGTTCAATGGTTACAAACGGTTCATATAATCGAAGGGTTAAGACGGTTCACATAGTCAAATGGTTACAACGGTTCAAAATGTAGTATAATGTGTTCATATGCCGGATGAGCATATGCAACAGAAATGCAATGTAAAACAATGTACTAAGTACGCACACAATGGGCATACATAGCATGTAATGTAAAGCAATGTACTAAGTACGCACACAATGGGCATACATAGCATGTAATGTAAGCAATGTACTAAGTACGCACACAATGGGCATACATAGCATGTAATGTAAGGCAATGTACTAAGTACGCACACAATGGGCATACATAGCATGTAATGTAAGGCAATGTACTAAGTACGCACACAATGGGCATACATAGCATGAAATGTATTGTAAAGTGATATACTAAGTACGCACACAATGGACATACATAGCATAGACACAATGAAATCATGTACTATATATGTACTATCGAACATAGCAAGTATATGATGTGAAAACCGGAGAGCATGAAAGTAACAAGTAGGCACATGCGTTTCACCCCAAAACAGTTTGGAAAACAGTAAAAGAGGGGTTCAATGTACTCACCTGAGATTGCTTTGAATTCCTTGTGTAATAATCGCACAATGCTAGAGATCACGAGATATCAAACGGCACCTAATAGGTAGCTATATTAATATACCGGACCAAAATCGGAAGGATCGGATAGTATGCGGGTTCGTAAACCAAACGAGTATGGAGACTCGTGTAATATGGTTTAACAAAGCCAACATACTAAAATGAAACCTAACCTAAGTGCTTGTGACCCGTTACGACCCGTTTAGGTAGCTTATGCTACCTTAACGCGTCGTTCGCGTATAACGCGTTTGGAACGCCTAACATCGTGACCACAAGGTATAACCTCGGAAGGTTACAGCTATGGTCACCTAATGTGTTTGGTCGGATCCTAATGATCGACCAAATGGGTCGGGTTCGAAAGTATAAGCGATTGTTTAGATTGCTTACCTTACGACCCTATTTATGCACTAAACTAAAAGTAACGAGCTAAGCATGTTAGGACATGCTTAACTAAGTTTAGAAAACAGGTTTGGCATCAAAATAAACGAATTTGATGCTCACGAGTAGTTTGGTTACAAAATACGCAAGAATGCACATTTTGGCCGAAACTACGACTCATCACTGAGCCTAGATAACGTGGTAATCAGTAGGTATAGTCGCCATGGACTATAACCATCGTGATCACGCTCACGCTATGAAGTTCCAGGAATTTCGTGTTGACCATATGCTGGTCACACAGAAAGTCAAGCAAAACTTTGACTTTCGGACTCGAAAAGCGAATAAAAGAACGAAAGAACACTTACGAAGGGTCCCCGAAAGCTAATCTTGATCCAGGAGCTCAGGTATGAAGCAAAGGCCTCAACTTAGAGCTTTTAGATCAGATTTGTGGGTTTTACACCAAAATGGGGGGGGGGGGTATTTATAGGATATGCAAGACCGTTAGGATCGTTTCTTGAATATCGTGCCATGATCTAATCCGTACACTTGTCGCAAAGTTGTGGTGGCTTATTTTGCCCCCACCATAGGGTTTTGACAAGTGGCATTGGCCTTTGGGGTGTTTGAAAGGCTGTTACAAGCTGAAAATGGCTTTTGCTGATCAGAAGGGGCCTCGCGTGACGCCTAGACCCGTCGCGTCACGCCTAGCCCTTATTTCTGCAGAATTTGCAGAAATGGTCCCTGCACATGTTTTGTTGCGTAACGGCACTTCTAACACCCGTCAAACCCAATTTCAAGCTCCGCAATGATGTTAAGACATAGGGAAACATGAAATATGCTTGAAAATATCCCGGATGTCGGTTCGTTTGGCCGTACGGTTGCGATGTTCGCTTAATTACGACGGAATGCGCATAAGCGCGAAAAATGATCCAATTGCGCGACGAATGGATTTTTCTCATGCCAAACACTACGGCATAATATAATGATGATTACATAAATTTTTGGATGTTCGGATGTATTCAGAACGTAAGTTATGCGCGAAAGTGCAAACTTGTGCACTTTTTGACACTTTTAGTCCCTGAATGATCCAAAAGTTTATTTTAGCATACCAAACCCCTCAAAGCCTATTTCTAAGCTATGTAAAGGATATTTATGGTATGTTTAACTTATGGACATGTTCCGGAATGTTTGTTACAGTTCAAATTGGCATACTTTCGTAGTTTGTCAAGTTTAGTCCCTGTAAGCGAATTAACTTGTTTTTGCCATACCAAAGCCTTCAAAACTTATTTCTAAGTTATGTAAAGGTTATTTAAGGTATGTTAAGTATATGTTGATGTTCCGGAGTATTTGTCGCATTAAACTGTGTTCGTTTACGCACCAGTTTGCGTATAATTCTCTAGAAAGCGATATAAAGTTTGAAATTGAACATGAATTGATATGTGCAAAAGATACACATATTTATACAAGATCCCAAGTATGAAATACAATATTTCATCGGCTTGGTATTTGTTTGATGGTCGCGGTGACACAGGTGTCACAGTCTCTCCTACTTTAGGAAATTTCGTCCCGAAATTTATTCGTAGGAGTCTATTTGTGACTTTGCCAAATACCCACCAGCGATATGCAAGGCAATATCCTGTCATTTCCTTGACGGTCATTCTTCAGAAACGAAAATGAACAGACGGAGTCATTTTCCTCAACGAGTATTCTTCAGAAATGGAATGACGGAATAAGCAAACGGATGTTCATTTCCTCAACGGACAAATCTTCAGAAGGGAAAAATGAACAGACGGAGTCATTTTCAATGGTTGCTTCATCAGAAAAGGAAATGAAGGATTACACAATGGACATTGATTTCCTCAACGGATACATCTTCAGAAACGAAAATGCACTAACGGAGTCATTTTCAACGGTTGCTTCATCAGAGTTGGAAATGAAGGATTACACAATGGATATTCATTTCCCCAACGGATAAATCGTCAGAAACGAAAATGAACTAACGGAGTCATTTTCAACGGTTGCTTCCTCAGAGTTGGAAATGAAGGATTACATAATGTACATTGATTTCCTCAACGGATACATCTTCAGAAACGAAAATGCACTAACGGAGTCATTTTCAACGGTTGCTTCATCAGAGTTGGAAATGAAGGATTACATAACGTATATTCATTTCCCCAACGGATAAATCGTCAGAAACGAAAATGAACTAACAGAGTCATTTTCAACGGTTGCTTCCTCAGAGTTGGAAATGAAGGATTACACACTGGATATTCATTTTCTCAACGGATAAATCTTCAGAAGCGAAAATGAACTAGCGGAGTCATTTTCAACGGTTGCTTCATCAGAAATGGAAATGAAGGATTACATAACGGATATTCATTTCCCCAACGGATAAATCGTCAGAAACGAAAATGAACTAACGGAGTCATTTTCAACGGTTGCTTCCTCAGAGTTGGAAATGAAGGATTACACAATGGATATTCATTTTCTCAACGGATAAATCTTCAAAAACGAAGATGAACTAACGGAGTCATTTTCAACGGTTGCTTCATCAGAAATGGAAATGAAGGATTACACAACGGATATTCATTTCCTCAACGGATAAATCTTCAGAAACGAAAATGAACTAACGGAGTCATTTTCAACGGTTGCTTCATCAGAGTTGGAAATGAATAGGGTTAACTCTAGACACGTGACAGAACTTGCTGTGATTTCTGTGCACTAAATTCCATAATTATGTATGCATCCATAATTACGTAATCCCTTGCACAGTCCGCACAGTTTGTTTTGTAATGTTTTGGGGAAGGATATCCAACTTGTGATGAGGGTGACTAGACTTCCATCGGGTCCTTTTAATTAGATCGACAGGGGATCTTCTTAGTTAGGCCACCAAGGAGTCCTTTCAGCTATATCATCACATGATATCCCTAACCAGATTTTTGGATTAATCTGTTTAACTAGACCACTTAAGGGGTCTAATTATGAAGTAGTACTTTATAATCCAAGGGACTTAACTGTAACGTAGAAGCCCATTGAGGATTTTTACGTAGTACCTTTGGGTATCCTACTATGAATCCTTTATACGGATGATATGGAAGAATCTGCAAGGACTTGGATAACATAATTTGGATCACACAACAACACATAAGGGAACACATAAGCACAAAGTCACATAATTGTTTAACTTGATTATAATTTGTTATTAACTTGTTATCAATTGAATACGGATATGAAAACCAGTCGACGGGCCTCAATGTCCACTAGGATCGATTTGAGAAGGTAGGAAGATCTCCCAAAATTTGATTTTTGATTACAAGGAATCACCACATTCGAATTAAGGTATACAACAATTAAGGACTTACGAGAAATCCTTAGGTACCCTATTAAGGATTTATAGTGGTACTTTGGGTATTCGTCATGTGTTGTAACTTGCGCCTTGTACTTCGTTTTTCTTAGAAGAAACGGGTACTTAGAAATTACGTGGAAGACGCAAGAGATCATGGAATGGGAGAATTTTGGGGGTAGTTTGTTCTTTAAGGAATACGGTTCCTTGATCGTCGGTATTGTAAGGGGATATGTCGTTTATACATGCAACCACAGATAATACATTGCAATGTAAAAAGATTTATTTATAAACAAGGGTAACAACTGTTTCATGGACCTTGACAACAAAAGAAAATAATACATAAGACGTGATTATTTTTAAACGATGTTGTCTTCTAGTCAGTCAGATGCTCATCCTTGTGCTGGATTTGCATTAGCAAGCTTTGGGCAATTTCTTCGGAAATGACCCATCTCACCACAGTTGAAACAAGAGCCTGGTAGAAAACGACCTTGAGCAGGATTGTTGCCAGCTTGGTTTGGCGTAGCTGCAGTTGGGCAGACTCTTGCGGTGTGGCCTATAAGTCCACAAGTTTGGCATTTGCGGCACTGTACATTGGCGTGATGATGGAGGCTACATTGGTTGCACAAGGGTGCAGTTCCATTGTATGGTTTTCTAGCAGGGGGCTGAGCTGGTTGGTTGGGGACGGCTTGACCATTGTGAGCGACCACGACGAAGTTCTGAGAAGCCTTTCGCTTCTTTGACTTCTTAGGGGATTCAGTCTGTTCATCTATGGTCTTTGATTCCTCGATTGGGTTCGATTCCCCGATCGGTTTCTTGTCACCTTTTCGGAAAAGTTTACCTTTCCTGATCTTTGATTCAGTCAAGGTTGCAGATAGCTCAATGGCATGTCTAACTGTATGTAACACCTCGAATTTTTGTGTCCAATGATGTGTTAACACGTGTCATTTGATTACATGTGGCATCTATAATAAATAAAGGACTAATTTTGACAAACCTTGAAAGTATATAAATTCGAGGGTTATAAATGTCAACAAGGGTAAATATACTGTATAGTAACCCTAAATAATGCTTGTACCTTCAAACGAATAAATCATAGATCGTACGGAAACGAAACGCGGAAGAAAGTGAGAGATTACGAGCTACAGGGGTTAACTGTGTCAACATGTTTAATTATACCTCTGAGTGACCCTTTAACGTTCCCAAGGCTTCGTAACAGTATTATACGCTCACTAGAATATACTGTACAAATTCCGCGAAGTTCCGTCTTAAAACGAGAGAGTCATACTCAAATTCGTATGAGAAGGGTTAAAAGCGTCAACAGTGAAAGTTAAGGCTTTCCAAATAATTAATAAACTAACCGGGGACTTAATAATGCGGGTAAATAACACGAGGTCCTTAGTTGTAATTAACCGAGGGCCAAATCGCAAAGTTACCCCTTCAAACCCGAAAGGTCAGGTAAATCATTACGAAAGATTTCGTTATTAATTACCAGATTCTGATAATCATTTCAAAAGATTTAAAATTTCTGGAAACCAGGCCTCTCGCGACCCGCGTGATGGTTATGGTTACGTTGAGGCGGGCCGCGAGCCTTCTCTTTTACACGCCTGATATTCAAATCTTAGGCGACCCGCATTAAAATGGCATGGAACTCCCATGCGGGCCGCGTGGGACGCCCAGATGCAGAAAGTTGTAACATCTTGCCTTTTGAGCATTATGAACGTCCAAGAACCAATAAATGAGGCATGGGTGCCCCCTACTCGACCCATAATCCTCCAAGACACCTGCCATTCATCCAACGGCACTTGTAGACCCTTATGTGATGATCTTGGACCATGACATTGGCTATAAATAGCAAGATTATGTCCATAAGTTCATCACAACTCAAAACACTTCTATCTGATCATTTCAAGAGCATCCAAGTATTCTTCTTTGCTCTACAGACAAGTCTCAAGCTTCTGTAAGTGATCTAACCCTTTGTGGTTTCACATTTCCTTAGTAAATAGCTAAAAACCAAACCGTCGTAACTACGGTTTGACTTTACAATAAATCAGTGATGGTTCAGTCTCATGACGAATCAAAAGTGGTTTTGAGTTGGTATTTAAGTGGGTCATAAACCTCTAAATGGGTTCCCCCTGATCACCACTCTAACTATGTCAAATATCGAGTCAAACGCGCACTTAAAAAGTCAACAGAAAGCTATTTTAGCGATTTATGCATAATCTGTAATGTACATACTAAGAAACCTGTGTTGACACTCATAAAATATGATATTAAGTATATAAACTTGTTTGCGCTCGTTTGAATCGATCATTTGCTATATTAAACCGGTTCGGAGCCGAATGTCGCAAAAGTTTGACTTTTGCATTGACTTCAGTTCTGACCCGTTTTAGTGAGGTATAGATATGCCTTAGGACTCTCTTAGGACCAGGTCACATATTGGTATAAACCTCTGTGATCGGTTCATGAGTTATCCGAGTCTTCTGCACATTTCCGTTAATCGCCTAAAAGTTGACCGTAACGCCATTTTGAAAATAAAACGAGTATTTCGGACACGTGAACGGACCAGAACCTTGCTTATCAAATTATAAGCATGTCCTTAAAGTTTCACGTCAATCCGAGGTCTAGAATGAGAGTTATGCTAAATGGCGCATTTAAAGTAAACTTTAGTAATTAACGGCGCAATTAGCATAACCCCTATCTAAACCAAGATTTCGTCACCAAAACTTTTACCCACTGTATTAAAATAATATTTTGGGAATTTTAAAGATTTTTAATAATTTTTACCTCGCTCATAACCTGCGGTTATGGCTACGGTTCGGTAAATACCGAATATGCCCTTTTCGGCCAAAACATGAGTTCTACAAGGTCTTTTGACCCGATTCCAGTTGCTACTGATTTTAAATAATAAATAAAGTATTTTAGACTTTATAAACTGTTCGGGAAACTCAGATTTCCTGTAGAACTCGAAAAGCCCTTTAAAAGTCTTTAAAATGACCGAAAAGCCCCTACGGGGCATAATATTAGCTTAAACTCGTTACGGGCATCACAGAAGGTATCCTACTGATACCACAACCTCTTTAAGGCATATTGACTTAGGAAATAAGTGTAAGACTCTTATGGTTAACCGTTTCGCCTATTGCGCGCACGGTTAGGCTTATGAAGCTAGTTTTCATAAATTAGCCGATACGGGTCAAATTATATTATTTGAACCCCAAATTCTAGAGTGTGAACCATAAACCCATATAAAACAAGTCTCTGAACTTGTTGGGTCAGAATCACACTCCATTCTCGGTTTTCGCCTTTTTACGCGATTAAACCATATTCACATATCGGAACCAACCGGTCTAGGCTACGGCCATTATAACGACTCGTTAGGATTCTAAGAGGTTAATTAAAACCTTCGTTCCAGATTAGGAGCCCCAGTAAAAGCTATCGGTGATTTAATCCAAATTAAGGAAATATACTTGCAAAGGTAAATACTTTAACTTATTTCCCCTATATGGGCTTGGGTTACGGTATATTAATACCGCTTGATTGAGCATTATATTCTTCCATCGCTTAGGTGGTTAATTAAATAATATGATCGGCTCATTTAAACAGTTTTGTTTCTTAAAAGCCTTTGGGGGGTTTAATGACCGTTGTCCCGGATATCCTTGGCATCATTTTACGAAATGGCCACGACCATCGACATCCCGGTGTAGGCGTACACCCGGTATATATTGTCGACATTAAATTAAAAGACGTAGCCGTTGGTTTTTATACTACGGTTTTACGCAATGTGGTGTGTCTATAAATCTTTAACCCGGCACGACCCGGGCTACTGAACGCATAAAAGAACATGTAAAACGTTCACAAGATTTTAATAATTTTCCCAAGTTATAAAAGAGTTTGTGCCTTGTGCATTCAAATCAAATTTAATAAACATTTTCAAATGTGTCAGTTGAATGTATTTACCAGTGTAAACTGACGTATTTTCCCCAAAAAGATTAAGTGCAGGTACTATACGAAATGGGCTGGTATAGGCGTCCTAAGCATCGTACATAGTCTCGCAAACTCGATGCTGCATCTGGATGAACAATATTTATTACTTTTTGATCCGCTGTGGATATATTCAACTTCTGTAATACATTTGATATTACAACCAGAGGTTGAAGTTTATATATTTATCTTAAGCTTCCGCTGTGCATTATATAATTGTGTGGTTTGACTATATTGTTGCCAACATCGTCACGGTAATCCCCCACCGGGCCCACCGGTGAGACACGTGGAAAACGGGGTGTGACACTGTAGTAGGGTTGCTACCAGTCACAATGTCTTGTATTGAGTCAGGGAGGCCATCAATGTACTTTTCGATTGCCTTATCCAAAGGTGTAACCATATCCGGGCATAACAAATTTAACTCCTCATAACGATCCGTGTAGGCTCGATGCTCACCGCTAACTTGCTTAAGATCGTCGAACTCCGTTTCCAAGGTCCTGATCTCGTGACGAGGATAAAATTCCTTCATCATCAGAGCTCGAAGCTCTTGCCATGTTTGAGCCAGTGCCACATCGGCACCCCTATCTCTCATCACACCATTCCACCATGTCAAAGCTCGTTTCTCAAAGATGCTAGATGCGAATTCTACCTTTCGCTCGTTTGGACATTGAACATGTCTGAAGGTGCTCTCTAAACTCTCGAACCATTGCAGAAGTGCAGTCGCTCCTTGAGACCCAGAAAACTTTGATGGCTTAGCCGAGTTGAACGTCTTGAAGTTGCAGGGGGCATGATTGTTGTTGTTGGCTTGGTTCCATTGAGCAAAGAGGTTTGGGAATTGAGCAGCCATTTGCTGCACAATGATCTCTGCCAGTTCTGCAGTCGCTATCTGGTTTTCGCATCGAGGAGGCATTCTAAATGAGAGACAAGAAAGAAAAAAAATGAAATGGCACTGGGTAAGAATAGGATGTTACAATTACCGACCATAATCATGGTTGATGGTCATTTGTTTGAACCACGAAGCAAACAAACAACACCAAGGCTGAATCAAAGCAAATAGATCCTCATAGTGTATCGCGAAGACATGCTCGCCTATAAGTGGACACTCACCCCAAGAGTTCCCAGGTAAGATTGACTGGTCCGATTATGTGGATTTGTAAGAACACTCTAACCTTAGACAGAAAACCCAGGGTACAGGCATTCACTCTTCCAGTTTGCACGTGTTCACACTATTTAGGACCCAAAACTTTGACGAGAGTTTTGAAAATTCAAAGCGGTTCAAAACCTTATAACAGAGGGTTCAAAACCTAGTAATCAATCATCCTAGAACAGATGATTAGTTTTCAAAGCAGTTTTGAAATTTATGTTCTTGTTGTGGTCGTCGCCCAAGGATAGGTGACGGTATTGTTTTATGACTAAACGCAAGTAAACTCACGTTAGGGTCCTAAGAAGGTTATAGACTAGGACAAAGCATTACTAATAACCTAATTCCCTATAACCATTGGCTCTGATACCAACTTTTCTGTCACACCCCTACCACGAAGAACATACAAAATGTGGCGGAAACGTCGGGGAGTGTTGTAACAGAATCAATTGTTTCAAATCCATGGCAATTGAAGTTTCGTTTTATTAATCAAACATGAAAGTTTACATTGTTTTATACAAGAACCAAAGAGTACATTACATAATTTAACTAGTTCTTGTCTCGTTTTAAGTCACTAAGGCACATGTCCGCCTAAGTATGTCTTGATAAGTCCTATGCATCATCTCCTGAAAACACGTGTGAAAATAGGTACGTCAGCATAAAAATGCCTGTGAGATACATTGGTTTTGTGAAAACGGAATTCATGACTTATGTTTGAGAAAATGTTTAGTCATGAACCTTGTAATTTGCTTTGTCTTGTAAATCATTTGAAAAACGATAAGATCAGATGATATGTATAAATAAGAGAACACTGGATGGTTAAACGGAATAACCATGTAAAATGTGTTTGTATAAAATAAGTCGTTTGTAAAACAATGTCTCATGAAAAGTGTGTTATTTGTAGAAAATGTCATATGTCTCAAATTGAAATGATTCAAATAACGCTACGATATGTAATACCATACAAACACTGATATATAGGAAGTACCAGTGGCGTATCCACCATGCTTGAATCATATTACACACGCCTCGTTACTTAATCACTTACTCAAACCAAACCATCAAGATGAAATGTTTAACAATTGTGGAAATGTTTATGTATAGTCAAATGTCTAATGTCAAATGTAAATCATGTCAACGGATACAACTGGTTTACACGGTTCAATGGTTACAAACGGTTCATATAATCGAAGGGTTAAGACGGTTCACATAGTCAAATGGTTACAACGGTTCAAAATGTAGTATAATGTGTTCATATGCCGGATGAGCATATGCAACAGAAATGCAATGTAAAACAATGTACTAAGTACGCACACAATGGGCATACATAGCATGTAATGTAAAGCAATGTACTAAGTACGCACACAATGGGCATACATAGCATGTAATGTAAGCAATGTACTAAGTACGCACACAATGGGCATACATAGCATGAAATGTAAAGGAATGTACTAAGTACGCACACAATGGGCATACATAGCATGTAATGTAAGGCAATGTACTAAGTACGCACACAATGGGCATACATAGCATGAAATGTATTGTAAAGTGATGTACTAAGTACGCACACAATGGACATACATAGCATAGACACAATGAAATCATGTACTATATATGTACTATCGAACATAGCAAGTATATGATGTGAAAACCGGAAAGCATGAAAGTAACAAGTAGGCACATGCGTTTCACCCCAAAACAGTTTGGAAAACAGTAAAAGAGGGGTTTAATGTACTCATCTGAGATTGCTTTGAATTCCTTGTGTAATAATCGCACAATGCTAGAGATCACGGGATATCAAACGGCACCTAATAGGTAGCTATATTAATATACCGGACCAAAATCGGAAGGATCGGATAGTATGCGGGTTCGTAAACCAAACGAGTATGGAGACTCGTGTAATATGGTTTAACAAAGCCTACATACTAAAATGAAACCTAACCTAAGTTCTTGCGACCCATTACGACCCGTTTAGGTAGCTTATGCTACCTTAACGCGTCGTTCGCGTATAACGCGTTTGGAACGCCTAACATCGTGACCACAAGGTATAACCTCGGAAGGTTACAGCTATGGTCACCTAATGTGTTTGGTCGGATCCTAATGATCGACCAAATGGGCCGGGTTCGAAAGTATAAGCGATTGTTTAGATCGCTTACCTTACGACCCTATTTATGCACTAAACTAAAAGTGACGAGCTAAGCATGTTAGGACATGCTTAACTAAGTTTAGAAAACAGGTTTGGCATCAAAACAAACGGCTTTGATGCTGACGAGTAGTTTGGATACAAAATACGCAAGAATGCACATTTTGGCCGAAACTACGACTCGTCACTGAGCCTAGATAACGTGGTAATCAGTATGTATAGTCGCCATGGACTATAACCATCGTGATCACGCTCACGCTATGAAGTTCCATGAACTTCGTGTTGACCATATGCTGGTCACACAGAAAGTCAAGCAAAACTTTGACTTTCGGACTCGAAAAGCGAATAAAAGAACGAAAGAACACTTACGAAGGGTCCACGAAAGCTAATCTTGATCCAGGAACTCAGGTAAGAAGCAAAGGCCTCAACTTAGAGCTTTTAGATCAGATTTGTGGGTTTTACACCAAAATGGGGGGGGGGGGGGTATTTATAGGATATGCAAGACCGTTAGGATCGTTTCTTGAATATCGTGCCATGATCTAATCCGTACACTTGTCGCAAAGTTGTGGTGGCTTATTTTGCCCCCACCATAGGGTTTTGACAAGTGGCATTGGCCTTTGGGGTGTTTGAAAGGCTGTTACAAGCTGAAAATGGCTTTTGCTGATCAGAAGGGGCCTCGCGTGACGCCTAGACCCGTCGCGTCACGCCTAGCCCTTATTTCTGCAGAATTTGCAGAAATGGTCCCTGCACATGTTTTGTTGCGTAACGGCACTTCTAACACCCGTCAAACCCAATTTCAAGCTCCGCAATGATGTTAAGACATAGGGAAACATGAAATATGCTTGAAAATATCCCGGATGTCGGTTCGTTTGGCCGTACGGTTGCGATGTTCGCTTAATTACGACGGAATGCGCATAAGCGCGAAAAATGATCCAATTGCGCGACGAATGGATTTTTCTCATGCCAAACACTACAGCATAATATAATGATGCTTACATAAATTTTTGGATGTTCGGATGTATTCAGAACGTAAGTTATGCGCGAAAGTGCAAACTTGTGCACTTTTTGACACTTTTAGTCCCTGAATGATTCAAAAGTTTATTTTAGCATACCAAACCCCTCAAAGCCTATTTCTAAGCTATGTAAAGGATATTTATGGTATGTTTAACTTATGGACATGTTCCGGAATGTTTGTTACAGTTAAAATTGGCATACTTTCGTAGTTTGTCAAGTTTAGTCCCTGTAAGCGAATTAACTTGTTTTTGCCATACCAAAGCCTTCAAAACTTATTTCTAAGTTATGTAAAGGTTATTTAAGGTATGTTAAGTATATGTTGATGTTCCGGAGTATTTGTCGCATTAAACTGTGTTCGTTTACGCACCAGTTTGCGTATAATTCTCCAGAAAGCGATATAAAGTTTGAAATTGAACATGAATTGATATGTGCAAAAGATACACATATTTATACAAGATCCCAAGTATGAAATACAATATTTCATCGGCTTGGTATTTGTTTGATGGTCGCGGTGACACAGGTGTCACAGTCTCCCCTACTTTAGGAAATTTCGTCCCGAAATTTATTCGTAGGAGTCTATTTGTGACTTTGCCAAATACCCACCAGCGATATGCAAGGCAATATCCTGTCATTTCCTTGACGGTCATTCTTCAGAAACGAAAATGAACAGACAGAGTCGTTTTCCTCAACGAGTATTCTTCAGAAATGGAATGACGGAATAAGCAAACGGATGTTCATTTCCTCAACGGACAAATCTTCAGAAGCGGAAAATGAACAGACGGAGTCATTTTCAATGGTTGCTTCATCAGAAATGGAAATGAAGGATTACACAATGGACATTGATTTCCTCAACGGATACATCTTCAGAAACGAAAATGCACTAACGGAGTCATTTTCAACGGTTGCTTCATCAGAGTTGGAAATGAAGGATTACACAACGGATATTCATTTCCCCAACGGATAAATCGTCAGAAACGAAAATGAACTAACGGAGTCATTTTCAACGGTTGCTTCCTCAGAGTTGGAAATGAAGGATTACACAATGGACATTGATTCCCTCAACGGATACATCTTCAGAAACGAAAATGCACTAACGGAGTCATTTTCAACGGTTGCTTCATCAGAGTTGGAAATGAAGGATTACATAACGTATATTCATTTCCCTAACGGATAAATCGTCAGAAACGAAAATGAACTAACGGAGTCATTTTCAACGGTTGCTTCCTCAGAGTTGGAAATGAAGGATTACACAATGGATATTCATTTTCTCAACGGATAAATCTTCAGAAACGAAAATGAACTAACGGAGTCATTTTCAACGGTTGCTTCATCAGAAATGGAAATGAAGGATTACATAACGGATATTCATTTCCCCAACGGATAAATCGTCAGAAACGAAAATGAACTAACGGAGTCATTTTCAACGGTTGCTTCCTCAGAGTTGGAAATGAAGGATTACACAATGGATATTCATTTTCTCAACGGATAAATCTTCAGAAACGAAGATGAACTAACAGAGTCATTTTCAACGGTTGCTTCATCAGAAATGGAAATGAAGGATTACACAACGGATATTCATTTCCTCAACGGATAAATCTTCAGAAACGAAAATGAACTAACGGAGTCATTTTCAACGGTTGCTTCATCAGAGTTGGAAATGAATAGGGTTAACTCTAGACACATGACAGAACTTGCTGTGATTTCTGTGCACTAAATTCCATAATTATGTATGCATCCATAATTACGTAATCCCTTGCACAGTCCGCACAGTTTGTTTTGCAATGTTTTGGGGAAGGATATCCAACTTGTGATGAGGGTGACTAGACTTCCATCGGGTCCTTTTAATTAGATCGACAGGGGATCTTCTTAGTTAGGCCACCAAGGAGTCCTTTCAGCTATATCATCACATGATATCCCTAACCAGATTTTTGGATTAATCTGTTTAACTAGACCACTCAAGGGGTCTAATTATGAAGTAGTACTTTATAATCCAAGGGACTTAACTGTAATGTAGAAGCCCATTGAGGATTTTTACGTAGTACCTTTGGGTATCCTACTATGAATCCTTTATACGGATGATATGGAAGAATCTACAAGGACTTGGATAACATAATTTGGATCACACAACAACACATAAGGGAACACATAAGCACAAAGTCACATAATTGTTTAACTTGATTATAATTTGTTATTAACTTGTTATCAATTGAATACGGATATGGAAACCAGTCGACGGGCCTCAATGTCCACTGGGATCTATCTGAGAAGGTAGGAAGATCTCCCAAAATTCGATTTTTGATTACAAGGAATCACCACATTCGAATTAAGGTATACAACAATTAAGGACTTATGGGAAATCCTTAGGTACCCTATTAAGGATTTATAGTGGTACTTTGGGTATTCGTCATGTGTTGTAACTTGCGCCTTGTACTTCGTTTTTCTTAGAAGAAACGGGTACTTAGAAATTACGTGGAAGACGCAAGAGATCATGGAATGGGAGAATTTTGGGGGTAGTTTGTTCTTTAAGGAATACGGTTCCTTGATCGTCGGTATTGTAAGGGGATATGTCGTTTATACATGCAACCACAGATAATACATTGCAATGTAAAAAGATTTATTTATAAACAAGGGTAACAACTGTTTCTTGGACCTTGACAACAAAAGAAAATAATACATAAGACGTGATTATTTCTAAACGATGTTGTCTTCTAGTCAGTCAGAAGCTCATCCTTGTGCTGGATTTGCATTAGCAAGCTTTGGGCAATTTCTTCGGAAATGACCCATCTCACCACAGTTGAAACAAGAGCCTGGTAGAAAACGACCTTGAGCAGGATTGTTGCCAGCTTGGTTTGGCGTAGCTGCAGTTGGGCAGACTCTTGCGGTGTGGCCTATAAGTCCACAAGTTTGGCATTTGCGGTACTGTACATTGGCGTGATGATGGAGGCTACATTGGTTGCACAAGGGTGCAGTTCCAGTGTATGGTTTTCTAGCAGGGGGCTGAGCTGGTTGGTTGGTTGGGGATGGCTTGACCATTGTGAGCGACCACGGCGAAGTTCTGAGAAGCCTTTCGCTTCTTTGACTTCTTAGGGGATTCAGTCTGTTCATCCATGGTCTTTGATTCCTCGATTGGGTTCGATTCCCCGATCGGTTTCTTGTCACCTTTTCGGAAAAGTTTACCTTTCCTGATCTGTGATTCAGTCAAGGTTGCAGATAGCTCAATGGCCTGTCTAACTGTAGTAGGGTTGCTACCAGTCACAATGTCTTGTATTGAGTCAGGGAGGCCATCAATGTACTTTTCGATTGCATTATCCAAAGGTGTAACCATATCCGGGCATAACAAACTTATCTCCTCATAACGATCCGTGTAGGCTCGATGCTCACCGCTAACTTGCTTAAGATCGTCGAACTCTGTTTCCAAGGTCCTGATCTCGTGACGAGGACAAAATTCCTTCATCATCAGAGCTCGAAGCTCTTGCCATGTTTGAGCCAGTGCCACATCGGCACCCCTATCTCTCATCACACCATTCCACCATGTCAAAGCTCGTTTCTCAAAGATGCTAGATGCGAATTCTACCTTTCGCTCGTTTGGACATTGAACATGTTTGAAGGTGCTCTCTAAACTCTCGAACCATTGCAGAAGTGCAGTCGCTCCTTGAGACCCAGAAAACTTTGATGGCTTAGCCGAGTTGAACGTCTTGAAGTTGCAGGGGGCATGATTGTTGTTGTTGGCTTGGTTCCATTGAGCAAAGAGGTTTGGGAATTGAGCAGCCATTTGCTGCGCAATGATCTCTGCCAGTTCTGCAGTCGCTATCTGGTTTTCGCGTCGAGGAGGCATTCTAAATGAGAGACAAGAAAGAAAACAAATGAAATGGCATTGGGTAAGAATAGGATGTTACAATTACCGACCATAATCATGGTTGATGGTCATTTTATTTGAACCACGAAGCAAACAAACAACACCAAGGCTGAATCAAAGCAAATAGATCCTCATAGTGTATCGCGAAGACATGCTCGCCTATAAGTGGACACTCACCCCAATAGTTCCCAGGTAAGATTGACTTGTCCGATTATGTGGATTTGTACGAACACTCTAACCTTAGACAGAAAACCCAGGGTACAGGCATTCACTCTTCCAGTTTGCATGTGTTCACACTATTTAGGACCCAAAACTTTGACGAGAGTTTTGAAAATTCAAAGGGGTTCAAAACCTTATAACAGAGGGTTCAAAACCTAATAATCAATCATCCTAGAATAGATGATTAGTTTTCAAAGCGGTTTTGAAATTTATGTTCTTGTTGTGGTCGTCGCCCAAGGATAGGTGACGGTATTGTTTTATGACTAAACGCAAGTAAACTCGCGTTAGGGTCCTAAGAAGGTTATAAACTAGGTCAAAGCATTACTAATAACCTAATTCCCTATAACCATTGGCTCTGATACCAACTTTTCTGTCACACCCCGACCACGAAGAACATACAAAATGTGGCAGAAACGTCGGGGAGTGTTGTAACAGAATCAATTGTTTCAAATCCATGGCAATTGAAGTTTCGTTTTATTAATCAAACATGAAAGTTTACATTGTTTTATACAAGAACCAAAGAGTACATAACATAATTTAACTAGTTCTTGTCTCGTTTTAAGTCACTAAGGCACAGGTCCGCCTAAGTATGTCTTGATAAGTCCTATGCATCATCTCCTGAAAACACATGTGAAAATAGGTACGTCAGCATAAAAATGCCTGTGAGATACATTGGTTTTGTGAAAACGGAATTCACGACTTATGTTTGAGAAAATGTTTAGTCATGAACCTTGTAATTTGCTTTGTCTTGTAAATCATTTGAAAAACGATAAGATCAGATGATATGTATAAATAAGAGAACATTGGATGGTTAAACGGAATAACCATGTAAAATGTGTTTGTATAAGATAAGTCGTTTGTAAAACAATGTCTCATGAAAAGTGTGTTATTTGTATAAAATGTCATATGTCTCAAATTGAAATGATTCAAATAACGCTACGATATGTAATACCATACAAACACTTATATATAGGAAGTACCAGCGGCGTATCCACCATGCTTGTATCATATTACACACGCCTCGTTACTTAATCACTTACTCAAACCAAACCATCAAGATGAAATGTTTAACAATTGTGGAAATGTTTATGTGTAGTCAAATGTCTAATGTCAAATGTAAATCATGTCAACGGATACAACTGGTTTACACGGTTCAATGGTTACAAACGGTTCATATAATCGAAGGGTTAAGATGGTTCACATAGTCAAATGGTTACAACGGTTCAAAATGTAGTATAATGTGTTCATATGCCGGATGAGCATATGCAACAGAAATGCAATGTAAAACAATGTACTAAGTACGCACACAATGGGCATACATAGCATGTAATGTAAAGCAATGTACTAAGTACGCACACAATGGGCATACATAGCATGTAATGTAAGCAATGTACTAAGTACGCACACAATGGGCATACATAGCATGAAATGTAAAGCAATGTACTAAGTACGCACACAATGGGCATACATAGCATGTAATGTAAGGCAATGTACTAAGTACGCACACAATGGGCATACATAGCATGAAATGTATTGTAAAGTGATATACTAAGTACGCACACAATGGACATACATAGCATAGACACAATGAAATCATGTACTATATATGTACTATCGAACATAGCAAGTATATGATGTGAAAACACGAAAGCATGAAAGTAACAAGTAGGCACATGCGTTTCACCCCAAAACAGTTTGGAAAACAGTAAAATAGGGGTTCAATGTACTCACCTGAGATTGCTTTGAATTCCTTGTGTAATAATCGCACAATGCTAGAGATCACGGGATATCAAACGACACCTAATAGGTAGCTATATTAATATACCGGACTAAAATCGGACGGATCGGATAGTATGCGGGTTCGTAAACCAAACGAGTATAGAGACTCGTGTAATATGGTTTAACAAAGCCTACATACTAAAATGAAACCTAACCTAAGTGCTTGCGACCCATTATGACCCGTTTAGGTAGCTTATGCTACCTTAACGCGTCGTTCGCGTATAACGCGTTTGGAACGCCTAACATCGTGACCACAAGGTATAACCTCGGAAGGTTACAGCTATGGTCACCTAATGTGTTTGGTCGGATCCTAATGATCGACCAAATGGGTCGGGTTCGAAAGTATAAGCGATTGTTTAGATCGCTTACCTTACAACCCTATTTATGCACTAAACTAAAAGTGACGAGCTAAGCATGTTAGGACATGCTTAACTAAGTTTAGAAAACAGGTTTGGCATCAAAACAAACGGCTTTGATGCTCACGAGTAGTTTGGTTACAAAATACGCAAGAATGCACATTTTGGCCGAAACTACGACTCGTCAATGAGCCTAGATAACGTGGTAATCAGTAGGTATAGTCGCCATGGACTATAACCATCGTGATCACACTCACGCTATGAAGTTCCATGAACTTCGTGTTGACCATATGCTGGTCACACAGAAAGTCAAGCAAAACTTTGACTTTCGGACTCGAAAAGCGAATAAAAGAACGAAAGAACACTTACGAAGGGTCCCCGAAAGCTAATCTTGATCCAGGAGCTCAGGTATGAAGCAAAGGCCTCAACTTAGAGTTTTTAGATCAGATTTGTGGGTTTTACACCAAAATGGGGGGGGGGTATTTATAGGATATGCAAGACCGTTAGGATCGTTTCTTGAATATCGTGCCATGATCTAATCCGTACACTTGTCGCAAAGTTGTGGTGGCTTATTTTGCCCCCATCATAGGGTTTTGACAAGTGGCATTGGCCTTTGGGGTGTTTGAAAGGCTGTTACAAGCTGAAAATGGCTTTTGCTGATCAGAAGGGGCCTCGCGTGACGCCTAGATCCGTCGCGTCACGCCTAGCCCTTATTTCTGCAGAATTTGCAGAAATGGTCCCTGCACATGTTTCGTTGCGTAACGGCACTTCTAACACCCGTCAAACCCAATTTCAAGCTCCGCAATGATGTTAAGACATAGGGAAACATGAGATATGCTTGAAAATATCCCGGATGTCGGTTTGTTTGGCCGTACGGTTGCGATGTTTGCTTAATTACGACGGAATGCGCAAAAGCGCGAAAAATGATCCAATTGCGCGACGAATGGATTTTTCTCATGCCAAACACTACGGCATAATATAAGGATGCTTACATAAATTTTTGGATGTTCGGATGTATTCAGAACGTAAGTTATGCGCGAAAGTGCAAACTTGTGCACTTTTTGACACTTTTAGTCCCTGAATGATCCAAAAGTTTATTTTAGCATACCGAACCCCTCAAAGCCTATTTCTAAGCTATGTAAAGGATATTTATGGTATGTTTAACTTATGGACATGTTCCGGAATGTTTGTTACAGTTCAAATTGGCATACTTTCGTCGTTTGTCAAGTTTAGTCCCTGTAAGCGAATTAACTTGTTTTTGCCATACCAAAGCCTTCAAAACTTATTTCTAAGTTATGTAAAGGTTATTTAAGGTATGTTAAGTATATGTTGATGTTCCGGAGTATTTGTCGCATTAAACTGTGTTCGTTTACGCACCAGTTTGCGTATAATTCTCCAGAAAGCGATATAAAGTTTGAAATGGAACATGAATTGATATGTGCAAAAGATACACAAATTTATACAAGATCCCAAGTATGAAATACAATATTTCATCGGCTTGGTATTTGTTTGATGGTCGCGGTGACATAGGTGTCACAAGTGTTTTTTTCTAGAATTTATTATTTTATATATTTACTTTTCTTTATGTTCAATGTTTTAGTTTTAGGTTTCTTTTTCATTAAAGTCAAATTTAAGATAACGTATACGTTTTCAATTACAATTCATTTGAAATCAGTCTATCTCGCTGTCCAATTTAAATTTATTTGGTTTTCGGTCGATGTAAAAGATGTGTTAATATTCTTTTTTGAGCATATTTCTATCGGTTGCTATACTGAACCAAAACAAATCTCAATCGAAACCCCGCAGCATAGGGCGGGTAATCTTACTAGATATATATATATATATAGAAATGGGATCAGGAGAGAACGGTGAAAAGTGTGAGAACGGTTAGAACGGATCCTGGCCCAACACATGGCAGGGGGCGCTAATTGTTATGCGGGGGTACGATTGTTCTTTTATACGTTTCCTCCTTATTCGCATTATAAATCTCTTTCAAATTAAAACTCCAAAGGTTTCTTGTTAGTTGTTACCTCCTTCGCAAGCTTTCTCATATCTATGGCGTCTAACGTGGATTCTGTTCGACAAAGTAAAATTCGTTGGCGTTTTCTATTTTTGTTCCAGCAAATCATGCAACAGATATGGCGTTTTGTTCTTTTATGCTTGTTTCATTATTTTTTTTATAATGTGTTGTATGATTTTCAATGGTGTTATTCAATTATGCAATTTAATCGCGTTTTAATTGGTATTTAAACAATTACTAAGAACTGATAATTGGAGTTTTCAATATTAATTTTAATTGTCGTTTACGATCTAGTATATTTCTTATGTTTTTACGATCATTGGCTTTTTACATCTATTTGATTAGTTTTGAATGTTATTTAGTAGTATTTGTAAACATCAGTTATTACTATTTGTTAATTTGTGTAAACATCAGTTTTGTTAATTATGGCGTTTTCATTATGATGTTATATTTTATTAATTATTCATCTCATGGCGTTTTTAAAGTATGTGTTTATTATGTCTTGTTTATTATTCAATTAATGACATTTTAATCTATAATGTTATTACGAGACATTTTCTATTTTTAATGGCGTTTTCTGATTTTTCTGTTCCTCACTATGTTTTCTCAGACGAAGTTGCTTCCTCGAGTCAAAGACTTTGCCCCAAAACTGGATTACCATTTATCATTCCTGACGTAAGTGAAGAAATAAAGCCCATAATGGACATGGTATTCTCAAGCCTCGAGGATTGTTATTCAATGTATGTCAAGTATGCCAAGGAGTGTGGGTTTTCAGTCAGGAAAGGTGCTACAAAGACAAACTCTAAAGGTGTGTTACATATTATGTATTACTTGTATACGAGATCTGGGTTATACAAGGACAAGAAGGTTGATACGTTGGACCCCAATCAAAAGGAGCGATTAGTGCGATCTAACTTTTCAAAGAGGACTAATTGTGGTGCACTGTTAGGTGTAACTTTTGAGGATGGATCATGGAAGGTGTATAATTTTGTCGAGGAGCACAACCATTATCTTGTTGAATGTCCTGATAAGCATTTTCAACTGAACGGCACCTCACTCAGCTCCAGAAGCATGTTATATGTAGGTCCCGAAATCAGAGGATCGATAACACAACCTAATCCTTGTTTATAGCAAACAAAGTCACGTGTGCGGAATCTACGTAACTAAGCCAAATCAAACATACAATGCAATAACAACAGTGGTTTAACCAATGAAACACACACTATTGATTAAACTGGATGAGAATACAAACTGATACAAACACAGTCTAGACAGAATGACTTTTTGGGTATGCTCTCATCTATGAGTTCTAAACGAAACATCTGGTGTCTATTTATAGCAGCCTGGGCCATAGCAATCGATGAAACCAAACTTGGGCCGACGAAACACAACTGGTCCCACACACTGGGCCATGATAAGCCCATCAGACGATGAAACAAGTCTGTTTCGTCGCTGATCATGACGAAACAGAAAGGTATCATTACAAGCCTGTTTCGTCGATAAGTATTCGATGAAACACAAGGTGTTTCGTCGAAGGCTGCCTTTTGTGACATGTTTGCTGCAAACAGACAGTTGCAGCAAACCACAAACAAACACAACACATAAAGACAGAAATACCCTTACATGCATCGTTCGTATAGCATTACAATCCAAAAGGAGACAAACAAGTCGGACACGAGCGGATAGGAGGATATACGACTTGGTCAACGGCAAATACAGACTCGATAAACGATAAAAGACCGTACAACATACATCGTAATTACAAGACTAGTGACAGACACAAAAGTGCATCAACAAACTCTCCCTTGTCTGTTACTCGTCTTCGGTCTTCAAATCTTCCTTCTTCAGTGTTGTTCGGACCACGAACTGCCCGAATGTATTCCCCGATAGTAGCAGAAACAAGCGACACACTGAAATTTCAACGCCTGATGCGCGTCCTTGTCTTCATAGAATATGTCATGCCGGTATAACTTGTTAATGTCGGATGCGGACATGTTGACGATCCACATCGGATCCAGCATCCTGAAATTTTCTTGATAGCCATTAAAAACGATCACTGCCTCATGTGTGTCGGAATCATAACACCATAATCGCATTTCACCAAGAAAGTCTTGCCTCATTGGCATCAAGGGTATCTTGTCCACCAGATGACTGATCTGATCATTTTTCGTGATCTTAATGAAATCAGTTTGTCTCTGAATACGATCTGCAGCCGCTTTAAGTTGCATGAATAGAAAGTTATTCTTCTCGTCTTGAGACATTTCCGAGAATATCCTTTGATAGTCAGCACTAGGCTGAGAAGTAGTTGCTCTAATTGCTTCAGCCATTGATCTTTGTGGAACAGCCTGAGGAGATACTGTTTGAGCTTCAGGAGCTGAAGATACCACAGGTGGTTCTTGAACTGGTGCTTGAGGAACAGATTCTCGAGCAGAGGTACTCAAGTATCTTCGAGCTTTCTTCTTCTTCTGATGTTCAGCAGCTTTCTCTGCTTTCCTTTTCTTTAAGCGTTCCGCTTCAGAATCAGAAGGAACGTATTCTGGATCATCTTACTGTCGAATCTTCCTGAATCTCTTAACACCACGTTCATCGAGATACATTTCATATCCAGGCTCAGGTAGATGATTGATATTCGCTAATTTACACATATTTTAGTCCCCCGTTTTACCCCCATTTTATGCGTTTTCGACCGTAAAACCGTCATTCGGATACTTAATTATCTACATTTTGGTTTACAGGCCTAAAACAGCATACCAGACGAGATGATACCAAAAACGAGGACTTTCCGGACAAAACGATGAAGCTGCGAAGATTCTGTGGAAAAAGACTGACCTGGGCGTTTGGCACGGTCATGCGGCCATATGCACGACCGTGCATATCCGACAAACAAGAAAGTCCCGGCGATGAACCAGGCGTGCAACTCACCGTGCAAGGCGTTGATAAGCTTGAATGCTTAAATGTTAAAATTTCGTTGATAAGCTTGATTGCGCTTTAGTCGCCTTTTTAAGGCGTTTGTATGTATAATTGTATTATGTTCTTGCTAGTTAAACACTAAAACCGAGTTTTAACCATTTTCGCCACTTTAAATGTCTACATCCATACCCTTCGCCCAAGCCTAACGTTACAACCCGTAAAGACCTCTTGATTTACACTTATTTGCATGTTAGTTGGTGGAGACGAGATCTTATGACAAGCTTATGATATTACATGTTTCATTGACTAGGTGTTGAGTGTTTGCACATACACATTTTATGTATGTTTCATAAATAAAACCGAGTGTGTGTGAATATTGTGAGTCGTGTGAAGATTAACATGTCGAGTCAATTAAATGTGAAGTCACGGCTTTTTGGTTGTCGCTATTATAATTGCATATGCTTGTTGGGTTTTAGTCTTTTGATGATGTCTTTCGACAAACCGGCCAACCGTTTATAGTAGTTTTCAATAAAATAGTGTGTAAATTATCATACTTGTTTCTTTCCGTCTTTTATTGCTTTTTAGTTCTGCTTGCTTGAGGACAAGCAAGGTTCAAGTGTGGGGAGATTTGATATTCTCTAATTTACACATATTTTAGTCCCCCGTTTTACCCCCATTTTATGCGTTTTCGGCCGTAAAACCGTCATTCGGATACTTAATTATCTACATTTTGGTTTACAGGCCTAAAACAGCATACCAGACGAGATGATACCAAAAACGAGGACTTTCCGGACAAAACGATGAAGCTGCGAAGATTCTGTGGAAAAAGACTGACCTGGGCGTTTGGCACGGTCATGCGGCCATATGCACGACCGTGCATATCCGACAAACAAGAAAGTCCCGGCGATGAACCAGGCGTGCAACTCACCGTGCAAGGCAATGAAGGCAAACCCGAAAATGCACGGTCGTTCCTCATGGAGAACGGTCGTGCGAATCCGAGATCAAACAACATCTCGGAGTGGAACGACCACAAGTCAAGGCGTGCAAGCCAAATGCCGGAAAGGAACGGTCGTGCCAAGCCAAGAACGACCGTGCGTGACCGAAGACCAGTCAACGATCTGTGACGTCACGCAGTATGGTGGCCCACCACCAATAATGCTTAAAGTGCACGGTCGTGCGATCGGAAGAACGGCCGTGCGACTTCGAAAAAGCATTTAAACAGAACAGCACCATTTTAGACGTAACTCTGGACATTTTGGGAGCTCTGCAGGCGATTTTGAGGCTCCGAAGGCTGCTGCTTTCACTCGGATTCAAGCCACATTGCCCGGTTTTGCTCATTTACTATCCAGATTCTCATTCTTATGCTTGTTTATGGTTTGGTTTCTCAAATCTTTCCATACTTTTGTTAGATTTCAAGCATTTAGATTGATTATTATGTATTAATGTAAGCCTTTGGGCAAAAACACAACAATCCCTTGCTTGATTAGTATGTTAATCTATGTTTGTAATGACATTTTGAAGTATTTTCTATGACTATCTTTGATGATTAGTTTGCAACCTTGTTATTGATATTGATTTCTTGATTATAAGTAATTGTGTTGGATGATTGGTGCTTGGTTAGGTAAGATAGTTGCAAAATGAAGCTTATTTAATCATGTATTAGTAAACTTTTAATTTGGTTAACTAGTTTAACTTGGTTAAAATGTAGGCACCATGATACTCTAACGGGTTAGTGGTTTAATAAAATGCAATTATTATTAATCTAGAAAGCTTGCCCTCACGGAAGGACTCTAACGGGTTAGATGGTGTTGTTACGGATTCTTGCCATGATTTGTTAGCCTAGTTAGTAGTTTCGGCCAAAATTGCTATCTCGGTGAATTTATGTGTAAGATTTGTAAAATGAACTCGGTTGTGATTTAATCTAGTTTATGCTTGTCTCGGTGGTTGCATTGTGTTTATCGGTGTTGCTTTCCTTGATTAAGTGAGGTTAGAAAACTCCTAACGGATGACTAACTTATTTTTAGGAGATTTTTGTAGACATTTATCAATCGCACGTTAAAGAACAATTTTAGGTGGTTAAAGTGTGTTTATCGTTTTAACTTTCCGAATGATTGTCATGTTAGGATTCCCGAAAGGGATACTAATTGTCTCGAAATGGAAAATTGACCGAATGCTTCTAAATGCCAAAACTGACTTAGTTGACATGCTGCGGTTGTGTATTAAGCAAGGCTATTTATATATAATCTACTATGTTTGATAAGTATTTATTTATGCTTAATTTAGATTAATTAATACCAAGACAATTTATGTTTTTACCGGTAATTTAGTGACAAAGGTCTAGTATTATTTCTCCGCCCATTTCCGTGGATCGATACTTGGTTCTTACCGATACTTTACTACATATATGACGGGGTACACTTGCCTCTTTCGTGTGTGTTTTGATGTAAAAGTAATAATCACTTTTATAAATTTAAAACCAATTCGTGTGTAATTTCATTATAAAAATATGTATAGTCGCGCACGTACCAAGTTTTTGGCGCCGTTGCCGGGGAATGGCGAGTTTTAGGAACGACCCGAGTCATTGTGTTATCGGTGTATATACTTGTTAATATTTGTGTATACTTTCGTGATTATTTATTCGTTGATTTATCTGTTAATATTTCTTGTTTTTAATTTAATTTATTCATTTTCATGATTGTCTTGTACACTTGTAAATTTTTATTCTATTTATTTGTTCAAATCCGGATTTATTGATTCATTTATTCTTTGAGTTTTCGGCTCTTAAAAATCGTTTTTAAACTAGCCGATTCGATTATTTCCATTGCTTTAATTTTTATAAAAATTTCGGCACATTTTCGGATTTTTATAAATTTTACAGCCTATATTTATACATATTCTGCTTTTATTCAGCAAAAAAAAAAATATTTTATTAATAAAATATTCATTGTGTCAGTCTTTCGTTTGCAGGTTGATGTCCTCAACTCCCGCGCCCGCTATTGCTGAGCCGACTGACGAACCAGCGCATAATCTTAGAAGAAGTAGGAGGCTGCGCGAAAGGTCACTCGTCGTTGCACAACGCATTGCAAATGCAATTGACGAGCCGGTGATTATCTCTGAAGACGAAAGCTTAGAGGACGAGGAGAGAGTCGTCATGGCAGACGACGACCGACCATTGAATGAAACAAATCAGCCCGGAAGGGCAGGCCTGGAGCCGAGTATCCTTCAGCCCACTATAGATGCACCTAATTTTGAAATTAAATCTAGTGTTATTAACATGTTGCAGAATTCGGTGCAGTTCGACGGACGTGAGCATGAGGATCCCGGGAGGCATATCGCTGCTTTTCTTGCTATTTGTTCGACATTTAGGATGACTGGTGTTTCAGAGGATGCAATTCGGTTGAGGTTGTTTCCGTTTTCGTTACGTGACAAAGCTAGAGCTTGGCTTATGTCACTTCCTGCCGGGTCCATCAGGACCTGGAATCAGTTGGCGGAGCAGTTTATGCAGAAATATTTTCCACCTGAGAAAACGAACAAACTACGGAACCGGATTGTTTCCTTTCGCCAAGACGAGGGCGAGTCGTTGCATGCAGCTTGGGAGAGATTCAAAGATTTGTTGATTGATGTGCCACATCACGGCTTCTCCAAGCGACAGCTGGTTTTGACGTTCTATCAGGGGCTCAACTATAACACGCAGGAGCGATTAGACGTGAACGCGGGCGGCGATCTTGGAACTAAGACGCCGACTGAAGCGTATGATATTATCGAGAAAGCTGCGTTGAAATCCAGCTCTCGTCGGGATGGAGATAGAGGTCGGGCAACATCATCATCATCTCGCTCAGGAGTTCATGCTGTAGACGATTACACGGCCATTACTGCACAACTCTCGGCTCTTACATCGAGATTCGACAAGTCCCAGATGATTGCGCATGCTGGCTCGGGATGTGACCAGTGCGGAGTGTCACACGAGCCTGGGGCATGTTTTCAGGGAGTCGTATATGAGGGCCAGGAAGAGGTAGATTTTGTGAGTAATCAAGTAAGGCCGCAGAACAACCCGTACAGCAACACCTATAATCCCGGATGGAGAAATCACCCAAATTTTGGGTGGCGAGCGAATGCAGGAAATCAGAACCCATTGGGGTTCACTCAGCGTGCTTCAACGCCTCAGCAGGGTCAGCAGTACCAGCAGTACAATCAACCCTACCAGCAGCGTCCATATTCGTACCAGAATCAGGGCACTGGGAGTAGCTCCCAGCAGCAGGCCCCTCAGTCTAGTTCCAAGCTGGAGGATATGATGGCTCAGCTTCTCTCTAGCTCTGAAAAACGATACCAACAAAGCGAGGATCGTTTTCTGGCTAACGAGGGAGAAATGAGGAGTCAGAAGGCCTCGATTCAGAATATCGAGAATCAGGTTGGTCAGCTGGCACAGATGATGTCCAAAAGGCCCCCAGGCGGTCTTCCGGGTAATACAGAACCAAACCCGGGCGGACAGAGGGATGTGAATGCTGTGATGACCAGGAGTGGAAAAACTACCGGACCCGTCATATCGGACTCAGCACCGATCACTGAAGCGGTCCCGACTGACACACCGGACGAGGTGCAAGCCAGGCTACGCCCAGCAAGTACAGCACAAGTCCAGGAGCCAGTCAAAGATTACACTCCTCCGGTACCTTATCCAGGCAGGCTGAAGAAGCAGAAGAATGAAGAACAATACGGTAAGTTCCTTGAGTTGTTTAAGCAACTACACATCAATATACCGTTTGTTGAAGCCTTGGCCCAGATGCCAAAGTATGCGAAATTCCTTAAGGATATCCTCTCAAATAAACAGAAGCTCGAGGATATATCGTGTGTGGTGATGAATGAGACTTGTTCCGCCGTTCTGCAAAACCGTCTGCCCACGAAAATGGGAGATCCTGGTAGTTTCACGCTCCCGTGTTTGATCGGAAACATGTCTGTTAGCCATGCGTTGGCTGACTTGGGAGCGAGTATTAACCTTATGCCGTATAAGGTTTTTACTAAACTGGATCTGGGTGAGCCGTCACCCACTAGGATGAGCATTCGGTTGGCAGATCGCTCAATAAAGTATCCGCGCGGATTTGTGGAAAACATGCTTGTAAAAATCGATAAATTTGTTTTCCCCGTGGACTTTGTTATCCTTGACATGGATGAAGATTCAAGGGTACCTTTGATACTTGGACGTCCTTTCCTCAATACAGCGAGGACGATTGTTGATGTGGCAGCTGGCCAAATCACGCTCCGAGTGAATGATGAGCACGTGACATTCGATATCAAAAGATCGATGCAGCATCCGCAATGTCACGATGACAAGCTTTATTACGTCGACATTGTCGATGCATGTGTTTGCTCTCATTTTCAAGGTACTATTGATGAGATTGATTCGGACACACGTCTGTCGTGTGGGGACCTGATTGGCATTACGCAGGAGGGCCACGATTTCGAGCAGCCAGTCTATCAGATTGGTGACGATGGTTCCCAGAGTCCGGAGAGATTTCTTGAAATTGACCATGTGAAAAAGGGGGAAACAGAGCCTTCGGTTAAAGATCCGACGCCTTTGGAGTTAAAGGAACTCCCGCCACATCTCGAGTACGCATTTCTAGATGAGGAGCGTCGCCTACCGGTCATAATTTCGGCATCGTTGGAAAAGGATGAGAAAATTCGGCTTCTCGAGGTTCTGAGACTTCATAAGAGAGCCATTGCATGGAAAATCATGGATATCAAGGGCATCAATCCTTCTTTTTGTACTCACAAGATTCTGATGGAAGACGAGTACAAACCATGTGCACAGCATCAGAGGCGTTTAAATCCAAATATGCAGGACGTGGTGAAGAAGGAGGTGATTAAATTGTTGGATGCCGGCATGATTTATCCTATTTCTGACTCTGTGTGGGTGAGTCCGGTGCAGGTTGTACCTAAGAAAGGTGGTATGACTGTAGTCTCGAATGATAGGAATGAGCTAATTCCTACCCGTACCGTAACTGGGTGGCGAGTTTGCATTGACTACCGCAAGCTCAATGATGCTACTCGCAAGGATCACTTCCCGCTTCCATTCATCGACCAGATGTTGGAACGTCTGTCGGGGAAGTTGTATTACTGTTTCCTTGACGGATTCTCTGGGTACTTCCAGATTCCTATCGCTCCTGAGGATCAGGAGAAGACTACCTTTACATGCCCCTTCGGCACATTCGCCTACCGGCGGATGCCTTTTGGGTTATGTAATGCACCAGCGACCTTCCAGAGATGCATGGTTGCAATTTTCCATGACATGATCGAGGATTCCATGGAGGTTTTCATGGATGATTTTTCGGTATTTGGGGATTCCTTCGATCACTGTTTGGAAAATTTGAGGAAAATGTTGAAGAGGTGCGAGGAGACGAATCTGGTCCTGAACTGGGAGAAATGCCACTTCATGGTGAAGGAGGGCATAGTTCTGGGGCACAAGATTTCGCATGCTGGTATGGAGGTCGATCCAGCCAAAGTGGATATCATTTCCCGACTTCCGCCTCCCACCTCTGTTAGAGCGATACGGAGCTTTCTCGGTCATGCCGGGTTCTATCGGCGATTCATTAAAGATTTTTCAAAAATCGCCAGACCCATGACCCGTCTGTTGGAGAAAGACGCTCCGTTCATATTCGGAGATGATTGCTTGAGAGCCTTTGACCTTCTCAAGCAAAAGTTGATTGAGGCCCCTATTTTAGTTGCACCGGACTGGAGTTTACCGTTTGAGATTATGTGCGACGCGAGTGATTACGCCATAGGGGCCGTTCTCGGTCAAAAGAGAGAAAAGCACTTTCACCCGATCTATTATGCGAGCAAAACTCTTCACGACGCTCAAGAGCATTATACCACGACTGAAAAAGAGCTCTTGGCGGTCGTCTTCGCATTTGACAAATTTAGATCGTACTTGGTGCTTTCGAAAACCGTTGTGTATACTGATCACGCTGCCATCCGATATCTCTTCAGCAAGCAGGACGCTAAGCCACGTCTGATCAGGTGGATCTTGTTGCTACAGGAGTTCGATATCGAGATACAAGATAAAAAGGGTGCGTTGAATGTAGCGGCTGACCATCTATCTCGGTTAGAGCATGGAGACATCGTGGACGCGCGTTGGGATTCCATAAATGACAACTTCCCACACGAGTCTTTGATGAGTGTTGAGATATGCGATGAGTCGCCATGGTTCGCTGACATTGCGAACTACCTTGCTTGCGGGATTCTGATTAAAGGGTTGACTCACCAGCAAAAGAGGAAATTCTTTTCGGATGTCAAGCACTACATTTGGGATGACCCTTACTTGTTTCGGGTTGGTGCTGATCAGGTGATTAGGAGATGTGTTTCAGGGAAGGAGGCGACCGATATTCTGCGCCACTGTCACGAGGGACCTACCGGAGGCCACCATGGAGCCAACTTTACCGCCAAGAAAGTGTTGGACTCCGGGTTTTATTGGCCGACTATATTTCGTGATGCGCAGAGTTGGGTTAGAGCGTGCGATGCTTGCCAGAGAGCGACAAATATATCGGCACGTGATGAAATGCCTCAGACCTGGATTCAGGTTTGTGAAGTCTTTGATATCTGGGGGATAGACTTCATGGGACCTTTTCCCCCCTCACGAGGTAATAAGTACATCCTGGTCGCGGTTGACTATGTATCGAAGTGGGCGGAGGCACAGGCTTTACCCACCAATGATGCCAGGGTGGTCGTGAGATTTTTGAAAAGCTTATTTGCCCGGTTCGGCGCTCCGAAAGCGCTTATCAGTGACAGAGGAATGCATTTTTGCAATACTCAGCTCGAGAGAGCTTTGTCCCGTTACGGTGTGCATCACCGTCTATCCACGCCCTATCATCCACAGACAAGCGGGCAGGTGGAAGTCACGAACCGGGGGCTGAAAAGAATCCTTGAGCGGTCGGTAGGTGCAAACCGCAAGGATTGGTCAGATAAGCTTGATGAAGCGTTGTGGGCCTTCCGTACGGCTTACAAGACGCCTATTGGGACTACTCCCTTTAGGCTTGTTTACGGAAAGGCATGCCATCTACCGGTTGAGCTGGAACACAAAGCGATGTGGGCGCTAAAGACCGCAAATCTGGACCTAAAGGCCGGAGGTGAAGCCCGGTTCCTCCAGATTCACGAGTTGGAAGAGTTGCGACAATGCGCTTATGAGAACTCCGTGTTATACAAGGAGCGCACGAAGAGATTGCATGATAAACGCTTGAAGGACCACAAAGAATTCCAAGCGGGCGATCTTGTCCTTCTTTACAACTCGCGGTTGCGCTTATTTCCCGGAAAGCTCCATTCACGTTGGACAGGCCCATACACGGTTAAAGAGATATTTCCGTATGGGACTGTTGCAATAGAGAACGCGGACGGCGTTATTTTCAAAGTAAATGGGCATCGCTTGAAGTTATACGTTGCCGGGCCGACAGAGTCGGTGATGGAGGTTATTGAACTCCAAACCCCGCACACATCATAAGTGTGGGGAGGAGAGAGTCTACGCTGCTGACTCGTGGATCAAAAATGTAGCAAGAGCGTATTTTACGCTTTAGGGGTAGTTTAGTCATTTAGGATTTATTTTTCTAGTTTTAGCTTGGAGTCTTGCTATCGACTCGTCGACAAAAATTTAGCATGAGTCTACGCTACTGACTCGCCGACAAAAATGTAGCAGGAGCGTCTTTGGCGTTATAGGGGCAAAATTGTCCATTTTTATGTTTTTATAGTTTTAGCGTAATTTAGGTTAGTTAGGTAGTTTCCGATAGTTTGTACAGTTTCTATTCGTGCCGGGCGAAGGTTCTATGCTGCAACATTACTAGAACAGTGGGCGTGTTGAAAAAATGGCGAAAAAACGGCAAAACAGTTGCTGGAAATGCATTCTGCAGAAAATTCTGATCTGCAGCTGATGCACGACCGTGCCAGCATCCGCACGACCGTGCGTTTTCGAGGATCTGGTACGGGGGGGTCGCACCCTCGGTGCATCACCGAGGAAAATGAGAATCGCCGGTTCCGCACGACCGTGCCAATCGGAGAACGAGCGTCCGGCAGGCTGAGGGCAGTTTTGTCATTTTGCACAATATATAAACCCCCATCTGCAGCCAAGTCTCTCATTCGCGAACCCTAGCAGCTGCAGCCGTTTCAGAGCGGTTTTTACGCCAAATCGCACGATTCTTCGCATGATCTCGCACCCAACTTCGCACGGTACGTCTCTAGTGTTAGATTTCATGTTTTCTTGCTTTCTAGGTAGATTTCTTCCGATTCAACAAGGGATTTATTAGGGTTCTCTTCATAAACAAATCGAAACCCTAACCTTTGTTAAATCGAAGTATCGTGAACACCCGATTGTGATTCCGACCCCTGTTAGCCCAAATACTTGTTGAAATTTGCGAAAAATCAGGCTATTACTAGATCAGGGGTCCGAAAAACTGCAGGTCTGTTGTGGCACGGTCGTTCCTTGTATGGAACGGTCGTGCGATTCCGGGTGGTTCAACGATATCAGCTTGTGTCCGATGTTGCACGGTCGTTCCGCTTAAGGAACGGACGTGCGTGTCCGACATTCACTGGGCTTGACTGTTAATTCTCGGATATGCACGACCGTGCATATCGAAGCACGCTCGTGCCATTTGCCCAAATCAGTTGGACAGAAACTTCATAAATTGCTGCTCGGCTGTTTTCAATTCCATTTTCTCCTATTTCTGTCTTTCTAACAATGTTCCCCATTACAGATGAATCATCCCTTCCTACAGTTCGATCCTAACAACGAGCGTGAAGCTTTGTGCATTCCAAAAAGAGACGAATTATGGGCCCGGAGGGGGCAATTCGGAGTCCCAAGATGGCTTGATTGGGAAGTGATGCAAGAACTGAATCAATATGATCGTTTGGAAAATATGATGAGTCGTCCATTAATAAATTTGGTCGGTTGCAACCGACCCGTTTACTTGGAGCTTACCATCGAGTTCTTTGCATCGTATGCTTACGAGAAGCCAGTTGCTGCTCGACGACCCAAATTCCGCCACAAGGAGCGGATAGCTTTCCGATTGTGTGGTAAATGGCACCGGTGGTCGGTTGGTCGTCTGGGAAGGAGACTCGGTATTTACACTAGGGAAGACATGGATGATGCCAGTGTCTTCACAGAGCAGTTCACTTTCCCGTCTGATGCAGCAAGGGATGAGTTTTGGGCTGTAAATGCTATTGGGGATCCATACAACCCCAGAATGTCAAAAGCTTCGCGACTTAAAGACCCTCTGGTGCGAGTGATGCACCATGTATTCAGCCACACTATATGCGGGCGCATGGACAGTCTTGGTAACTGTCCAACACCAGATCTGATTTTTCTTTACGCATTGGTGGAGAAGGCGCCAATTAACTTAGCGGCGCGTATGGCTGAATACTTTATGAAGTGTTCAGGGAGGACTCCTAGCAGTCAAATACATGGCGGTCAGTATGTGACCGAAATTGCTTACAATGAGCATCTTATGACTGATGAGGTACTTCAGAGTCTCACCCTGATTACTGAGGGGGTGCATGTCGACATCAGATCGCTGAAAGCGATGGGGGTTATTATTGAGACTGATCACGGGGATAGGTTGAGGGGGCTGAATAACGAGGTATGGGACCCGTTACCTCCGCTCCCATCAGAGGAAGAGGAAGAAGATGTAGAGATGCACGAGCAGCATCAGCCACACACACCGCCACACCAGCCGCAGCACCACGAGTTCTACCAGCATCAGGATTGGCCGGACTTTTATCAGCAGTTCCAGCAAATGCGGGTCACGCAGGAACAATATGGTACGTATATCGATCAGATCAGGACCAGCCAGGACCATATCCGGGCCAGTTAGGATCAGCTGCGGACCAGTCAGGATCAGCTGAGGCAGAGCCAGGAGAGCTTGTATCAGGGAGTGAGTGCCGGGTTTTCATACCTATTTGGGGAGATGCGCCATGCATCTCCCAACTACTTCCAGAACCCTCCAGAGTTCCCACCGTGGAACCCTCCTGGTTACGGTGGTGCAGGCCCGTCCTTTACGAGACACGATGACGATGATGACGAGTAGGCGTTGGTGGTGATTTTCGTTGGTGGCTTTTATGGTTATTATTAGTACTTGTTATTTCGGGTGTTATTTTTTGCGTACTATTTCCTACACCCTCGGTTTGTTTTGTATTTTAAAACAATTTACTGTTTGTTATGTCTTTGTTTGAACTAGTAGTATTTATGTAAATTATGGTTTATTTGGGTTTATTCTGTTACTGTTCTGTTGCGCTGTACCATATGACATATTTGCAGATTGTGGCTATCAAGTCTTTCACAGGAGCATATGACAGACGCAGCTTTGGAAGCCTCGATTCATCAGATATCATCTTGAGGGGAGTACCATTATCCTTTTTCTCTATATTTCGGGTTTCGCATTGGGGACAATGCGAAGTTCAAGTGTGGGGAGGGGGTTAACTTTGTTAACTTTGTTTGTCCTCATTTATATATATAAAAAAAAAATCAGAAAATTCAGAAAAATCATTCAAAAATACCTGTATTTTGTATATATTTTAGTAAATAAACCGGTTGGTTGTGTTTTAGAAAGCTTCGGACTTGATAAAAACTCGACAAGCAAAATATTTTTGAAAAAAAAGAAAACCGGAAAGCGTGACAAACAAAGAAAGACTTACATGATAGTTTTCACACTTTTACCCATTCCATCCGTTACGTGAGCATATTTGAGCCTATTGTTATATATTTGTTCATTTCGGATATAGGAGTGAGCCGGATGTAATGTGTAATTTAGAATTTGTCACTAGTATGCTTGTTAAGACCATGAACTTGTGAATTCGTGTAAAAGTGATAGAGGCACTTAGATTACCCCTTTGTTGTAAGCCTTGTTCTTTGTGTTGTGCTTCCCGTTCACCTTATATTACCCTTTAGGATTAACCATGTCGAGCCTTCCCGTTTACCTTTGTTTACCCACATTATCGCCCACTTAGCCAAATTTAGCCTTTTTATGTTTTTAAACCCTTTTTAGTGTTGAAACTCGGACAAAATAATCGTTTAACTAGCATTTGTTTCGGTTTATTGTATAGTTATTTATAAAAAAAAAAAAGAGAAAAGAAGCAACACAACCCAGAAAATAAAACACCCTAAAATAGGGTGAAGTTGATAGAAATCGAGCAATTTTGAATGCTTAAATGTTAAAATTTCGTTGATAAGCTTGATTGCGCTTTAGTCGCCTTTTTAAGGCGTTTGTATGTATAATTGTATTATGTTCTTGCTAGTTAAACGCTAAAACCGAGTTTTAACCATTTTCGCCACTTTAAATGTCTACATCCATACCCTTCGCCCAAGCCTAACGTTACAACCCGTAAAGACCTCTTGATTTACACTTATTTGCATGTTAGTTGGTGGAGACGAGATCTTATGACAAGCTTATGATATTACATGTTTCATTGACTAGGCGTTGAGTGTTTGCACATACACATTTTATGTATGTTTCATAAATAAAACCGAGTGTGTGTGAATATTGTGAGTCGTGTGAAGATTAACATGTCGAGTCAATTAAATGTGAAGTCACGGCTTTTTGGTTGTCGCTATTATAATTGCATATGCTTGTTGGGTTTTAGTCTTTTGATGATGTCTTTCGACAAACCGGCCAACCGTTTATAGTAGTTTTCAATAAAATAGTGTGTAAATTATCATACTTGTTTCTTTCCGTCTTTTATTGCTTTTTAGTTCTGCTTGCTTGAGGACAAGCAAGGTTCAAGTGTGGGGAGATTTGATATTCGCTAATTTACACATATTTTAGTCCCCCGTTTTACCCCCATTTTATGCGTTTTCGGCCGTAAAACCGTCATTCGGATACTTAATTATCTACATTTTGGTTTACAGGCCTAAAACAGCATACCAGACGAGATGATACCAAAAACGAGGACTTTCCGGACAAAACGATGAAGCTGCGAAGATTCTGTGGAAAAAGACTGACCTGGGCGTTTGGCACGGTCATGCGGCCATATGCACGACCGTGCATATCCGACAAACAAGAAAGTCCCGGCGATGAACCAGGCGTGCAACTCACCGTGCAAGGCAATGAAGGCAAACCCGAAAATGCACGGTCGTTCCTCATGGAGAACGGTCGTGCGAATCCGAGATCAAACAACATCTCGGAGTGGAACGACCACAAGTCAAGGCGTGCAAGCCAAATGCCGGAAAGGAACGGTCGTGCCAAGCCAAGAACGACCGTGCGTGACCGAAGACCAGTCAACGATCTGTGACGTCACGCAGTATGGTGGCCCACCACCAATAATGCTTAAAGTGCACGGTCGTGCGATCGGAAGAACGGCCGTGCGACTTCGAAAAAGCATTTAAACAGAACAGCACCATTTTAGACGTAACTCTGGACATTTTGGGAGCTCTGCAGGCGATTTTGAGGCTCCGAAGGCTGCTGCTTTCACTCGGATTCAAGCCACATTGCCCGGTTTTGCTCATTTACTATCCAGATTCTCATTCTTATGCTTGTTTATGGTTTGGTTTCTCAAATCTTTCCATACTTTTGTTAGATTTCAAGCATTTAGATTGATTATTATGTATTAATGTAAGCCTTTGGGCAAAAACACAACAATCCCTTGCTTGATTAGTATGTTAATCTATGTTTGTAATGACATTTTGAAGTATTTTCTATGACTATCTTTGATGATTAGTTTGCAACCTTGTTATTGATATTGATTTCTTGATTATAAGTAATTGTGTTGGATGATTGGTGCTTGGTTAGGTAAGATAGTTGCAAAATGAAGCTTATTTAATCATGTATTAGTAAACTTTTAATTTGGTTAACTAGTTTAACTTGGTTAAAATGTAGGCACCATGATACTCTAACGGGTTAGTGGTTTAATAAAATGCAATTATTATTAATCTAGAAAGCTTGCCCTCACGGAAGGACTCTAACGGGTTAGATGGTGTTGTTACGGATTCTTGCCATGATTTGTTAGCCTAGTTAGTAGTTTCGGCCAAAATTGCTATCTCGGTGAATTTATGTGTAAGATTTGTAAAATGAACTCGGTTGTGATTTAATCTAGTTTATGCTTGTCTCGGTGGTTGCATTGTGTTTATCGGTGTTGCTTTCCTTGATTAAGTGAGGTTAGAAAACTCCTAACGGATGTCTAACTTATTTTTAGGAGATTTTTGTAGACATTTATCAATCGCACGTTAAAGAACAATTTTAGGTGGTTAAAGTGTGTTTATCGTTTTAACTTTCCGAATGATTGTCATGTTAGGATTCCCGAAAGGGATACTAATTGTCTCGAAATGGAAAATTGACCGAATGCTTCTAAATGCCAAAACTGACTTAGTTGACATGCTGCGGTTGTGTATTAAGCAAGGCTATTTATATATAATCTACTATGTTTGATAAGTATTTATTTATGCTTAATTTAGATTAATTAATACCAAGACAATTTATGTTTTTACCGGTAATTTAGTGACAAAGGTCTAGTATTATTTCTCCGCCCATTTCCGTGGATCGATACTTGGTTCTTACCGATACTTTACTACATATATGACGGGGTACACTTGCCTCTTTCGTGTGTGTTTTGATGTAAAAGTAATAATCACTTTTATAAATTTAAAACCAATTCGTGTGTAATTTCATTATAAAAATATGTATAGTCGCGCACGTACCAATGATCATCATCAGAATCAGAATCAGCCTCGTCATCGCCACCTGCTGATGTATCACCTGCTGACACACCACCTGCTGATGTACCACCCGCTGATGTACCACCAGTTGATGTACCACCAGTTTTACCAACACTAGATGCACCAACGACACCTGTATCGCCACCATCATCACCTTCATCATCACTCTCCGACATGTCCGAATCAACCGGATCTGGACCAAACTTTTCACTCATTTTTCTTTTCAACTCCGGCTCTTCGTCATCAGATTGGCTGTCATCGTGACGCTATTTATTTTCTTCAGGAGCAACGTAATCAGTGTTTCCTAGCGCACCGAACAACTTTCTTGCAGGATCGCTTTCTTTGTATCTTTTGTGCGCAAGATTCTTGATTATCCTTAATGAATTGAAGTTCATCGCCTCTATCTTCAGAACAACGTTGTCGGCTTTAGGAAGACCAGGATGTTAAATATTCATAATCATTTGAAGAAACCGCGGATACATCCAAAACTTGTTCCCGGTTATTCTACTTCCAGTTCTCGTCATGTTCTCCTTCATATTGCCGAAGATGTATTTTGAGATACTAAACGGTTTGTTTGGCACCAACGCCACCATGAAACCAACTAGATCATTGCCAGCCATGTCATATTCGGCACGTCTACTGCTAAGGCACTAAATAAGAACGTGTAGCAGAAACTTGTAGCGTAACGGCAGATCACCCTTGTTGATTTGAGTGCTGAAGATGTCTCCTGTACACTTCATACGTAACAAGTAGCCTCGGGTACACATGATTGGAATAGAATCTGGAGCGTCCGGATGGTCTTGTAGTTGTAACACTTCGTTCAGAATATCCGGAGATACTATCACATCCAAATTGTTCACACGGCCTCTGATAACATCCTTTCCATCCACTTGCACAACGCTTGCGGAATCCCAGAACGCTTTGATAAGAGACTTGTAAACCGGCGTCGAGAAAGTGACAACATAATTTATCCGCGACTCCTTGATCCACTTCATGATATCTTTCAGTTCAGCGAGCTTTTCTTCCGGATCCAGATAAGCGATTTGATTATGACGCTTTTCAGACATAATCTCCTCTTCCGTCTTGTTCTCCTTCTTTGTCGCGGGTTTCCGTTTGCCTTCTTTCGGTGCCATCTGAAATTGAAAATGTCCACAATAAGCAACAATCATATCACATATGCATTTAGACATGTATGGATACAAGTTCATGTATCCAATTGGCAGTTAACCTATCAAAACGCATCTACTGTGAACACACACCAATCTGTGAAATTTGCTAAGGCATGGACGACAAAACAGACATCATTCGACGAAACAGAATTATGTTCAACGAAACAGAATTTGACAGTTGACCAGCTCTGTTTCGTTGACCATTTTGTTTCGTCGATCAGTTCATCGACGAAACGGATCCAATTCGTTTCGTTGACCAGTTACACGACGAAACAGATTCGTTTCGTTGACTGTTTCGTTTCGTCGTCTGCCTGTTTCGTCGTGGTTAGGGTTTTGAAATTTGGGTGTTTCGCCGTATGGGGTTTAAACAAGTAGCAGATCATCATTAATCAAAATCAATACCTTGTATAACCCAAACCAAGTGGGAAACATACCCAAGGACTAATGAAGATGTGGTTTCCGGTCAAAAACCCGTTTGAAACGGCAAACCCACAACAATCAACAATCCCCTGTTTTAGTTACATAAACCCAAACCCAAAACACAGTACATAATCGCACATACACCCTAAATCTATCTGTTATTGACAGAAATCAAGACAAGTTCAACATCAAATCATGAAACATCAAAGAAACAAGAAGAAAATAGGATCTCCGAGGTTTTTCGACAAAACCGACGGTTCAAAATGTTAAAACAGTGATCGGGAACATCTTTGTACCTTTGATAATCGTAAGATTTGACCGAAAAATGAGGGTTTTGAGGGTTTGAGTAGGTAATCGAAAGTATGGGGGTTTGGAGTGTTTGGAGAAGATGAATAGTTGTAGTATGATAAAGTGAACACATATCTGACAGTTGGGACCTTTATCCACCGACTCCACTTCGACGAAACGGACAACTCGACGAAACAGAATTTGGGCCTCGACAAAACAGACAAGATGGGCTGAACTTGGGCCTTGAAAGTTAGCCCATGACGAAACAGACTGGGCCAATTTCGTTTCATCGTTACCTCGACGAAACGGCCTGTTTCGTCGATGACCAGACTGGTTTGACTAAAGTTGACCAAATTGGAACATTGACTTTGACCATTCTTTGTTTCGTCGATAAGAATCTGTTTCGTCGACCATACTTTGATTCGTCGACATCATTTTCAAAAGTACCAAGGCATGAAAATTTTGTACACTGAACAGATTTTGATTAATTCAACACTTTTCCATTTTGTTTATGTTTTCAAATGCAAGGACGTTTTATGAAGTAGGTTTCAGGCTTCCCGCATAAACACCAAGCAACAACTTCGGCTTAATCAAAAACGAACTTACAAACTACATTAAAAACAAATTTAAGGCATGGAAAACTAAACGAAAAGCAATTGAAAGAAATAAACAACTGTACAAGTGCAACTTTTTGTGAGTTTCAAGGATAAGGAATCATACCAGCTTACGGTCTTAGTCAACATGATTTTGATTTTCTGTTTAAAGCTCTGGATAAGTACACTACCTCGATTATCGGTATTGTTGTCCACATAAATTCAAGCTTATCAAACGTAATCACAATTAGGAGATACGATTTACGGTAAGGATTATACTTACAAGTCGATGTGAATCCACGCACGACACATTCCCGTATCAAGGTATGCACGAGGATTCATCTTACCGGTGAGTATACAGATTATGATCTGTTTGACCGTATAAAGATGTGAGATACTCACTTATTTTGATTTGAAAACAAGCCCTATGTGATAGAATCACATATTGATGAGGAACTTGATTTTCGATGAATGAGGGCACAGGAGCAAGTCCGTGAACAGGTCAGTACTTTCGTATAGCAGAGAGACGAACTTGACTCCCGGAAAAATGTGATATATTATCACTTATTTGTTTGGATATGTGATTGTTTATCACTTATTGAGGTCGAATGCAATATGTACACGTACGTATGGTATCATGGAAGATCTAGACTTGCGTCCCCGTTATTTTTCGGTAAAAGATACAACCATGATACCCAGATGATAAGCAGCATAAAGACCGAATATCTCAGAACCTCGGCAATCTATCAAACGAAATTTCGGTACCAAGACCATATGCCAATGAATGGTTCCCACCTGACTTGAAGTCTGTTAGGTTTGTATCATCCTGCACATTTTAGTTTGATTGTGAGCCTACCGATACATCGTTAGTAGAGATACTTATCATTTGTTTAACATTTTTGACCATGTTGACCGACCACACTAGTGAATATCATCATCTTCCTTTTTCAAGAAACTCATTTTTGGTTTTCTAATTTTTTGAATTTTTTAATTTTTCAATTTTTTTTTTAATTTTTGAATGTTTCAAACGAAAAGACAGAACTTAAAGACATTTTTTTTATTTTTTTTAAATTTTTCAATGTTTTTGTATTTTTTGAAATTTTCTCCCCCTAAAATGCTAAAAGGTTACGAAAATGAAAATCTTTTTGTATTTTTAGAGTTTTGAAAGAAAATATTTACAAAAACAATTAGCCAAAGAAGTTCACTCGGGTATCACCTTAATGCCATTGACCAAAAATAGATAATCAAAACGTGATTTATCGAAAGCTTTTGTAAACAGGTCGGCACATTGGTGATCGGTGGGGATATGAACAACATCGATTAATCTTTTATCAAAACAATCACGTATGAAGTGATATTTTATTTCGATGTGTTTGGTCTTGGAATGCTGCACAGGATTTCTAGTGATCTGTAAGGCATCATTGTTATCAACAAAAATAGGAGTAGATAGGAATTCAAAACCGTAGTTGCGCATTTGTTATTGTATCCACAAGACTTGGGAGCAACAACTGGAGTTAGCAATTTATTCTGCTTCACAAGTTGATGTAGCAACACATGTTTGCTTCTTGCACTGCCACGTAACCAGGCGATTTCCTAAGAATTGACATCCTGCTGTTGTTGATTTGCCATTAATTTTGCAACCGCCGAAATCAGAATCACTGTATGCAGTTAAATCAAAGCTATCATCCCTAGGGTACCAAAGACCGGTGTCTGGGCATCCCTTCAAATAGCGAAAAATCCTTTTAACAGCTGACAGATGAGAGGCCTTCGGGTTGGCTTGATATCTTGCAAGCAGGCACGTTGGATACATGATGTCAGGCCTCGAAGCAATGAGATACATGAGAGATCCGATCATAGCGCGATAGTATGAAGAGTTGATGCTTTCACCCTTTAAGTCCGGAGTAATCCCGTGATTCTGCGGAAGTGGGGTACCAATGGGCATTGCATCTGACATCTGGAACCGGCTCAAGATGTCTCCAACATATTTAGTCTGATGGATGAATATCCCAGACTTGGTTTGTTGAACTTGTTGGCCCAAAAAGAAAGTCATCTCCCCCATAGCGCTCATCTCGAACTTTTCCTGCATAATACGTTCGAATTGCCTGCACAAAGAATCATTAGTAGAACCAAATATGATTTCATCAACGTATACCTGTACCAACAGAAGATCTCCATCTTGTTCCTTGATAAAGAGAGTGCAATCAATAAGACCTCGTCGAAATCCATTCTCCAGAAGATAGTTGGATAAGGTTGCGTACCGAGCTCGAGGTGCTTGATGTAAACCATAAAGAGCTTTGTTGAGCAACCGGACCCGATCAGGGTGAATAGGATCTTCAAAACCTGGAGGTTGTTCGACGTACACCTCTTCTTAAACTATCCCATGAAGAAAAGCACTTTTGACATCCATTTGGTAGACTTTGAATCATTTAAAAGAAGCATAAGAAAGAAAGATCCGAATAGCTTCCAGACGTGCAACAGGTGCATAAACTTCATTGTAGTCAATCCCCTCAATCTGGCGAAAACCTTGAACAACCAACCTCGCCTTGTTACAAATAACTACTCCACGATCGTCCTTCTTGCATTTAAAAACCCAGCGAGTGCCAATTTTCTTGTAATTTTCCGGCCTTTCAACAAGCTTCCAAATACCAAGCTTTTGAAATTGATGCAGTTCGTCCTGCATGGCCTCAACCCAAGCATTATCTTTTAAGGCTTCTTTCCAAGATTTCGGTTCTCCTTGTGAAACGTAACACGCGAAGGACCAATCATTTTGAAGACCAGATTCTCTAATGGCTGAATATAAACCAGCATTCTGGTTATTCCTCAGCTAATTACGCGTCTGCACACCGCGATGGACATCTCCTATAATGTTCTGCTGAGGATGGGTATCGTGAATCCTCATTTCAGGATTTTCAGGAACACGAGCATTGATACCCAAATTGTTAAGATTAAGATCAACAACCAATTCCACACCTGGAATATGCGTAGAAGTGGATGCATTCCCTTCAGCAGTATCTACATTTTGCACATGAGGAGTTTCCAAAGAAGCACCTTGAACAGGAGCAACTGGAGCTGAAGATCCTTCTGCCGCATCATGATATTCATCATTTTCCGATGACTCATTGTAATCAGTAGTATCTTCAAATACCTCATTTTGTACCGTATTGTTAACCGAATTAGAACCTTGGGGATTAACAATAACAGGTCTAACCAATGGAGAATCAGCAGCGTTGTCACTATCGAATAACATTCTAGCAGCTGCAGATTCTTCGTCAAAGGTTGGCAGATTAAAGGAGTCAAATAGTCCATCGTAATCGAACATCCAAGGATCACCCAGAGCTCTAACAGGACTTGTGTACCTTTGAACCCTTACTTCACTCCATAGTTCAATCTTTTTGGTTGCCAGATTCCATACACGAAAATTTGGAGTTGCATATCCAAGAAAGAAACCATCGATAGCTTTCGCGCCAAACTTTCCATCCGGCTCAATCATAGTACATGGAGCGCCAAACGGTTCTAAGTAAGAAAGATCAGGTTTCCTTTTCTGTAGAAGTTCGAAACAAGTTTTTACATGCCTCTTAACTGTAAGAACTCGGTTTAATGTGTAGCAAGCAGTCGACACAGCCTCCCCCCAGAATTGAACAGGGAGTTCCGACTCTACCAACATTGTTCTTGCAGTTTCAATTATCGTCCGATTCTTCCTCTCAGGGACACCGTTTTGTTGTGGACTCTAGCGAGAACTGTATTCATGAAGAATGCCCTTAGAAGTACAGAACTCATCCATCACATGATTCTTGAACTCCGTTCCATTGTCGCTTCTGATCCTCTTAACTTTGAACGTGTAGAGATTCTCCAACATTGTAAGAAGATCTTTGAGGATGCCAGGAGTATCACTCTTGTGTCCCATAAAAGATACCCAAGAAAATCTAGAATAATCGTCAGTAACCACTAGACAGTAAGCATCCCCGAATGTTGTCTTGTGTTTCATAAGTCCAAACAGGTCCATATGAAGACGTTCGAGAGGCATGCTAACAGTGTTGATTTTCTTCAAAGGGTGAGACTTCTTTGTTTGCTTCCCTTTCTGGCACGAAACACAGATATCTTGTAGATGAAAACTTCTCACAGGCACACCATTCACAAGGTTGTTTTTCACCAAGTGATTCATCTTCCTCAAGTGAATGTGCCCCATTCTTCTGTGCCAAGATATAGACTCCTTTTCTGTGGCTTTCGAGACAAAACAAGTGACTTGTGCAGATGTCGTAATCGCTTGGCTCATATCAAGAATATAGAGATCATTAACTCTTGGAGCCGATAAGAGAATCCATTCTTTAGGGATCTTGAAACCAGGTTTAAGCACATAACAACCGGCATCATCAAAATGCATTGTGAACTTTTTATCGCAGATTTGCTACACACTGAGAAGATTATGATCAATTTGACGAACATAATTGACCTTATCGAAACACACAATACCATTGGAGATACTTCCCTCTCCAGTGATGTATCCGCCTTTGTCTCCCGCAAATGCGACATAGCCTCCTCTAATATTTCTCACATCATACAGAAGCCGTAAGTCGCCTGTCATGTGTCTGGATGCTCCACTATCAACAATCCAATGACTATTAATAGTTCCTCCTGGAACATCCTGCACATATCATTCAAAGATCAGTTGAGGATGGGGACCCAAGCCTTAGTGGTCTTGGGTCGTCCCTGAGCATCACGAAAAGTGATCTCAATTTCTTGATGATTTTCAAAAACAACAGCTCCCCCTAAACTATCACCCATCTTAGGTTTCCAAGTTTGTTTTTGTTTACTAGATTGAGTGTTGTAAACAGATTTTGATGCTTCTAGTTTTAATGGTTGTGAAACACTTGGTTCCCTTTTTACTGTTTTGACTTCAGATTTTAATGCCTTTTCAACAGCTTTGATGCTCTTACGTCGTTGTTTCATTTCTTGTTCTTTAGTAGTTCGTTTATCATGTTTTGGTGAAACGGGACGACATTGAGGGTGAACCTTTTCAGGTGGCGCTTTCTCAACAAATTTATCCTTTGGAGTGTTTGTGCAGTTCCTAATGATATGCCCAAACTCCCCACATTTAAAACACATTCTCCTTTCCACAAACTTAGGAGAATTTGATTGACCAACAGATGTCGAACCCGTAGAACCTGATGTACTTGCTTTCTCATCACACCCATTTGTATGTTGAGTGTAATTGTTCTCACTGTTACGTTTTAAAATCTTGACTTGTTGTACAAAATCGGTGTTTGATTTGTTTTCAAAAGTCTCAATTTTATCTGTACCCTTTGATGCTACAAATTCGACATTACTGTTTTTCTTCTGATAACAAGCTCCTTTTGTTTCAGATTTTGATTGAGAAACGTTAGGATTTTAAGCTCGTCTTTCTGGTTGTTTACCCTTAAAAGCAATAGGTTGTTGCTTTGTTGGTGGTTTTTGATTTCCAAATTGTTTTCTGATCTCAGCTTTTGGAATTGGATCACATTGAGTTACAATGACTCCTGGAATTGTTTTTCCCAAAAACTTATTTGTATTATCTTCAAAAACTTTATCAATCGAAGATGGATTGACATTTTTAATTGGAAAATCGTGATCTGAATAGATTCTAGAATCACCAACCAAAGTGTACAACACATTATTACTCTTAATGGTAGACACAGCTGTCTTGTCATATTTGACAAGATATATCACTTGTTTGACAACTGGTTGAACAGCAGGAGTATCAGGATCACAAAGAATATGATTTTCAATTGGAATTTGTACTCCTTTCATCCTGTCAAGTGATTTATCCTGATCACTATCATCTGATTCTGATTCATCATCAGACGACTCATACTCCTCAATAATTGGAGGACCTTGTTTCGTAGATGTTGAAGTTTCTGGTTGTTCAGATGATGTACTTGAAGAACTGTCCGGTTTGAACCCTAGGCCAGTAGTGAATTCCTCATAGTCAAGAGGCACACTGGGTTCATACCGAGGCATATCCTCTTCATCAGGCAATTTGGTATAATTATGTCTTAAAGGGGGTGGACACTTCTTATACCCTACGCCTTTCTTGTTTCCTTTCAGTTGTTGAACGTCAATGATGTGATCAAGCACAAATCGAGAGTTAGAATAACTTTCCAATTTTTTCTTGATAGCATCATGCTCGCATTTGACAATGGCTAGTTCCTTTTTGGTTTCCTCAACAATGTTAATGTAATCGTTAATGGTAATTTGTTTATGATAAACAACTTTGTTAACTTCGGAAACGCTTTTCTTTAAGGTTTCAATTACAGATTTAAATTCCTTTTCGTTTCGAACCAAAGCCATATTTGCCTCTTTGCACTTAGACAGTTCAATAACCAAACTTTGATTATGACTATTGTTTTGGTCAAAAATCACACAAGGATAATGCAACCAAACTCTCTGTAACGGGGAATGATGCTTGAAGTGATGAATAAAGATAAGGATCACTTAAATGTAAATTGCACAAGTGACACAAGGATTTATACGAGGAAAAAGCCCTTGATCAATGAATGATCTCCGGCATAAAAAACCTCGGGTGATGGAAACTACCGATCACCAAGTTCAAATATAATAAATAATCTTTACAACTTCGGATAGTAACGAGCTAGGTACAAGGATCACTATGGTGTAGTATTGCTAGAGCGTGTAAGAAATGTGTCGTCCTCTGCCAAATGCTTAAGAGTGCAGTTTATATAAGTGTGTGTGGTTGAATTTAGGCACGTCACCTAACTACTAGCTCGTTACCCCTTTTAGAAATAGAAGTAAATTTAGCCTAACAAACTGTCCGTAATTTGTGCTAAGTTTCCATATTCTCCACAATGTCCATTTCCGGTTATGCATGTGCGAAATTAGTGTGGACTATTCCTCAATGACGTTGCCAAGACCTGGTCCAACTTGTGATTCCTGCAAAACTACATGAAATTCAAAGAGAACAATCGTTAGTATGAGGATCCTTAGGATGATCCATGATCCTGATCCTGAAGCTCTTCTGAAGATCACTATCTGCCACAGAAACAAGGATCACTGTTAGGATATCATGTAAGGATCACAGGTCATTAAAAATCCTTCCCTAACAATTGCCCCCAAAATATAAGGAGTAATTATATAATATTGACGAGTTATATTTTGTTGATCTTATCCGTAACTAACTAAACGGATATATAGCCGTTGTAAGTGAACTATCCGTTGCAATCCTGACGTCACGGAAGTGACAACCCTGCACAAATCATGATTATAAATAGAGATAGGGATAGGATCGTTTGCATTTAAAATCAAGAACTTCTCCCTTTATAACCGCATTCGGAGGATTTGAACAGGTATTTTCCCCTTCATCTTCTTTCTTGCTTGCTCTGTTTTTCTTCTCGTATCTATTTCGTTCAAAATGTTGCTCCGGAATTCCTCTGCCAAGGATCACCAGAAAGAAAGCCCCTTCAAGAGTCAAGGGATCATTACAGACTCTGCTAAAGAACGCTGCATCTTCACTGATCCTCAAATTGACAGGATTCGGTGCTGTTTTCCTGCAAATACTGTGTTCAAACCCTATGATCCTTCTGCCCTGAGCGATCACACTTCTGATTCATGGGTTGCTTTCCCTGTGACCCCGTTTGCCATAGGTTACACGTATCCCTTTCCGGCCTTCACCCAAGCCTTCTTCTCCTTGACCGGCATATCTTACATTCAGGCCATGCCGATGATCTGGAGGGTTTTGTATACCCTTGAGAGGATCATCGAGCAAGAGGGGATAGACTTAGGCATGGCCGAGTTAGGTGAGCTGTATGATCTGACCACCTTTGGTTCCCATCGTTATCTGTTCAAACGTAGACCTGGGGAGGAGCATCCGATCTTCAAGGCTACCAAGAATGATACTAACTGGAAGCGGCGGTTCTTTTTTGTGAGAAGGGATACCATCCCTGATGGGAAGGATTTACCCAAGAAGTGGGCTACCCATGGTAGGATAGAGGATCCTGGGAAGGATCACCGTAGAACTTATCCTTTAGTATAAGGATCACTGACATTCTTTTGTTTTCTTGTTGTGCAGCTATCTCCGTTTCACACCTTAGGTTGACTCCTGCTGCAAAAGAGAGACTCTTGGCTTTCAAGAGGCTTGATCCTGAAATAAGAACTTTCAAGATTACCACCTAAGATTCTTAGGAAGTATCCTCTGGTTCTGTCACAATGTCAAGTAAGTATCCTTATTTAAAGAGTAATTATATAATGAGAGTCAAATAAAATTAAGATACTTATCTTTTTTTGGTTGTGTAGGTGCTGGAAAATCCACCAAATCTGCCTCGAAGTTCAGCATCACTGATCTTACTAACGACAGATCCTCTAAGAAGAAGACTCCTGCTGCTAGCCCAACTGCTTCGGTCCCTAAAGCACCCCTCAGAGGAAAGGGAGGCAAGAAGAGAAAGACCTCCGAGGCTGAGGATCTGCAAGGCCTTCCCTTGATCCGCCAACAGTTCCTGGACTATTTTAATGAGGTAAGGATCACTGTCCCTGCTTACATATCCTGCTTGTTTGAGGATCATTTGGCTTCTGACATCATTCCTTTGTCTTCCTTGCAGAAATTTGCTGAAATAGAAACCTATGTTGGCCACGTTGAGGATCAGGATAGCAAGATCGCTGATCTTCAACAAGTTGCTATGCTGAAAGACCTCAAGATAGCCGATCTTCAGAAGGAGCTCCAGGCCACTAAGAATGGTGCTGCCAAGATGCTGATCAACTTTGACTATGAGAAGCACGAGATCACCCAGGATGCTAAGGTTTCTGCCGCCATAGCAATGTACAAGATCCAGCTGCAAATGGCCATGGAAGCTCAGGATCCTGCTTTTGACAAGAGCACCTGGGATGTGGAGGGCTGGAAAGCAAGGCTGGCTGAACTGGAGGACGATGAAGAGGCTGAGGAGATCTTGACGCTTGAGGCTGGAGGCAGTGGCAAGGATCAGGGTGGTGAGGCAAGTGGAGCTGGTGGTGATGATGCAACGAAGGATTAAGCTGCAGGATTGGGCGATGAAGGAAATTTCTAGACATAGCCGGAGCCCAATTTTTTGTTTGTTTGTTTGGTGGTTGTTTGAACAATTTATGGTCTGTACTTATGAACAATAGTTTTAGGGTTAAGGATCAAGGATCCTTCAGACGATAGGTAGGATTGCATATGGTGGAGGGATCCTCTGTTTGGGGGATGAAACCATTGTGATCCTACCGCCTTTACTTTCCTGCACAACTTGAAACCTATTATCATGGACACCCTTTACCTACCCCAGCGGACGGGCCACGTATTGCTGGTAGATGCTCGGGGTAGGTAATTTTGACAACCTATGAAGGGTTAGTCTTTATGCTTAATAAATAAAATCTTAACTTTTGTCGCTTATCCTGTGTTGTTATCCTTTAAGTTCTTTTAATTTTTAATTGTCTTGATGTATACTTATTAAATAAGTTACATTGAATAACTCAGATTGAAAGCATTTAGGATATGATCCGTGATCAAATATCCTATAGTCGAAAAATCCCAAAAAGTAGTGTATGTTTTAAGGATCATAAGTTCAGTTGTCAAAGTATAAGGGTTATTCAAATAAACAATGAATAAGATAAAAATAGTTAAGGATCATACCTGAGGATCCAAGTTAGGATAACTATAAGATAAACTTTAGAGTGAAATAAGGATCAGGGATCCTTAGTTATTTTAACTTCAAGGACCTGAAATAGATTATAATTTGGGACTAAGTCAATATAGGAAAAGAGTTAGTAACTGGGGACTAGCCCAAGGATAACTGGGGACAAGCCCAAGGATAACTGGGGACAAGCCCAAGGATCGTATGTAAACTGGAGTATGGCCCTTACTGGCGACTATCCAAACTTAGTGACATGATAATGCCAAAACCTTAGCTAACGTGAAAACGTAAGAAACCTTAGGAACGGATGTATGGTACGTCTACCATTATACGTAGGATCCTAGGTATAGCCAGTACAATGGAATTATCAGCCCCTTAAGCGAGTACTGGTCCCAAAGACTTGAACTATACCAGGATCATCGTGCGCTACAGGCGAAACTGGGGACACGCCCAAGGATAACTGGGGACAAGCCCAAACAACTGGGGTTAAACCCAAGGATCTGAATTGCTTCTGAAGATTATCAACAATATGCTAAGGATACCTGGACTATCAAAACTCAAAATCTTGTGAGAGAAGGATAAAGGATACATGATCCTTATCCTTAAATAAGAAAATAAGAAAATGGAATAGTTCAAGATTAGGATATTACCAGAGTAAGGATCATTGACACCTTAAGGATCCTTCAAGGATACCTCTAATGTAAGGATCATATGTGCCAGGAGGATCCTGCTCACATGAAATATTTCTTCAAGTGGACAACATTCCAGGCTCTTGGTAGCAAATCACCTTCCATGGTTAGCAATCTATATGCCCCCTTTCCTGCTTCAGCTTCAATCAAATAAGGGCCTTCCCATTTTGGTGCCAATTTTCCATTAGCAGGATTGGTGGTATTCTGGAATGCTTTTCTCAATACCATATCCCCAACTTGGAATTTCCTTATCCTGACATTTTTGTTGTAAGCACCAGCCATTCTTTGTTGGTAGCTAGCCATCCTTATCCTAGCCAAATCCCTGATTTCCTCAATAGTATCCAAGTCTTGAACCAGGTTCTCATCATTTTCCTCAGGATCACGGGTACTTGTTCTAGCAGTTGGAACCACCATTTCTGTTGGGATCACGGATTCTGCCCCAAATACCAAAGAGAATGGTGTTTAACCAGTAACATTCTTGGGGGTTGTCCTATCAGCCCAAAGCACATAAGGTAATTCTTCTGCCCATTTCCCCTTCTTGGATCCAAGTTTCTTCTTCAAATTGTTGATGATGACCATTAGCTTGTGGGTGGACTGGTGTTGATGTTATCATCTTAATCCCCCAGCTGTCACAAAAGTTAGTAGTTCTGCTCCCAATAAATTGGGAATCATTATCACATATAATTTCAGAAGGAATGCCAAATCTAGTTATAATATTTCTCTTAATAAAGGATATAACTTCCTTCTCTCTGACTTGGGCAAAAGCTTCAGCCTCTATCCACTTGGAGAAGTAATCAGTCATAGCAAGCATGAACACTTTTCCACCAGGTGCCTTAGGGAGCTTGCCAACTATATCCATCCCCCATCTCATAAATGGCCAAGAGGAGGATATAGGATGTAGAAATTCAGCCGGCTGATGAAGGATATTGTTGTGTCTTTGACAAGGATCACACTTCTTAGCATACTCCACAGCATCCCTTTTCATAGTTGGCCAGTGGTATCCTGTCCTTAAGATCCTTGAGAACAATGCCCTGCCCCCAGTGTGGTTTCCACAATCTCCTTCATGGAAGTCTTTTAAAACTTCTTGAACTTCAGGATCCTCGATACATCTTAAATATGGTCCTGCAAGAGATCGCTTATACAACATATTATTTAAGATTGTGAATTGAGATACCTTAATTCTGAAAGCCCTAGGGTTTTCTCCCATAGGAATCTCTCCGTGTTGTAAGTATCTCATGATTGGTGAGATCCATGATACTGAACAAGATTGAGTATCCTCACTAGGGATCATTTCAGAATCCTCTTCTATTTCCATGGCCACTTGATTTTCAATAGCAGGAGCCAGGATATGGATGATGGGGATACTTATATCCTCTGGGATCTTCAAAGATGATCCTAGATTAGCCAATGCATCAGCTTCTGTATTTTCTTCCCTTGGTACCTGTGTCAAACTAAAGAAAACAAAGGAGAGTGCCAATTCTTTGACTATCTCTAAATATTTAGTTAGTTTTTCACCTTTAACAACATAGGATCCATTAAAGTGATTAGTGATTAACAATGAATCCACGTATACCTCAAGATACCTGATCCCCATATGCTTAGCAATTTGCAAACCAACAATCAAGGCTTCATATTCAGCCTCATTGTTAGTGGCTTGGAACTCACAAGCTATGGAGTGGGGTATTATGTCCCCCTGTGGCGATTTTAGTAGTATACCAAGCCCCGTGCCTTTGACATTTGAGGATCCATCAGTATGTAGTATCCTAGGATCCTTGGTCTCCTCCAGCTGCTGGACTTCCAATTCGGCTTCCTTTTGTAAATCACTACTGAAATCAGCCACAAAGTCTGCTAATGCTTGGGATTTGATGGCTGTTCTAGGCTCATATCTTATATCATAGGCACTAAGCTTTACTGCCCACTTAGCCATCCTTCCGGACATCTCTGGTTTCCTGAGGACATTCTTAATTGGAAAATTAGTTCTAACAACAATAACATGAGTTTCAAAATAATGTCTTAACTTAGTAGATGCCATAATTAATGCAAGAATAAGTTTTTCAAGGTGTGAATACCTGGATTCAGCATCAAGTAAACTCTTACTTACATAATAGACAGGATATTGTGTACCTTCATGATCCTTAACAAGGACTTCACTTACTGCTTTTGAGGATACCGCAAGATATAAGGATAACACATCTCCTTTTTCTGGTTTCATCAACGCTGGAGCTGAGGATAGGTATTCTTTGAGGGCTTGTAAAGCACTCTCATGCTTCTCAGTCCACTCAAATTTCTTGTTCTTCCTTAGGATATCATAGAAATCTTTACACTTCTCTGAGGATTTGGATATAAATCTGTTTAAAGCTGCTATCCTGCCTGTTAGCCTTTGCACATCCTTAGCGTTGGCAGGAGATTTGATATTCACCAATGCTTTGATTTGTTCCGGGCTTGCTTCAATGCCCCTCTTGGTTACCATATATCCTAAGAATTTACCTGCTTTAACACCAAAGTGACATTTTGAAGGATTAAGCTTCATGTTATCTGTCAAGGATATCAAATGCTTCCTCCAAGTCTCTTAGGTGATCCTCAGCTTTTATGGATTTCACCACCATATCATCTATGTACACTTCCATAGTCTGTCCAATCTGATCCTTGAACATCATATTCACCAGCCTTTGATATGTTGCACCTGCATTCCTTAATCCAAACGGCATAGCAATATAACAATATAAACCGGTTGGGGTCATAAAAGCCGTATCCTCTTGGTCAGATGGTTCCATCTTAATTTGTTGGAATCCAGATGAAGCATCCATAAAAGTTAACAGTTCATGACCCGCCGTTGCATCCACCATGGAGTCAATGTGGGGTAATGGGAAAGGATCCTTGGGACATGCCTTATTTAAATCAGTGAAATCGACACATACCCTTCACTTTCCATTTTTCTTTTGAACAACAACCACATTGGCCAGCCATCTTGGATACTTTACTTCTCTAATCATACCTGCTCGTAGCAATCTCTCTACCTCTTCCTGGATAATGGCATTTCTTTCTGGTGCAAACTTCCTCCTTTTTTGATGGATTGGTTTGAATGACCTGTCAATGCCAAGTTTATGAGTGATAATATCCTTAGATATACCTATCATATCCTCATGTTTCCATGCAAAGGTAGACTTTCTTCTTTTGAGGAAGGATACAAGGTCTTCTTTCATCTTGCCAAGGATCCCTGATCCGATATAGATTTTGGATTCAGGATCATCAGGATCCATGAGGATTTCGACCACATCCTGCTCTTTTGCCTCCAAGACATCCCTTGGAGGATACTTTAATTGCTATTGCTCCCTTGATTTCGAGGCTGGTTTCATTGATGAAGTATAACAATCCTTAGCCTCCTGCTGATCACTATCGATCTTGACTATTCCCCAAGGGCTAGGGAGCTTCACACATTGATGGTAGGTGGATGGGACTGCCTTTATATCGTGTATCCATGGCCTGCCAAGGATAACATTACAACAAGATAAACAGTCAATAACACAAAATTTTTGATAATTATGTAATCCTTCCACATAAATTGGGAGTTTGATGTCCCCCAGGGTTCTCTTAGTTTCGCCACTAAATCCCACAAGCACGGAGGATCTTGGTGTGATATCTGATTCAGGGATACCCATTTTCTTCAGAACATCTAGCTGAATAATGTTTACTGAGCTTCCTCCGTCAATAAGGATCCTGCGAACAAAATGGTTAGAAATGAAAAGAGTAATAACTAAACTATCATGATGAGGATCCTGGATGTCAACGCGATCATCCTCATCAAAGGTTATGACTTTTCCTTCCGAGACACTCGATGTTCGAATAGGTCTTTCTCCATTATCCATTTTAGCTTCCTTTGCATGCCTTTTAGCTGCTGAGAAGGATGTACCACAGATGTCTGATCCTCCAGAAATAAAGTTTATCAGAAATAAAGTTTATCACTTGTGCATCTGCCGGAGGGGCTGGAGCTTTTTCAGGGATCCTTTCAGGATCCTGAGTCCTTGACTTTTTTCTCCCCAGCAACTCTTTTAAATGCCCTTTGCTCAATAGATATCCAATTTCCTTTCTCAATGCGATGCATTCCTCTGTTAAATGCCCAAAATCCTCATGGTATGCACACCATTTTGATTTGTCTTTAATTGCAGCCGGTCTGTCATTTTTTCTAGGCCATCTGGCTTTTTCTCCTAGATTCTGCATTGCAAGGATTAGTTCATGGTTATCAACGGAAAAACAATATTCAGAAATTGGAGGATAATCGTCATCATCATCTTCTTGGTCAACAACATGCACGTTCTGGTTGTCAGTTCTATTATAGGATTTGAATTTGTTGTTCTTGAACGAGGATCCTTGCTTTTCTTGTTTTGAGGATCCTGCCAATCTCTCCTGGATCCTCTTGTCATCCTCTAGCCGGATGAACCTGAGTGCCCGAGTCCTTACCTCATCTAGGTTCCTGCACGGTGTCATAACAAGATCATCATAGAACAATGAATCCCTAAGCAATCCCATTTTGAAGGCCTCAGCAGCCGTGGCTATATCCAAGTTGGGAATGTCTAAGGGATTTGGATCCATTCTTATATAATCCACAATACAGTAAGAGTGGATCCAAATCCCTTGCATAGGCACGCTTCCTTTAACCTTTCTGGAATCGGATTGATCTCCATCCTCTCCCTGTATTGTGCTATGTGTTCCTCAGGATCCGTTGAACCATCATACAGCTTCATAGTTGGAATATGGAATCTTTTGGGTATCTCAGCATCACAAATTGGTGGTTCAAAACGAGATATCTTATGGCTTCCATCTGCAATCTCCGGGATAGGTTTGACCACCCCTGGAACACTTGATATCATATCCTTCAGTTTTTGCAGCTCTTTGGCCGTAGCATGGTTGATACCTGCATCCTGAATGAATCCATGGTTAGCGGTAAGAGAATTATTAAAAGTGTTACCTCCCATTGGGTTCAAGTTAGGAACACTGGATGTGAATCCATATTGTTGGGACTCTGGGATGATGGAGGGACCAGTGGAAGCAATGGTCTGCATTGGAATAAAATCTCCCTGATGGACATCTGAACTTCCTGTTTGCAAACTCTTCAAGGATCCTGGCATCTGGAAGGATCCCTGAAACTGGGATGATCCTGGAACAAAGGAGGATCCTTGAACCTGGGATGATCCTGGAACAAAGGAGGATCCTTGAATCTGGGATGATCCTGGAACAAAGGAGGATCCTTGAACCTGGGATGATCCTGGAACAAAGGAGGATCCTTGAACCTGGGATGATCCTGGAACAAAGGAGGATCCTTGAACCTGCTGTGCTCCTGAGTAGGCTCCTGAATTCATGAAGGATCCCATATGCTGAGGATCGGATCCTGCTGGCTGGAAATATGAACCTGATGCCTGAGTCACTATTGCTGAACCAAAGCGCACTCCTCTTGGTCCACCCACATGCTGAATATCTGGAACCTCTGATGGCTGAGAAGTAATCACCGGAGTATCAAAATTCAAAGATTTGGGCACCAGTGGAGAATGATCCTCTGCTGCTTTCTTTTGTTTCTTGAGATCTCCGATTTCTTTGAGGATCCTGTTATTGGTCTTGTCCTGTTGCTGTATATGATCTCTCATCTGCAAAATCAAAGTAAATATGTCACTAGTAGTGGGAGTATAGGAAGCAGAAGAAGTTGGAGGTTTAGAGAAAATAGGAGTTGGTTTCTTCTCAGCATTTTTCTGAGATCCAGCTGGTGGTGGAGGCAAAGGTGGAATGCCCTGAGATGAATTGACCGCAGACATCGCAGTAGAGGTATTCTTCACCGATGAAGCCATGTATTCGTATGCAACGATCCAGAATGATCACCAACAGAAAACTTTCTTATGAATGAAGCACCAATTGCCCCACGGTGGGCGCCAAACTGTTTTGGTCAAAAATCACACAAGGATAATGCAATCAAACTCTCTGTAACGGGGAATGATGCTTGAAGTGATGAATAAAGATAAGGATCACTTAAATGTAAATTGCACAAGTGACACAAGGATTTATACGAGGAAAAAGCCCTTGATCAATGAATGATCTCCGGCATAAAAAACCTTGGGTGATGGAAACTACCGATCACCAAGTTCAAATATAATAAATAATCTTTACAACTTCGGATAGTAACGAGCTAGGTACAAGGATCACTATGGTGTAGTATTGCTAGAGCGTGTAAGAAATGTGTCGTCCTCTGCCAAATGCTTGAGAGTGCAGTTTATATAAGTGTGTGTGGTTGAATTTAGGCAAGTCACCTAACTACTAGCTCGTTACCCCTGTTAGAAATAGAAGTAAATTTAGCCTAACAAACTGTCCGTAATTTGTGCTAAGTTTCCATATTCTCCACAACGTCCATTTCCGGTTTTGCATGTGCGAAATTAGCGTGGACTATCCTCAATGACGTTGCCAAGACCTGGTCCAACTTGTGATTCCTGCAAAACTACATGAAATTCAAAGAGAACAATCGTTAGTATGAGGATCCTTAGGATGATCCATGATCCTGATCCTGAAGCTCTTCTGAAGATTACTATCTGCCACAGAAACAAGGATCACTGTTAGGATATCATGTAAGGATCACAGGTCATTAAAAATCCTGCCCTAACAACTATGAAGCTTTTCGGGTTTAAGCTTCATATCTGCACAAGACTTACAAACACTAGTAGCAGGAGTTTCAGAATTTACCTGACTCGTAGAGGCTGAGACATCTGCCATAAAGGCAGTTTGAAAAGAAAAAGATCCAACTTCAGTGAAGAACTTCTCCATTTCCTTAGATGCTACAGCAGCCTTCTTGATCAGAACTGATTTCTGACATTTCAACTCCTCTGCTTCATTTAATAAGTCATCAACATCAGAACTTGCTTCTTCCTTCACATCAGAATCAGAGTGATAATCACCCGAAATAGAACTTTCTTCATCAGAACTCCCAGTATAACCCGAACTGTCGTCACTTTCAGAAAATTCTTCCTTGTGAACGTGCTTGATGTGATTAATGATCTTTGCATAACACGCTGTTCCTCCTCCTTGATCGCCTTCCCCAAATTGTACAGACCAATCACACCCTTCGTCAGCTTGAACAGTCAATGCTCGATTGGTGTTTGATGGTCCAGACTGGTTTGGATTGTTATTCACTGCTACAATCCTCCTTTCACGATTCTCTTGATGGGCATTGACATTTGAAGTACTCGTCTGGTTTCTGAATGGGTTCTGACTTCCTTGTTTGGTTGGTCGGGTGCACTCACGTTTGAAGTGCCCCTTTTCGCCACTATTGAAACATGTGACTGCATTAATATCAAACCCGTACTTTGTATCTTTTTTGCCTTCCAATGAAGTTCTTCCAGTTCGAGCCATGAAGTCCTTTGCCCTTCTAACTGCACTTGCAAATGCCCATTTGATATCCATTAACTCCATTTCATCCCGGTTGATCTGTTGATAATCCTCATTGGTCATATTGATGTTTCCAATTTGACCTGCAACCAACCCACAGTAAGCACTGACCATTGTATTAATGAGTTCCATATGCTCCTTTGCTACTTCAATGCTAACTTGTGTGAGGTTTGAAGTATCGACTCTGACCGTGTTAGGGTTTAGGGGTGGAGGATTATTGGTATAATGAGCTTGTTGTTGTTGTGGTTGGGCTTGAGGTGTGGGTATTGATTGTGAAAGATAGGCACTTTGATCGAACTGTGGTTGTGTAGTGGTAACTTGAGGTGGAGGTATGGATTGTGAAAGATAAGCACTTTGATCCCACTGTGGTTGGGCTTGATTGAATTATGGAAACGGAGAAGAGCTTGTATTGGATACAAACGCCGTTTGAAGCTTCGGTTGCTGAACGGAACTAGAACTAGCTGAAGGACCAAAACCAGGCAAATACATTTTTGTGTTTTGAGGAGGTGCAGCTGCAATTCTTTTAGTCTTCCGAATTTCCTCTTCGTTCTTGTGCTCCAACTTTTGAATGAATTCATAGAGACTGGCATTGGCTGCATCCAGAGCACCCGTATGTTTTAGAAGCTCAATGAATGGACTCCACTTAGGAGGTAGAGCATCAGCAAACCGAGCAATCATTTCCTGATGGGTTGCATTAACATTATAAGAACTCATTTCACTAATCAAATGATAGAAACGAGAAGTCATATCATTTAGGGTTTCATTTTCCAAGAACTGAAATGATTCAAACTCTTTCTTTAACAAATCATGGCATGTCTTCCTAGAAGCTGCATTCCCTTCTCCTCTCGCTACCAATGCATCCCATAAGCTTTTCGTGGTCTTACAATATCCGAATTGATGATAGATTTCTTTGTGAAGCGCTTGTGTAAGAATAGCAAACGCCTTTTTCTCCAAGTCATAGGCTTTCTTGTCATCTTCAAGCATATTAGCATAACCTGCTGAAGTTGATACTGCTACTTCGAGGGCAGGGTTGGCTGCATTAATGAAACACGTCCAAAGTTCGGTGCTTTGCCCTTGAACGTAGGTATGGAAACGTCCCTTCCATGATGGATAGTCATTCATGTGATTTAACTTTGGCGGCCGATTGTTGCTACCCGTCTCACTCTCGCTAAGCAAGAGATTTTGAATGCTTTGATTTTGATTTGATGCCAAGGCCCATTGACTTGCACTTTTGGACGGTTGTTGTTAAGGTATGGAATTCGCTAAGTATGAGGCCATAGAGGTCTGATTCGGATTTTGACCTGGTCGTGGGTCCGTACTCCAGTCCCACGGACTTGTGCAACTCATCTTCGATGTATACAAGAAGAATACCTGATCAAATACTTGAAAACACAATGTTATGACCCTTTTGCAAACCTTCTGTTTAAAAATGATAACACTCTCGACGAAACACACTCTGTTTCGTCGAACTCACTTATGACGAAACTGCCTGTGTTTCGTCGAAAGTACCTGTGGCGAAACTCTTCTGATTCGTCGAATATACCTTTGGCGAAACACTTTTGTTTCGTCGAAGAGACCTTTGGTGAAACACTTTGATTCGTCGATAATCAGTTTCGTCGAAAAAGTAACCAGAGTTGGTGAATTGGTTGGTAAGACTTTTCAACCCAAACCTTATCTTGTTACTGACAGGGTACACCCAACAACATACTCATTTCACCAACCAGCATGGTCGCCCAATTTTTTAATCTTTTGTCAACTTTCAATTTAATTTTTAATTGTAAATTCAAGAAATTCTTATGAACTCTTTGAAGAGAAGTCCAGAAAATATGAATATATGAAGAACACTTCCAGAAAATATCAACTTTCTAGTCACCGTCAAATTTTCCGAAACACAAGATTGCACAAGACTTTCACGAAAAACCCGGTTTATCACTAGAACATTCAATCTAACAAGTTTTTTAACAAAACTCTTTAGCAAACAACCATATTTAAGCAGATTTTAAGGGACTTTTCTGGAAAATATGAGTTTTAAGAACACTTTTCTGAAAAACAACCACAACACTTGATAAAAACCGAACAATGTTTGATTTTAAACAAGGATAAGAGCCTAAAGCTCTGATACCACTTGTAGGTCCCGAAATCGGAGGATCGATAACAAAACCTAATCCTTGTTTATAGCAAACAAAGTCACGTGTGCGGAATCCACGTAACTAAGCCAAATCAAACATACAATGCAATAACAACAGTGGTTTAACCAATGAAACACACTCAATTGATTAAACTGGATGAGAATACAAACTGATACAAACACAGTCTAGACAGAATGACTTTTTGGGTATGCTCTCATCTCTGAGTTCTAAACGAAACATCTGGTGTATATTTATAGCAGTCTGGGCCATAGCAATCGACGAAACCAAACTTGGGCCGACGAAACACAACTGGTCCAACACACTGGGCCATGATAAGCCCATCAGACGACGAAACAAGTCTGTTTCGTCGCTGATCATGACGAAACAGAAAGGTATCATTACAAGCCTGTTTCTTCGATAAGTGTTCGACGAAACACAAGGTGTTTCGTCGAAGGCTGCATTTTGTGACATGTTTGCTGCAAACTGACAGTTGCAGCAAACCACAAACAAACACAACACATAAAGACAGAAATACTCTTACATGCAACATGCATCATTCGTATAGCATTACAATCCAAAAGGAGACAAACAAGTCGGACACAAGCGGATAGGAGGATATCCGACTTGGTCGACGGCAAATACAGACTCGATAAACGATAAAAGACCGTACAAAATACATCGTAATTACAAGACTAGTGACAGACACAAAAGTGCATCAACATTATACACAGCATGTCTAAGCTGAATTTGGGTCCCGTGAAGGCGTTTAATGTTATGAAGACTTGTTTTGGCGGTTTTGAAGATGTGGGTGCAAGTAAAGTTGAATTTAAGAACTATAAGAGGCAAATTAACTTGTTTATAGAGGAATATGACGCCGATATGGTTGTGAGACATTTGAATGAAAAAAAAAAACATTCTCAGCCTAATTTCTTGTATGATTACTTCACAAACGAAGAGAATCGTTTGAAGGGACTTTTTTGTTGTGATGATCAAGCCAAACGAAATTACCATGTGTTTGGTTATGTGATTTCGTTTGACGCCACGTATCGTTCCAACAAGTAATATTTTATTATTAAACTTCTTCTGTATTTTGGCGTTTTACGAGTTTACATACAATGGCGTTTTTATGCATTTTATTAGTTTACATGCAATGGCGTTTTATAAGTTTACATGCAATGGCGTTTTATTATTGTTTCAATTCTCATGGCGTTTTCATATGCAGATACTCTATGGTGTTTGTACCGTTCACTGGTATAGACAATCATCACTGCAATGTTACATTTGGTGTAGCATTATTGGTGTCGGAAACTGTTGATACGTATGTTGTTGAGAGTTTTTCTAAAAGCTGTTGGTTCTCAACCAAAAGTTGTTGTCACTGACCAAGATCCAGCAATGAAGAAGGCTATTTCTGTTGTATTTGTTGACACGAGGCATCGGTTATACATGTGGCATGTGATGCATAAACTTTCTCTGAAGGTTGGTATGCTTATTTTTACCTTGGCGTTTTAGGATACATTGCGTTTTGAAATACATGGCGTTTTGTAGCTTGTTAATGTTTTTTTAATTAAGGTTTGTCTTTGTGTAATTTTATACGTTTTTTTATGCATGGCGTTTTCGTGTTATACATAGGTTGGTGTTAGGCTATGCAATTCCACCAATTTTAAAGAACGTATTTGTGGTGTTGTGTGGACGGATATTCTCACACCTGAAGAGTTTGAATCAGAATGGGAAGCGGTTATCGCAGAGTTCAATTTAGCAGATAATGATTGGCTATCTGATATTTTTGCACTCAGGGAATCTTGGATCCCTGCATACTATAGAATGGAAGAGATGTCGGGTCTGATGCGAACGACATCGAGGTCAGAGAGTGAGAATCTTTTTTTTTGGTCAAGTGTGCAATTCGAAAGCTACTCTTGTTGAGTTCATGACTCATTATGAAACTGCAATAGAAGCACAGCGTCACACACACCGGAAAAATGATCATGAATCTCGATACAAACGACCCCAGTTTAAGAGTAATTACCAATTGTTGGAAGGCCAAGCTGTTGATATATACACAAAAAGTATTTTTTGTGACGTTCAAGCTGAGCTAATTGGAATTGCGGATTGCATAAATCAACGTTATGAAGATCAGCCCTATAGGTTTGTTAAGTTTTACATAAATGACTTCCAACAGCCTTGTACATCATTATTTGAGGTAAACAATGGCGTTTTGTTTTTATATGGAATTTTCTTTTAATGGCGTTTTTCATATCCAATGTGTTTTTTTTAATTTTTTTAGACAAACATTCTCTGCATGGCGTTATAGAGATATTGTTTTTGGCGTTTTTCAGGTAATGTTCCGTAAGTCTGATTGCACATGCAGTTGCTCATGCAGGTGTTTTGAACAGTTTGGTTTGCTATGTAAACATATATTCTATGTTTTGAGAATTATGGACATTAGGGAATTTCCAAAATAGTACATTCTGAATAGATTGCCCAAAGAGGCTTCCCCAAATTGCTCTCCCGAATTCTCAATTAGCAGTGAATATATGACTGAGCTTGACCCCGATGTGCAAAGTATGATGCAAGATATTATTTTTTCAACGAAATATACTTTGAACCGTTTATCTGGTAATAAAGAGGAGCTATCCTTATACAATGATCATGTTCAATCTTATATGAAGAAGGTTCAAGATATACAGATTGTTGTTCCTCCCGCTAGTACTAGGGATAGATTTGCCGAGATAACCGGTCAATACAAAAATGACAAGAATCCAATAAGAGTCCCTGTTGGGTATAGATCCAGAGGTTCTAGTTATCGAAAGCGCATGAAATCTAAACAGGAAATGGCAACCGAGAAAAAGAAATCAAAGTCGAACCCCAGGGCCAAAGAAAGGTAGTGTCAGAACTGCAAAGGATATGGACACTACACATCGACATGCAAACAGGCTGTAATTAAAAGAATATCGACAAGGTCGTCGAGAGCTACTGAAGAGTAGTTTGGCATTTTGTATTTTTCATTCTTATAGAACACACACAGATGGTCTTCAAGAGCCATTGTAGAGTAGTTTGGCGTTTTGTATGTTTCTTTCCTATAGAACACAGACAGATCTTAGTTTGGCGTTTTATATCATTTTTATACATCATTTTTTTCCATTCTTTTTTTTCGACCTATTTGTTCATAACATGCTACTTCGAAGTTATGTAACAAACAATATAATATCGGTTAAGCAAATCAAACGCCAAAAAAAAAAAACAACGCCACTAAATAAAACTACCAAAAACCTCTAATTTTGGTCATGCTAAACTCAATAATGTTTTGCTGAACGAGATGGACAACATTGTTAATCCCCAGTCAAGAAAGATGTCTAACAATGTTATCCATCCCGTTTAGCTAAACTTTATTGACAACAAAACTGAATCTCCATGAAATGGCGTTTTTGAATTTTTGTGGTTTTTGTATGTTTTGGCGTTTATATTGAGAAAATAGTGTATATCAAAGAAACACGGATTGGAATCTTTGATTTTTGGGTTTTTTTTGGCGTTTCTAAGATGAATGGTATAGAGGAAAATATGGTGTTTGGGGTTTTGGTGTGAATTTTAGAAGGTCTGAGAGGTTGTTTATATAGGAAGTTTTTGGCGCGTATTTTAGGCGCGATTTTTATTATAGTAAATGCTAGTAATTAAGTTCTGTCGTTTTAGTACTGTTTGTTCAGCTTTATCGGTTAAAAACAAAGTTTGGCGTTTTATATCTAATGGCGTTTAGATTAGGATGAAGTGTGCTATGTGTGTTAAGGCGGGATTTTAATAGCGTTTTATTCGTGAGTTTGCCGTTTTGTGTAGAGAAGTCAAAAGACCTTTTACCCTTGATGAAGCACGCCACACCAATAAAAGTGATGTTATTTACGAAAACGCCACCGCGTCATCTAGTCCATAGATTGTTTTGATCTGACGATCCATAAGCGTTCTCTCCGTTCTCACACTTTCCAGCGTTTTCTCTAGATTCCTTACCCTATATATATATATATATATATATATATATATATATATATATATATATATATATATATATATATATATATATATATATATATATATATATATATATATATATATATATATATATATATATATTGTAACACCTCGAAATTTTGCGTCCAATAATGTATTGACACGTGTCTTGAGTTTACACGTGGTGTTAAATACTGAATAAAGGACTAAAGTTGACAAACATGGAAAGTATGTAAATTCGAGGGTTAAAAATGCCAACGAGGGATAAATACATTGTACAATAACCCTAGATGATGCTCGTACCTTCAAACGGATAAATCATGGATCGTACGGAACGAAATACGGAAGAAAGTGAGAAATTACAAACTACAGGGGTTAATTGTGTCAACATGTTTAAGTAATACCTCTGAATGACCCGTTAACATACCCGAGGCTTTGTAACAGTAAATTACGCTCACTAGAATATACGATATAAATTTCACGAAGTTCCGTGTTAAAACGAGAAAGTTATGATCAATTCCGTATGCAAGGGGTTAGAAGCGTCAATAAAGAAAGATAAGGCTTTTCGGATAGTAATTAAACTAACCGGGGACTTAACGGCGCGGGTAAAAGTCACGAGGCCCTTATTCGTAAATAATCGAGGCCCAAATCGCAAAGTTACCCCTTCAAAACCGAAAAGTCAGGCTAATAATGGCAAAAGATTTGAAAATCTTGAATTTCAGGCCTTAGGCGGCCCGCATTAGAGAAACAAGGAACTTCAGGCGGGCCGCGAGCCATATGAAGATACGGTTCCTGACATAAGGATTCAGGTGGCCCGCGTGAGCCCAGCCTGAACCTTAATGCGGGCCGCGTCAAGTCCCCAGAAGTAGAAAACTCACACAGATTCAATGTTTGAGCTTGTAACCGACCTTGGATGCATTAATTGAAGCATGGGCGCCCCCTACATGTCCCCTAACACTCAGGGACAGCTGCTGATCATCCATGAGCAATTATAGGTTGAGTTGTAATGATCTTATGCCCAAAATTTCACTATAAAATGCAATGTAGTGCACCATTGTTCATTACACCTTCAAACAACTCATCTCCACATTTCTGGAGCTCTAAAGCATTATTCTAACATCTCTGGTCGTGCACCAAGCTTCTGTAAGTTTGCCTAACCCTTTGTGGTTTAGTTTTTGCATAGTTTAGCTAAAAAGTCAATCCGTCGTAATGAACGATTGACTTTACGATAAATCACAAATGGTCTAGTGGTTTGTCGAATCAAAGTTAGTTATATGTTGGTAATCATGTGGGCTTTAAACCCCAAAAAGGGCACCCTCTGATTCCCACTCTAACTAGTCTGAATGTCGAGTCAAACGTGCTTAGAAAGAGTCAACAGAATGCTATTTTGCGAATTTATGCATAATCGGTAATATAGATGGCGTGTAACCTGTTCTAACACTCATAAAACATGATAATAAGTATATTAACTAGTCTAAGCTTGTTTGATCCGACCATTTACTGTTTTGACCCGGTTCGGAGCTGAAAGTCGCAAAACTTTGACTTTTGCTTTGACTTCAGTTCTGACCCGTTAAAGTATGATTTAGATATGCCTTAGGACTCTCTTAGGACCAGGTTACATGATGGTATAACCCTCTGTGACCGGTTCGTTGTTTGTCCGAGTCTTTTACACCTTTCCGTTAAATGCTTAAAAGTTGACCGTAACGCCCTTTTCAATTTAAAACGAAAATTTCGGACATGTGAAAGGACCATAACCTTAGTTACTGATTTCTAAGCATGTCCCTAAAATTTCACGTCAATCCGAGGTCCGGAATAGGAGTTATGCTAAATAGCGCAATTACGGAAACTTTAGTAATTAAATGGCGCAATTAGCATAACGCCTATCTAAACCCAGATTTCGGCACCAAACCTTTTACCCACTAATGTAAAATAATATTTGGACATTTTTAAAGATTTTTAATGATTTTTAACCTGCTCATAACCTGCGGTTATGGCATCGGTTCGGTAAATACCGAATATACCCTTTTCGAACATAACTTGAGTTCTACAAAGTATTTTGACCCGATTCTAGTTGCTACTGATTTTAAATAATAAATAGAGTAATTTGGACTTTATAAACTGATCGGAAAACTCAGACTTCCTGTGGAACTCAGAAACCTCTTTTATGATCTTTAAAATGACCGAAATACCCCTACGGGGCTCATATTGGATTAAAACTCGTTACGGGCATTATGGAAGGTATCCTACTGATACCACAACTTCTTTAAAGCATATTGACTTAGGAAATTTGTATAGGACTCTTATGGTTACCCGTTACGCCTTTTGCGCGCATGGTCCGGCTTATGTAACTAGTTTACATAAACTAGCCGAAACGGGTCAAACCTTATTGTTTTGACCTCAAAATCCAGAGTGTGACTATATTACCCGTATAAAACAAGTCTTCAAACTTATCAGGTCTGAATCACACTCCAGTCCCGGTTTTCGCCTTACACGCAATTAAACCGTAAATATCCTTTGAAACTAACCGGTCTAAGCTAAGGCTAAATTAAAAACCCGTTAGGATTCTAATAGGTTGATTTAAACCTTCGTTCTAGAATAGGAGACCAGAAAAAGAATCTTGCATTGTTTATTAAGGATTTATACTTGCTCAGGTAAATACTTTTAACTTATTTTCCGTTATACGGGCTTGGGTTACGGTATTTAAAATACGCATAGTAACATGTAATTCTTTTATAAGATTTAATCATAAATTATCCCAAGTTATAAAGAGTTTGTGCCTTGTGCATTCAAATCAATTTTATTAAACATTTTACAAAAGTGTCGGTTGAATGTATTTACCAGTGTAAACTGACGTATTTTCCCTAAAAAGATAAAATGCTGGTTCTAAGCGTAATTGGCTGGATATTTCTCCTTAGCATCAATAAAGAGTCTCGCAAGCCTAAGATGCCTACGTCTGTTGAACAATACCTATATTTTAATTTGATCCCCTGTGGATTTTATTTCAACGATTGTGATACTTTGATATTATATTCAATGGTTGAAATATATTTATCTTATTGCTTCCGCTGTGCATTTATATATTGTGTGGTTCGACTATATTGTTGCCAACTACGTCACGGTAATCCCCTACTGGGCCCACCGGTGATACACGTGGAAGTCGGGGTGTGACAGGTTGGTATCAGAGCCAACGTTGAGTGAATTAAACACTATCCTTAAGTGTTTAATCTCAATGACACAATTGCACATACTTGAGTCTAGACAGGAACATAGGACAAATTCGAAATTTTATTCCAGCTTGTCTTTTATTGTTTATTGTGATTTAAAAATTTGTTATACAGGAAATATGCCACCATCAATTAGAAGAGGAGGAATAGGCAAAGGGCTGATCACTACTCATAATGATCACGAGGCCGGACCTTCGAACATGCGAGCTCCTTTCAGTACAAGGAGTGAAGAACCTCAGAGACGTAGAAGAAACCTTTTTGAGCCTGCAAGACATTCTACCTCGCACAGTTCGACACCTTCATACCGTCACTCTTTTGGACCAAATTCGGAAAACGATCCCAGTAACCCTCAACCTTCGTTTATACCTCTCCAACGATCTGCTTCGCACCGTTCCTATGGCGATCCTACTCCTTTCTTTCAAGGCCGATTTAACCCGGCTGATTATGTCCAAGAACCAATAGGTTATAACCCATTAGGACCTGAAGACCATTTCTGCGAAGATAATGCGGTAGATATGGATGAAGACACGGATCCCATAGAACCTGCAAGAGGTACTCCCAACCACCCTATCGAGATCTCTGATGGGTGATCCTTTCATGGAACACCCTATCAAGGTCCCGACAGTTACCAGGCGAGGTTTAACCAGTGTGATTGGTACTTCACACCCTCTCACCACTTCTCGCCTCATGAGCAGCAACAGCAACAGGATCCTTCCAAGGATTCGCGTTTCGTGGCAGTTACGCCACCGCCTCCTCCGCCACCAGTTCAACCAGTACTTCCAGATCCGCCAAGGCGTAGGAGATCAGGCGCGCGGATGTCTACCCGAGGAGGGGAATTCCACTTTAGCACCCCTCGCCACTCGAGTGCAAGTCACTTTCCGCCAGTACCTGAAGAACCACAGTTAGGGGAACCTTCTGGTCACCCTGCAGAGGTGAATTCTGCACCAGTTGCACCACCTCCACCACCATTCGGCTATGACAATCCAATACCAGCATACGGCGGTTCCACCGCGTACAACCCGTTTGAGCAACCGACTCACACGCACTACAACTATAATTATGATGCCGACCCATACGTGGTAGCGGCTAATTACAATGCCCTCCATCCAGACAGAGCTTATGGAAACCTTTGGGGAACAGATTACTCAGCTCATGGGCATCCAATACCTCCTAGACCTCCGGTTCAACAACCGTCGCAGCAGCCACGTTTTTCTCCACCGGAGCAAGAAGAAATCCTCCACCGTCTAAACCGCATGGAACGAGACTTTGAGTAAGAACGTAAAAGTAATCGTGGATTCCTTAAAGGCCTAGCAAACCTACTAAAAGGGAGGAAGAAACGAGATCATTAGTCTCTTATGCACTATAGTAATTACTATTACAATCAGGTCCCTGCGAGGACATTAGCCTTAAGTATTTTAGTCCCTGCGTGGACAATTGCATTTCAGTCCCTGCGAGGACTTATCTTTTAGTCCCTGCGTGGACAATTGCATTTCAGTCCCTGCGAGGACTTATCTTTTAGTCCCTGCGTGGACAATTGCATTTCAGTCCCTGCGAGGACTTATCTTTTAGTCCCTGTGCGGACATCTATCTATGTATTTGGTCCCTGCGTGGACTTGTTTTCTGTAAACCTCTGCGTAGGTATCTATTTATTTAAAAGCCCCGTTTAGGGCAGTATGTAACCATTATTATGATTAATGGAATATATGTTATGTAACACCCCCAAAATCCACACGCGGAGTATCACCGCTTGGAGGCATGACTGACCAGGATCCTAACCACCAATCATATTGAACGTATAAAGTAGTTAAGTATAGCGGAAGCATTTAAGTAACCCAAACAATAGTATGTATGATTTAACATAAGTGTTGAAACATCATTCACGATCCTTTGCCCACAACGACCTGCTCCTCCCTGTGCAAGCTCCATAATGTACCTAAGGTCCTGCAAGGCATGCAGCAGCGAGTCAACAACTAGTTGAGCGAGTTCACAGAAAGTAAGTTCAGTAATAGCATAGTATAGCAAACATTGCGTTCGTTTATCTAATCATGCATCGTATTAGTTCGTTCATTGCTCATGTATAGTATCGGTTCGTATCGCGGGCCCCTTTCGGCATGTATGCGAAGATTAGGGAAAGTTCTCAAGTATTCTAGACTATGTATATTTGTATCGCGGCCACCCTGGCATGTGTGCGAAGTTTTAGTATATAGTCGCGGCCTTTCCAAGGCATGTGTGCGAAGATCAGTCATAATATCGCGGCCAACCCCTGGCGTGTATGCGAAGATCAGTTCAATTGGTATACTAGTCTAGCCGTATCTTATCATTCACCACCCTCACCCTGAGGACTCATATCATTATGTTCTGTTAACTAAGTATGTACGTATAGTTTATTTCAATCCCATTCCCACCCTGGGAACCCCATGCCTTGGCTGTGTGAACTCACCTTGGGTTGCTCGGCAGATACACAAAGAGAGAAAGAGAGTTCTTGAACTAACAGTGGTCAACCACGTCCTAACAGGGTTATTACATAAGTCAGGTTCGCATATAGCACGTATGTTGTATCACATAGGTTAACACGTTGCAAGCATGCAAGGATTTATGGTAAACATGTACACGTATCAGTAATCCGATAAACAATCTAAGTATTCGGCCCAAACATAACCCGGCCCAAATAATATTCACCCAACCTATCAGCCCAATCAGATAAGTAGTCCAAATAGCCGAGGTGTAAACAAGTCCAGTTATCCGGCCCAATTAGTTGGGCTCGTGTCAGTGTGCAAGTCCGTGCATGGTCTCGACTCGCAACAGAGATTACGAGTCGCAACAAGGGAGATCTCGACAGATGCATATCCTTCGAGACTAGGTGGTCTCGAGTCAGGTCTCGAGTCGCAACGGGGTTACGAGTCGCAACGACTGGTCTCGGCTCGTCATGGTTTGGTTACGAGTCGCAACCGGGACTCGCAACCATGGTTTCGGCTCATGCTGTTGTGTGGGGTTCCGAGTCGCAACAAGACTCGCAATCTCGGTTTCGACTCGCAATCCGTGTGCCTAACAACTTGTAACAGTTTCCATGTTTCATGCAATCAGTTATGCCAATCAATTAACAATTTCCATAATTCAAATCAACTAACAGTTTCTCATGAATCCTACTAAGTATTATCGATCAAACAGGCAATAACAACATAAATTCTTATGAACCCTAAATTTAACCATATGAACAATAATACCACTTAATCATATTAAGTTCCGGTTCCATGAACGTTAATAATCTGATTTGCAAAACATCACAGCCGATCCACAAGACATTAACATTAAATATCATCAACAATAAATCCGATTTCGTAACATGGTGGCCGATTAACTAACCTATCCGACCGATCAATCAAACAAGTTTGGCCGATTGACTAGCCGATCAACAACAACATCCTAACAATCCAGTTAACATGCATATCCAAATAACAACATATCAGATTAACACATATCCGGCCGGTTAATAATACGTTCGGCCGATCGAACAAAGCTTAATTTAACACAGAATTATTCAAAGCATGCGATCTTATAATCATTCAATCAATAGGTCACAATTAAACACTAACCGATCGGGTAGAGGTGATTCGAATTCGAGGTTGATGTCCGGCCGTCTTGTGTTTGCGAACGAGAGGGAGAGTTTGTGTGTGTTCTTGATTGCTAAGTTTTGTAAAACCAAAACCCTAGAGGTAATGTGTGTATATATGCGTGTGAAGGGAAGTGGGCCGAAACCCCCACATGGGTTTTCTCATGGTCTCGAGTCCAACCATATGGACCGAGTAGGTTCTTGTAAATGTTTCACTAATCGGTTCAAGTAATAACATATGCAATCACATTAAATCACGTAACATGCAACATTCAATATAATCACGAAATCACACAACCGTGTAACACATAACATATCATGTATTCGTTCAAGTAACATAGTTCACGTGAGCATATAACGTTGCACAAGATAAGTCTAGAGTACGGGTTGTCACATTATCCCCAACTAATTGGAAATTTCGTCCCGAAATTTGGTATGCACTCACTGAGGAAGCTAGGTAAGTTCAATCGTTCACTGGTTTTTCCTGGGGTGTCACATCCTCCCCCCGTTGATCTGGAATTTCGTCCCGAAATTCCGAAGTAGTAGCTTCAACCTCAGTAGTGGTAGCATTGGTTTCGAATAACTGGGGGTACTTTTCTGTCATCCTGTCTTTGCGTTCCCAGGTGTACTCTGGGCCACGTTTGGAGTTCCAACGAACTCGAACAAGAGGGATTCTCTTGTGTTTGAGGACCTTCACCTCCCGGTCCGTGATTTCTACTGGTTCCTCGACGAACTGTAACCGCTCGTCGGTAGTTCGATACATGAAAGACATTGTGAACTGCCCCGAGTTCAGCTGATAGGTTCAATCTATAGGCTACCCTGCCTGTACGTTCTATGATCTCGAATGGTCCCCGACCTGAAATTCCAATGGCTTTCTACGCTTGCCCGCGTAGGCTTTCTGACGGTCGCGTGCTGCCGCCGTGCGTTGTCGTATCTGTGCAATCTTTTCTGTGGCGTCCATTACAATCTCTGGACCCGTGATCTGACTATCCCCCACCTCTACCCAACAGAGAGGTGACCGGCATCTACGCCCGTACAATGCCTCGAATGGTGCGGCTTGTATGCTATTGTGCTCATGTTTAATCGTGAGTCGAATGGTTTGTGCCTTGCTTGCCAAAGTTCTGACGTGAATCGTGCATCGCGATCCGAATTGATGGACGTGGGCACCCCGTGCCTCGAAACAATCTTCTTTAAGATAGGCATCTGCGAGAGTTGGAGAACTTGTCCGTTTCCTTAATCGGTAGGAAGTGTGCAGACTTGGTGAGTCGATCCACGATGACCCATATGGTATCGTTCCCATGCTGGGATCGAGGTAGGCCACCAATAAATAGCGCTGATGTCGTAGTACGTTCTATCCGACCCTGGATGTACTGAGTGGTAAGACTTGTGAGCTTCATCCATCACAAGTTCGCGTAGACCGCCATAAAGTGGGACCCAAATCCGGCCCGTTACATAGTAAGCGCCGTCTGCCTTCCGTTCCATTTGCTGTCGTGAGCCGCGTAAGGCTTCAGCCTTGACGTTTTCGGGCTTCAATGCTTCTACCTGAGCATTTCGTATCTGTGCTGGAAGGCTAGACTGAATCGTAAGCTGTAGCGCTCGCACGCGCTTTGGTAAGGTGTCCTTTCGACTGAGGGCATCAGCCACAACATTGGCTTGCCTGGATGGTACTTGATGGCGCATTCACAGTCGCGAAGTAGTTCAACCCATCGCCGTTGACGCATGGTTCAAGTCCTCCTGCTTAAGAATATGCTCGAGACTCCTGTGATCGGTGTAAATGGTGCACCTGGTACCGTACAGGTAGTGTCGCCATATCTTAAGCGCAAAAACAACAGTTCCCAGCTCTAAATCGTGCGTCGTGTAGTTGCGTTCCTGAATCTTAAGTTGACGTGTAGCGAAAGCGATAACCTTGTCGCGCTGAAAAGCAGTCCCCTGGGGCTCTCCCCAGCAATAGGTGACACCCTTCTGTGTCAGTAGCGTAAGTGGCTGAGCAATCTTCGAGAAATCCCTGCGTAAACCGTCCGTAGTACGTGATGCAGGCCAGTTTCTGGTTGAGTCTACCTTGGATGGATCGACACGGATTCCATCCTTGCTCACTACGTGGCCTAAGAAGTGGACTTCACGAATACTATGACGAACTCGTCTAGGTAGGGTCTGCACACCCTGTTCATAAGGTCCTTAAATACGGCAGGAGCGTTCAAATAATATCAAACCATCCATCATATCAAACATAAAGTATAGTAAATTAAAATAGTCCATAAAACCCAGTACGATTCATGTTCAAACCAAACTTTGTTTGAGTAACAGAGACATAATAAAGGAAATCCCAAAACGAGTTATGAGTTCAAACAGCGTCTCCTTGTCCTAGCATGAAAGCTCGACCCCTTGCCTCGTTGCCATTGTTGTTGTTGTTGTTCCCATTGCCCTGGTTATTGTTGTTGTTCTGATTCTGGTTCAACTGTGGGCAATCGCGCTTGTAATGACCTTCTGCTCCACACTGGAAACATCCCCGATTTCCACGCTGTGGCTGCTGCTGCTGTGGGTTCTGAGGAGCGGGTGGTGGAAGTTGCTGATTCTGGTTTGCAGGTCGTGAGCTCCTGCAATCTTTGGCTTCATGCCCTATCTTGAGACATCTCTGGCAACGTTCCTTGCGACACCTTCCACTGTGGTGCTTGTTACACTTGTTACATAGTGGGTGTACTCCCCTGTATCCACCCTGCTCCTGACTGCCAGATGATTGCTGACCCGGGTTCTGGTAGTCGTTCGTTCTGCGCTGCTGTGCTTGAGACTGTTCGGAATCCCCATCCCATTTCCGTTTGTTGTCGCTGGGTGTAGCAGAAGTAGCAGCTGAAGTGACTGTAGCAGTAGCGTTGACACGCTTTGGCAGTTTATTCTGATCCACTGCCTGATCAGTGATGCGATGAGCGAGGCGTTGGATTTCCTGGATGTTTTCGAGGTTAGCCGACGTCACGTGGCTCTGAATCTCTGGCGCCAAACCCTTGAGATACAACTCAATGCGCTTGTATGGAGGGTCCACCATAGTAGGGCACAGAACTGCCAGCTCGTTTGACCGTTTCGTATATGCTTCGATCTCTGACCCAATCATTTTCAGATTATACAGCTCGTCTTCCAGCTTGTGAATGTCTTCACGCGTGCAATACTCCCTCTTGATGAGTTCCTTAAAATCGTTCCATGGGGTGGCGTTAGCAGCTGCCAACCCTAAGATTTGAACTTGGGCGTTCCACCAAGTTAGTGCTATTCCCTCCAAGGTGCCGGTGGCAAACTTGACCTTGCGAGCCTCAGGGCACTCGCACATTTCGAATACGGATTCTAGCTTCTCAAACCAGTGGAGGAGTCCCACTGCCCCCTCTGTGCCGCTGAAGGAATTTGGACGACAGTCCATGAAATTCTTAAAGGTGCAAACTTGCTGCGCTGGTTGACCTATTGTGTACGAATAGGGCAAAGTTTAAATACAAAGGCTAGCTTAGGAATGTAGGATCTAAAGATCCTAGCGTAAGTTATGTCTACAGGGTATACTACCTGCTTGAGCAGCTGCAAGTGCCGCAACAACTTGAGCTTGAACGAGAGCCTCTAGCTGGGCTTGAGTCATGTTAATCCTTCCAGACATGATCTTCATAGTAAGAGTAACGTAAATAAGAGTGGTTCGCGAGTAGGGCGATGACAGAAAAGTGTAAGCACGTAGGTGTTCTCATGTAGTCAAAGCATGTGTATCTAAGCGTAATGCGAGCAAAGTTCTAGGCAGTTCTAGCAAACAGGCAATAAACATAAACCTTATTACCTAGGATGTCGAGTCTTGCACGTGGAGCGAAGCGTCGTTGTGGATCGTTGAGAGCACTGTTCTGGTTATAGTCCGGTTTTAATAAAAACGTTTTCCCATATTAAAACCAAGTTCTCTATAACCAATGGCTCTGATACCAATCTGTAACACCCCCAAAATCCACACGCGGAGTATCACCGCTTGGAGGCATGACTGACCAGGATCCTAACCACCAATCATATTGAACGTATAAAGTAGTTAAGTATAGCGGAAGCATTTAAGTAACCCAAACAATAGTATGTATGATTTAACATAAGTGTTGAAACATCATTCACGATCCTTTGCCCACAACGACCTGCTCCTCCCTGTGCAAGCTCCATAATGTACCTAAGGTCCTGCAAGGCATGCAGCAGCGAGTCAACAACTAGTTGAGCGAGTTCACAGAAAGTAAGTTCAGTAATAGCATAGTATAGCAAACATTGCGTTCGTTTATCTAATCATGCATCGTATTAGTTCGTTCATTGCTCATGTATAGTATCGGTTCGTATCGCGGGCCCCTTTCGGCATGTATGCGAAGATTAGGGAAAGTTCTCAAGTATTCTAGACTATGTATATTTGTATCGCGGCCACCCTGGCATGTGTGCGAAGTTTTAGTATATAGTCGCGGCCTTTCCAAGGCATGTGTGCGAAGATCAGTCATAATATCGCGGCCAACCCCTGGCGTGTATGCGAAGATCAGTTCAATTGGTATACTAGTCTAGCCGTATCTTATCATTCACCACCCTCACCCTGAGGACTCATATCATTATGTTCTGTTAACTAAGTATGTACGTATAGTTTATTTCAATCCCATTCCCACCCTGGGAACCCCATGCCTTGGCTGTGTGAACTCACCTTGGGTTGCTCGGCAGATACACAAAGAGAGAAAGAGAGTTCTTGAACTAACAGTGGTCAACCACGTCCTAACAGGGTTATTACATAAGTCAGGTTCGCATATAGCACGTATGTTGTATCACATAGGTTAACACGTTGCAAGCATGCAAGGATTTATGGTAAACATGTACACGTATCAGTAATCCGATAAACAATCTAAGTATTCGGCCCAAACATAACCCGGCCCAAATAATATTCACCCAACCTATCAGCCCAATCAGATAAGTAGTCCAAATAGCCGAGGTGTAAACAAGTCCAGTTATCCGGCCCAATTAGTTGGGCTCGTGTCAGTGTGCAAGTCCGTGCATGGTCTCGACTCGCAACAGAGATTACGAGTCGCAACAAGGGAGATCTCGACAGATGCATATCCTTCGAGACTAGGTGGTCTCGAGTCAGGTCTCGAGTCGCAACGGGGTTACGAGTCGCAACGACTGGTCTCGGCTCGTCATGGTTTGGTTACGAGTCGCAACCGGGACTCGCAACCATGGTTTCGGCTCATGCTGTTGTGTGGGGTTCCGAGTCGCAACAAGACTCGCAATCTCGGTTTCGACTCGCAATCCGTGTGCCTAACAACTTGTAACAGTTTCCATGTTTCATGCAATCAGTTATGCCAATCAATTAACAATTTCCATAATTCAAATCAACTAACAGTTTCTCATGAATCCTACTAAGTATTATCGATCAAACAGGCAATAACAACATAAATTCTTATGAACCCTAAATTTAACCATATGAACAATAATACCACTTAATCATATTAAGTTCCGGTTCCATGAACGTTAATAATCTGATTTGCAAAACATCACAGCCGATCCACAAGACATTAACATTAAATATCATCAACAATAAATCCGATTTCGTAACATGGTGGCCGATTAACTAACCTATCCGACCGATCAATCAAACAAGTTTGGCCGATTGACTAGCCGATCAACAACAACATCCTAACAATCCAGTTAACATGCATATCCAAATAACAACATATCAGATTAACACATATCCGGCCGGTTAATAATACGTTCGGCCGATCGAACAAAGCTTAATTTAACACAGAATTATTCAAAGCATGCGATCTTATAATCATTCAATCAATAGGTCACAATTAAACACTAACCGATCGGGTAGAGGTGATTCGAATTCGAGGTTGATGTCCGGCCGTCTTGTGTTTGCGAACGAGAGGGAGAGTTTGTGTGTGTTCTTGATTGCTAAGTTTTGTAAAACCAAAACCCTAGAGGTAATGTGTGTATATATGCGTGTGAAGGGAAGTGGGCCGAAACCCCCACATGGGTTTTCTCATGGTCTCGAGTCCAACCATATGGACCGAGTAGGTTCTTGTAAATGTTTCACTAATCGGTTCAAGTAATAACATATGCAATCACATTAAATCACGTAACATGCAACATTCAATATAATCACGAAATCACACAACCGTGTAACACATAACATATCATGTATTCGTTCAAGTAACATAGTTCACGTGAGCATATAACGTTGCACAAGATAAGTCTAGAGTACGGGTTGTCACATGTTATAAATTTCATTTTTGTTATTATATACAATGGAACAAGGATCATTCCTTTTAAATTAATCTGCCTAAATAAAGAATCTTAATAGTGAAACCTAGCCTAGTGTCATTATAAGACCCGGCCAAGATGGTAAGACTTAATTAAAAAAAAGATTCAGTTTCCAGTTAACCTCTGTAAACATGTTAACATCCTTGGCAGATGTGATTCGTTAAAATCACACGCGCCATTCTTATATACGAATCTATTAAGGGATTCCAAAACCCAAATTAATGATTTGTAAATCAAGGGTTAAAATCGTCAATAAAGATGATCATTTATTTAAAACATCCATTAGTGATGTAGTGCCCACGGGCCATACTTGTTGTCATATAAGACAAAAGACAGTTGTAGTCTATGACTCCCTGTCAGAAAAAGGGAAAAAGAACTATGGTTCAAACCTCCATGCCTTGATTCTCTGTAATCCCGGCTTATATTATAAAAGCGTCCTTGTGACTAGGCTTATGTGCCACTAACAATATTAATTGTAAATAGGATAAGTTATATTCAAATCCTAAATAAACAATGAGTAACAAATTAACCAAATATGGTTTCTATTTACCATGGTTAATGAATTGCCATAAAAGACAGTTCCATAATAAACTCCTAAATAAAACTGTCATTATCTTCTGTAGCAGATTCGAGATACAATGGCTGAACCAAGTGGAGTTAATAGTCATTCGAAGGAGGATGACAATGATAATGCTCAGATTCATTTGACGGGCGCTGAACTAAAAGCTCTAGTAGACAACGCTGTTAAGGCAGCCTTAGATCGGCAGTATGAAGAATACACCGAGTCCCGAAGCAGAACCCTATCTACACCACACTCAAAGCCAAAAACCCACTCTAAATCTCACAGCAAACCACCCTCAACTCCGTCTAAGCCTAAGAAGGACGACGATGGGCACTCATCCAATGAGAATAGTGTCCACCCTAATAAGAAAGTGGTCGATGATACACCTCACGCCAGGGGTTGCACGTATAAATATTTCGTATCTTGCAAACCCTGAGATTTTACTGGGGAATTGTATGACCTGGTTAGACGAGATGGACACCGTGGTGGACATCAGTGGTTGTGCAGAGAGAGACTTGGTGAAGTTTGTTTCACAGTCGTTCAAGGGTGAAGCCCTAGCGTGGTGGAGATCTCTAGTTCAAGCCTCTGGGAAGGCTGTTTTGTACAGCATGACATGGGAGGAATTTATGGCTCTCATCAAGGAAAATTACTGCCCTCAGCACGAGGTTGAAAAGATCGAATCTGACTTCCTATCGCTAGTCATGAAGAACCTGGACTGCCAGGCATATCTCACGACTTTCAACACACTGTCAAGATTGGTTCCGTATCTTGTAACACCGGAACCCAAACGGATTGTGCGCTTTATTGGGGGCTTGGCCCCAGAAATAAAAGCTAGCGTAAAGGCTTCTAGGCCTGCTACCTTCAGATCCGTGGCAGATATATCTCTGTCTCTCACGCTTGATGCAGTGAGGCAGAGATCGTTAAGGAATGCCGACAGTGAGAAGAGGAAGCGTGAAGATGACGATTCGCGTAAATCCAACAATAAGCACCGAGGAAATCGTGACCACAAGAGGGGGTCAGAGAACAAGAGAAATGACCGACAGTCGGGCGACAAGCCCTTGTGCAAAGTCTGTCAGAAGCACCACTTTGGAAGGTGCAGGTTTGAAAAGAAATCCCCACCGAAGCCGTGTGGGATATACAAGTCCTCGGAGCATAGGACTCTTGAGTGCAAGAAACTCAAGGATGCAACTTGCTATAGTTGCAACGAGAAGGGGCATATCAAGACGAACTGCCCGAAGATAGTGAAAAGGACTGAAGATGGGAAGAAGACCAATGCGAGGGTCTTTCAAATGGATGTTAAAGAGGCTATCCAGAACGACAATGTCATAACCGATACGTTCCTTATCAATGATGTTTTCGCAAGAGTCTTGTTTGATTCTGGAGCGGATAAATCCTTTGTGGATGATAAGTTCTGCGAGTTATTAAAATTGCCTGCTTGAATGTAAAATACGAAGTAGAACTAGCTGATGGGACTATGGGGACAGTTTCAACTGTCTTAGATGGATATGTTATATCCATTAGGAACCACTCATTTCCTTTATCCCTGTTACCCTTTAAATTAGCTGGTTTTGATGTAGTATTGGGTATGGATTGGTTATCACATAACCAAGCCCAAATCGTGTGCAACCAGAAACAAGTGGTAATCAAGACTCCGTCTGGAGAACCACTTATCATCCAAGGAGATACTCAACATGGATTGCCTGCACATGTATCCATGCTAAAGGCATCCAGATGTCTGAAGAAAGGATGTGTCATTTATATGGCATAGGTAATCATCGGTGAGGAGAAACCCAGAATTGAAGACATCCCAGTCATCTCTGATTATCCCGAAGTGTTCCCCGAAGAACTGCCTGGCCTGCCACCAAATAGGCAAGTGGAGTTCAGTATAGACATCATTCCCGGAGCCGCACCTATTGCAAGAGCGCCTTATAGATTGGCACCCACGGAAATGAAAGAATTAAGGACACAGCTAGATGATCTGCTGGCCAAAGGCTTTGTTAGACCAAGTTCATCTCCTTGGGGAGCGCCAATCCTGTTCGTCAAAAAGAAAGATGGTTCGATGCGTCTGTGCATCGATTACCGTGAGCTGAACAAAGTGACGATCAAGAATAGGTATCCTTTGCCTAGGATCGACGATCTGTTCGATCAGTTGCAAGGAGCGAGCTATTTTTCCAAGATTGACCTACGGTTAGGGTACCATCAATTGAAGGTCAAGGACGAAGACGTGCATAAAACTGCGTTTAGGACTCGATATGGTCATTTCGAGTTCCTAGTGATGCCTTTCGGGCTCACCAATGTACCTGCCGCATTTATGGATCTCATGAATCGCGTTTGCAAGCCTTATTTGGATAAATTTGTCATCGTCTTCATCGATGACATCCTTATCTACTCGAAAAGTCAAGCTGACCACGAAAAGCATCTTCGATGTATCCTTAAACTGCTTCATCAAGAAAAGCTTTATGCCAAGTTCTCTAAATGTGACTTTTGGCTACGAGAGGTTCAGTTCCTTGGACATGTAGTCAGCGAGCGTGGTATCCAGGTGGATCCCACTAAAGTTGAAGCCGTCATGAATTGGCAGGAGCCGAAGACACCTACGGAAATTCGCAGTTTCCTAGGTCTAGCAGGATACTATAGACGCTTCATCGAAAACTTCTCAAGAATTGCTGCACCCCTAACTTCCTTAACTAGAAAGAAAATAAAGTTCGATTGGGGCCCTAAGCAGCAAGAAGCTTTTGATATCCTCAAACAAAAGCTGAGCAATGCTCCAGTGTTGACATTGCCAGACGGAATGGAAGAATTCGTCATATACTGTGATGCATCGCACACCGGAATGGGTTGTGTGCTTATGCAGAGGGGCAAGGTGATTGCCTATGCTTCACAACAATTGAAAGTACATGAAAGGAACTACACCACCCACGACTTGGAGTTGGGTGCCGTTGTATTTGCACTAAAACTTTGGAGGCATTACCTTTATGGCATTAAATTTGTGATCTATTCTGATCACAAAAGCCTTCAGCATCTGTTCAATCAGAAAGATCTGAATATGAGGCAGCGACGTTGGATGGAAACTCTGAACGACTATGACTGTGAAATAAGATACCATCCAGGCAAGGCCAATGTAGTCGCAGATGCCTTGAGCAGGAAAGAGTGAGTGAAACCAATCAGGATCAATGCCAAGAGCATTGAAATAAAGAACAGTCTGAATGAACGATTGTTAGCTACACAGAAAGAAGCTGTGTCAGAAGCTAACTATCCCAACGAAAGGCTAGGGGTAACTGAGGAGCAGTTATCCTGTGGCAAAGACGGAATTCTGAGATTGAATGGGAGGATATGGGTCCCTGTTTATGGAGGTCTTCGTGACGTTATTCTTCAGGAAGCCCATAGTTCCCGATATTCCGTTCATCCTGGTGCTGATAAGATGTACCAGGACTTGAAGGCAAATTTTTGGTGGATAGGCTTGAAAAAGTCTATAGCCACCTATGTAGCAAAGTGCTTGACTTGTGCGCAAGTAAAGGCTGAACATCAAAAGCCGTCAGGCTTGCTACAACAGCCTGAACTCCCCGAGTGGAAATGGGAAATGGTGACGATGGATTTCATCACCAAATTACCAAAGACAAAGAAGGGAAACGATACAATATGGGTGATAGTTGATAGACTGACCAAGTCAGCGCATTTCCTACCCATAAAGGAGACTCATAGCTCTGATGTATTGGCCCAGTTGTTTGTAGACAAGATTGTAGCCCTGCATGGCGTGCCTGTGTCTATTATCTCTGATAGAGATACCAGGTACACGTCACACTTTTGGAAAAGCTTCCAGCAATCCTTGGGCACGCAGCTAAACTTCAGTACGGCTTACCACCCTCAGACAGATGGACAGAGTGAGCGTACAATCCAAACACTGGAAGACATGCTCCGTGCATGTGCAATCGACCTAGGTGGCAGTTGGGATAACCACCTACCATTAGTCGAATTCTCCTATAACAACAGCTACCATACGAGCATTAAGGCTGCACCTTTTGAAGCTTTATATGGTAGAAAATGTAGAACGCCCGTTTGTTGGGCAGAAGTTGGAGATGTCCAAATGACAGGACCCGATATAATATTCGAGACAACGGACAAGATTGTCCAAATTCACGATCGATTGAAAGCTGCCCGAGATAGGCTAAAGAGCTACGCAGATTTGAAGCGTAAGCCTTTCAATTTCGAAGTAGGCGACAAAGTACTGCTAAAGGTATCACCCTGGAAGAGAGTGATGCGATTCGGTAAGAAAGGCAAACTAAGCCCGAGATATATTGGACCTTTCGAGGTAATCGAACGTGTCGGATCGGTTGCCTACAAATTAAACTTACCGGAAGAGCTCAGTGGTATCCACAATGTGTTCCACACCTGTAACCTGAAGAAGTGTTTCGCTGACGAATCACTGGTTATACCGCATACAGATGTACACATCGACGAGAGCTTAAAATTCGTTGAGAAACCTATGTCGATCGAGGATCGACATGTTAAGAAACTTCGCAGGAAGTACATACCGATTGTGAAGGTGAAATGGGATGCCCGTAGAGGTCCCGAATACACGTGGGAAGTAGAGTCCACGATGAAGGAGAAGTACCCTCATCTATTCCAATATATCTCGAGGTCGAGATTTCTTTTAAGGGGGTGAGGATTTAACACCTCGAAATTTTGCGTCCAATAATGTATTGACACGTGTCTTGAGTTTACACGTGGTGTTAAATACTGAATAAAGGACTGAAGTTGACAAACATGGAAAGTATGTAAATTCGAGGGTTAAAAATCTCAACGAGGGATAAATACATTGTACAGTAACCCTAAATGATGATCGTACCTTCAAACGGATAAATCATGGATCGTACAGAACGAAATACGGAAGAAAGTGAGAAATTACAAACTACAGGGGTTAATTGTGTCAACATGTTTAAGTAATACCTCCGAGTGACCCGTTAACATACCCGAGGCTTTGTAACAGTAAATTACGCTCACTAGAATATAGGATATAAATTTCACGAAGTTCCGTGTTAAAACGAGAAAGTTATGATCAATTCCGTATGCAAGGGGTTAGAAGCGTCAACAAAGAAAGATAAGGCTTTTCGGATAGTAATTAAACTAACCGGGGACTTAACGGTGCGGGTAAAAGTCACGAGGCCCTTATTCGTAAATAATCGAGGCCCAAATCGCAAAGTTACCCCTTCAAAACCGAAAGGTCAGGCTAATAATGGCAAAAGATTTGAAAATCTTGAATTTCAGGCCTCAGGCGGCCCGCATTAGAGAAACAAGGAAGTTCAGGTGGGCCACGAGCCATATGAAGATACGGTTCCTGACATAAGGATTCAGGCGGCCCGCGTGAGCCCAGCCTGAACCTTAATCCGGGCCGCGTCAAGTCCCCAAAAGCAGAAAACTCACACAGATTCAATGTTTGAGCTTGTAACCGACCTTGGATGCATTAATTGAAGCATGGGCGCCCCCTACATGTCCCCTAACACTCAGGGACAGCTGCTGATCATCCATGAGTAATTATAGGTTGAGTTGTAATGATCTTATGCCCAAAATTTCATGATAAAAGGCAATGTAGTGCACCATTGTTCATTACACCTTCAAATAACTCATCTGCACATTTCTGGAGCTCTAAAGCATTCTTCTAACATCTCTGGTCGTGCACCAAGCTTCTGTAAGTTTGCCTAACCCTTTGTGGTTTAGTTTTTGCATAGTTTAGCTTAAAAGTCAATCCGTCGTAATTAACGATTGACTTTACGATAAATCACAAATGGTCTAGTGGTTTGTCGAATCAAAGTTAGTTATATGTTGGTAATCATGTGGGCTTTAAACCCCAAAAAGGGCATCCTCTGATTCCCACTCTAACTAGTCTGAATGTCGAGTCAAACGTGCTTAGAAAGAGTCAACATAATGCTACTTTGCGAATTTATGCATAATCGGTAATATAGATGGCGTGTAACCTGTTCTAACACTCATAAAACATGATAATAAGTATATTAACTAGTCTAAGCTTGTTTGATCCGACCATTTACTGTTTTGACCCGGTTCGGAGCCGAAAGTCGCAAAACTTTGACTTTTGCTTTGACTTCAGTTCTGACCCGTTAAAGTATGATTTAGATATGCCTTAGGACTCTCTTAGGACCAGGTTACGTGATGGTATAACCCTCTGTGACCGGTTCGTTGTTTGTCCGAGTCTTTTACACCTTTCCGTTAAATGCTTAAAAGTTGACCGTAACGCCCTTTTCAATTTAAAACGAGAATTTCGGACATGTGAAAGGACCATAACCTTAGTTACTGATTTCTAAGCATGTCCCTAAAATTTCACGTCAATCCGAGGTCCAGAATAGGAGTTATGCTAAATAGCGCAATTACGGAAACTTTAGTAATTAAATGGCGCAATTAGCATAACGCCTATCTAAACCCAGATTTCGGCACCAAACCTTTTAGCCACTAATGTAAAATAATATTTGGAGATTTTTAAAGATTTTTAATGATTTTTAACCTGCTCATAATCTGCGGTTATGGCATCGGTTCGGTAAATACCGAATATACCCTTTTCGAACATAACTTGAGTTCTACAAAGTATTTTGACCCGATTCCAGTTGCTACTGATATTAAATAATAAATAGAGTAATTTGGACTTTATAAACTGATCGGAAAACTCAGATTTCCTGTAGAACTCAGAAACCTCTTTTATGATCTTTAAAATGACCGAAATACCCCTACGGGGCTCATATTGGATTAAAACTCGTTACGGGCATTATGGAAGGTATCCTACTGATACCACAACTTCTTTAAAGCATATTGACTTAGGAAATTTGTGTAGGACTCTTACGGTTACCCGTTACGCCTTTTGCGCGCATGGTCCGGCTTATGTAACTAGTTTACATAAACTAGCCGAAACGGGTCAAACCTTATTGTTTTGACCTCAAAATCCAGAGTGTGACTATATTACCCATATAAAACAAGTCTTCAAACTTGTCGGGTCTGAATCACACTCCATTCCCGGTTTTCGCCTTATACGCGATTAAACCGTAAATATCCTTTGAAACTAACCGGTCTAAGCTAAGGCTAAATTAAAAACCCGTTAGGATTCTAATAGGTTGATTTAAACCTTCATTCCAGAATAGGAGACCAGTAAAAGAAACTTGCATTGTTTATTAAGGATTTATACTTGCTCAGGTAAATACTTTTAACTTATTTTCCGTTATACGGGCTTGGGTTACGGTATTTAAAATACCGCTTGGTCGGGCAATCGACCCCAACTCCTTAGTAGTTGGGTATTATCAATGTGACCCGTTTAAAAACTTGATTTGTTGGCTTTACGCCTTTGGGAGCTTAATGACCATGTCCCGGATATCCTTGGCATCATTTTGCGAAATGGCCACGACCCTGACACACGGGTGTAGGCGTACACCCGTAATGTGTCTATATTGTTAAAGGTATAACCGTTGGTTTTCCCGCCACGGCTTTATGCTTAGTGGCGTGTCTATTAACCTTTAACCCGGCACGACCCGGGCGACCGAACGCATAGTAACATGTAATTCTTTTACAAGATTTAATCATAAATTATCCCAAGTTATAAAGAATTTGTGCCTTGTGCATTCAAATCAATTTTATTAAACATTTTACAAAAGTGTTGGTTGAATGTATTTACCAGTGTAAACTGACGTATTTTCCCTAAAAAGATTAAATGCATGTTCTAAGCCTAATTGGCTGGATATTTCTCCTTAGCATCAATAAAGAGTCTCGCAAGCCTAAGATGCCTACGTCTATTGAACAATACCTATATTTTAATTTGATCCCCTGTGGATTTTATTTCAACGATTGTGATACTTTGATATTACATTCAATGGTTGAAATATATTTATCTTATTGCTTCCGCTGTGCATTTATATATTGTGTGGTTTGACTATATTGTTGCCAACTACGTCACGGTACTCCCCTACCGGGCCCACCGGTGATACACGTGGAAATCGGGGTGTGATATATATATATATATCACGTTGCACCACTTGCATAAGTTGATTATGGATTAAGGTGTCACAAATTCAATATAAACCAAAGGTGGTTTTCATAATGATAATTAAAAAGCTGCATACATCTAACCCCTCATGCAATATATTTATGGTGATGGTATTTCGACACTTTCTTGAAGGCGGTTAAATTGAATGGTCGTGACTTGTTGCAAGAGGTATATCAGTTTAAGTATTATAAAATCTATGTTAAGTATGCATTACAAACGTGAATGTCTTATTTCTGGCCAAAGCTGATTTAATTCATTCATGTCTAGCATACTTAACAAGTGCATAACTAAAGCGATTGTCTTATTTTTTGCCAAAGTTGATTTGTCACTATTACTTTACACACATGCTTAAATGATTACACTTCTGGCTAAAGCTGATTTGTCTTCATTTAAGTGGAATTTTAACTAAGTTTATTATTTTGATGTTAGTAATAGACATATCACAACTTCTTCAAACAATGATCCTCACATTAATGATCCTTCATTAATCTTATGATCATTTTTGTCTGCCTTAATTTTTTAGGTCCCATAACTTTACTCACTCTAACTTTCTTTTATAAATCAATATCTCATCCACTCTAATTCTTAAATATAATATGTTTTGCGTTATTTAAAGTTTCTATAAGATTAACTCTCTAACAAAAACGTTATCACTAAAGTTGTTCCATATTAAGTTTTTCCTAAGACTAATCTATTATATGTGGAATAATCACAAGAACTCCAAAGTTGCATGTCTTCATTTCAAATTCTAAATTATAAGGTTAAGTGGCATTCATGAATGCATCATAATGTACAATACCATGACCCATAAAATTAAGGGCTTACGCATGGAAATAAGTATATTTTCCAGTATATTACATACTAAGATTTTCACTTGTACAATTTGATGCCTTATAAATTAACTATAACACTCAAAAGTACCAAAGGAAAAATGAATGTGTTGTTAAGCAACATATGTAAAAAGAAATAAATGTTTAAAACTGGAAAATAGGATGTTGTTCATCTTACAACCACTAAAACCTTAAAAGAGGATAGTTCTAAGGCCCATACTCAAAATACAAGTACAAGATTCCAAATCTAAGGTTTTTCAAGGGGGAATCTCACTGCATAATTATGCCATTAGACTAGGCTAAGCAATGAGACTATCCATTATTCATAAGAACAGTTGGATAAACTAATAGGTAGTCGCCTACTAATGATATTTAAGTCTACGAATCTTAATATTCCAATTAACACATGATTAGTTGACTCTAGTTCTATACGTTTCCTTACCAGAATTCAACAAATAACTAAAATGAAAGTTAGTGACAAAATTAAATGTTAAGGCCATAAGAACCATAATAAACAGTCTTCTAACAACGCCTTTCGATACCTTACATATTCTGAAGATTAATTAGAATATAGTATCATATTTAAGCTATGTTATGAAGGTTGTGAGGTTTGCATAGCCAACATAAAGTCAGACTTACCTTAAACTCTCATATTATTTGTTCTCAATATCTGGATATAAACATTACTAAGATGAAACTAGATGATACCTTACACTTTCACAACTTTTGTTATCGTGCAAATGAGAATTTGACAAAAGGAAAATGAGACCTATAAATTTCATCCATTATAACCGAAATTCATGAGAAATCATGACATGGTTAATGTAACACCCCAAAAATTTATTTTAATACTAGAATAAATGAAAAATGGATAAATTAAATCATGGGAGGTTTTCAAATAAAAATTTAACAAGTCTTAAGGGGGTAATATGAAAATTATAATTAAGAAGGGTTTAATTATGTTCAAATCACAAAACTCACACCCTGTGCGTGTTCTGGGTTCGATCAGGAGCAGGGAAACAAGGGTTTACCCTTGTTCTTGCAAAAATTCACCAATTGACAAGGACAAATCAAAGATTAATCACTGCATGTTCTAAAGTTTCAATCATCTAAGCATTTCTAGTGGAGTGGTAAGTCGAATTTCTGAATTTGGTGAATTTTAGAGAAAGGGTTTCGACCCAATCATAAATTCGTGGAATGATTTGTGTTGATTAGGTTTTAGGGTTACTCCCTAGAATAGAAATCATGCTTGGTTCTGGTTTAATTGAAAGAAATCTTACAAAACCCATCTTGTGAAATTATGCTATGAGTAGGAGGATTATAGAGATTATGATTATGTGTGGTTTTGATATGTAATTTTAGTTGCAATACCTGAATGCTAGTTAAATTTATGTAGGCTAAAGGAATTGTTAGAACTAGAGTGATTATTGATGGCACATAGGATGAAGTAGTGAGTTATGCTTTAAATGTTGTACATTATGCTCTATTAATGTGATGCACACTAGATGTTCGATGAAATGCTTGATAGGATAATTATGTGTAAATTGGAACATAATGGAATGGAATGTGGGTACTAAACGAAGGATTGAATGTGTTGTTATAGGCGTGAAGGAAGAAAGTTCAAATTCTAAGAAACCTGAAGGATCACAAGACCGAGGTATGTTCCGTTGCATACAAATCCTTGTTTAAATTTTCTTTTATTTAACTTTGATGTAAGACCACCCTTGTATGACAATCATGGTAATTAGCAAGTAGATAGCAAATCCTTTGTGGATTTGGTTATGCTAACGAAAGTTGTGTTAAGCTATGTAATTTGACCGGTTTAAATTAAATCGTGTCAAGTAGAGATGTATGTCGTCCGTTTTGAACGGGTGGTTTCGAATGCTATAATAAATGTTGGAAGCTTAATCCGTTATGCGGATAGAATGAAGAGTTTATGTTGAAAGCAAATAACCCAATTAAATGGGTTGAACATGTATGCTTAACTCTCAATGAGAGTGTTTATGCCAAACCCAATTACTTGGGTAGTCGAATGCGTAAAAAGGATGAAAGTTCTTGTATGGATGGAACTAAAACGAAAGAATTATGATTTAACAAGTGTGATAACTAACCTTTAAAAATTTTGGTTGTTAATTTAGGTAAATCCTCGATTTAGGCGATTTGAAGACTTGGAGCGAGCACGTGATTACCACCTAATATGCCATCCGCTTCCGCTAGTTTGCTTTAATGTTTTGGGTCAAAAATTGTGAACTTTTGTCTAAACTTGTTAGTAGACATATTGTCAAACTTGATGTTTTTCTTGGGTTTTATTCGCGTCTAGTAGTAAGGGTCATGGAATATTTTGTTTGGAAGTTGTATAAAACAGGGATGTGCTCATTTTACGGATGGGTCATGTCCGATTTTTGTCATAGATATGTATAAAACTTGCTATTTCAAGTCTCTAAATCACCCTTGTAAGTTGTTTTTATAAAGATGAATATGCGGGTCTTACAAGTTGGTATCAGAACCAAGGTTTGAGGTATTCGAGCTCTTATCGCGATGCTTGAACTCAAACCGATGGCTCGTTCGAAAGTATGCTCGCTCCAAGATCGCCAATGAGGTAATAATTTAAGTTTCCGATGAATACTAGTATACGTAATGAGTTTGAGATGTAAAGTTAAGTTAAGGATGTGAAGTAATCATTATGGGTAGCAAAACAATGAATTCCAGGTAACGTACGGCTGGAAAACGGACCCGAGAAGGAATTAAAACATTAAAAAATGAAGCTGCAGCGGACTAACAAACGGCTGGCTGTCGCCGACGGCCAGACACTCGTCGCCGACGCCGTACCCCCGTCCGACGCCCTAACACCCCGCCGACGGGTAAACATGTCCGACGCCCTTTTTAAGAGCCCGTCGCCGACGGGCATCCTAGCCGTCGCCGACGGTCATCCTAGCCGTCGCCGACGGCTTACGCAATGCCGATTTGCTGATTTTTTTTGTTTTTCACGTTTTGTGTTGCCGGGCTACCCAAAAACTTATTTCATGACTAAATAGAATTCATATAAGGCTTAATAGGTGTATGCAATCACAATTAGTGATTTCAACAAGAATGAGTTCGTAAGAATAGAAAGTGATGAACCGAATTGTACGAAATGGATTAAGTAAATGCTGATTAATGAACAATGATATACTGAAAGTTTGTGATTTGTATTAAACGAAAATATGCTATTGTATAGATGGCTGATGCAAGCAACGTTAATGATGATGATGATATGGTTAGACAAGAAGCATTTGAGAGCAAAGTCACGGAAGTAGCGGAAGGGGTTATGCAAGCCAATCTCCCACGATTAGCTCAAGAGGTAGAAAGTCGGGTTTTGGGAGTCGTAGACGCTATGATGACAAGTAAAATCGAAGAGTTGAAAGAATTAATTGAAGGGTCTAAAGATAAAGGCAATGAACGACGATGCACATATAAAGATTTCATGGCATGTAAGCCTACCACGTATGATGGTAAAATCGATCCAATAATGTGCCAAAGATGGATCTTAAGCATGGAGGCAGTGTTTAAACGAAGTCGGTGTGATAAGGGGGATCAAGTGATGTTCGCTACTGGACAACTCACCTTTCAAGCGAAAGATTGGTGGGATGCGTATAGTAAGGAGGTAGGTGAGGACAAACTTCAGACAATGACTTGGCAAGAATTTAAAGAACCCTTCATGAAGTACCATTGCCCTCAGTCAGCCATTGATAAGATTCAAGAAGATTTCTTACGCCTCCGACAGAAGAACGAGACGATAAATGAGATATCTAGTTTTTTCTTGGATACGATGAAGTTTTGTGCGGAGTTTGTGCAAACCGAAAGAATGAAGATCAATCGCTTTTATGGCATACTAAAGGCAGAATTCAGGGAATTCATCACCCCCTCGAAATGTGAAACCCTTGATGAGCTTATTAATCTGGCGCGGGATAGAGAAATTGAAATTAGAAGGCAAGAAGAACGTGGTGAGAAGAGACCAAGTGAAAAAGGTACGAGCTCGAGTCCATCAAAAAGGGGAAAGTTTCAAGACCAAGGGAGGAAGGAAAAGTCGAAAAGTGGAATCACTCCTTGCAAGACTTGTGGAAAACTCCATACTGGGGAGTGTCTGTTGGGCAAGAAGGGGTGCTACAAATGTGGTAAGGAGGGACATTCATCCTATCAATGTTCGAATAGCCCGAAGACTTGCTTCAATTGTTTCGAAAAGGGGCACATCAAATCTGAATTCCCAAAACTCCAGCAAGAGTCGAAGAAAGAAGATAAGAAGCAAGAAGGTTCTAGGGCTAAAGGGAGAATGTTCCAAATTACATCTGAAGAAGCCAAGTCTCACCCGAATGTGATTTCAGGTATCTTTTTATTAAACTCCATACCGGTTTACGTTCTGTTCGATACTGGAGCCACTATGTCATTTATTTCGAATGAAATTATACAACATCCGTCCTTTAAGATTGAACGAATGCAAATGCCTCTATAAGTAGAAATAGCCGATAGTAAGATCTATATGTTACATGAGATTTGTAGAAACTGCAAATTCACTATAGAAGATGAGGAATTCGATATTGACCTCATACCTATGGTTTTGGGGGAATTTAAAATGATTGTGGGAATGGATTGGTTGGCACGACACCATGTGGAGATTAATTGTGACAATAAGATAATGCTCGTCCAAGCTCCAAGTGGAAGACAATTGAGTATTCAAGGAGAGAGAAACGTAGAAACCAAGTTGTGCACCTTGGTCCAAGCTTTTAAATACGTACTTAATGGGAGTAGAGCATACCTAGCTTATGTAGTAGATGCCCGACAAACCCTCCCAAAGCTTGAAGACGTTGAGATCATGAATGAATTTCCGGATGTATTCCCGGAAGAATTGCCGGGACTCCCACCCGAGAGAGAAATAGAATTTCGCATCGAAGTAAATCCAGATGCGAAACCCGTTGCGAAGGCTCCCTATAGACTTGCTCCCACCGAGATGCGGGAATTAATGACACAATTACAAGATCTTTCAGATAAGGGCTTTATACGCCCAAGTGTGTCACCTTGGGGAGCGCCTGTCCTATTTGTTAAAAAGAAAGACGGGTCGATGCGCATGTGCATCGACTATAGGGAATTGAATAAGCTGACCATAAAGAACCGCTACCCTTTACCTAGAATTGATGACGTTTTTGATCAATTACAAGGGGCGAGTTGGTTCTCCAAGATAGACCTGCGTTCGGGGTACCATCAAGTTAGAGTACCAGAAGAAGACATTCCAAAGACCGCATTTAGAACCCGTTATGGGCATTATGAGTTTTTAGTCATGTGCTTCGGTTTAACTAATGTGCCAGCGGCATTTATGGACCTTATGAACCGGGTATGCCGACCCATGTTGGATAAATCTGTGATCGTATTCATAGATGATATTCTAGTTTATTCGCGAAGCAAAGACGAACATGCAATGCACTTGCGTGAAGTACTTGAAGTTCTTCGTAAGGAGAAACTCTACGCAAAATTCTCAAAATGCGCCTTTTGGCTCAGAGAAGTGCAGTTTCTGGGGCATGTGATCAATTCGGAGGGTGTTTTAGTTGATCCTTCAAAGATTGATGCTGTAATGAAGTGGGTCTCTCCGAAGAACCCGACAGAGATAAGAAGTTTTCTAGGCCTTGCGGGATACTATAGAAGGTTCATACAGGATTTTTCAAAGATAGCCTTACCCTTAACAAAACTGACAAGAAAGAAAGAGAAGTTTGTGTGGGGTAAAGAACAGGAGGAGGCTTTTCAAATGTTAAAGGAGAAACTATCACGTCCCCCGATCTTGACATTACCAGATGGAACTGAAGACCTGGTAGTCTATTCAGACGCTTCACACCAGGGATTAGGCTGCGTTCTGATGCAAAGGGGAAGAGTCATCGCTTATGCTTCAAGACAATTGAATCCGCATGAAGTAAACTACCCGACTCACGATCTAGAATTGGCAGCGGTAGTGTTCGCATTAATGATTTGGAGGCATTATCTATATGGGACGAAATGCACAATTTACTCGGACCACAAAAGCCTTAAATATTTCTTTGAGCAGAAAGACTTGAATATGAGGCAACGGAGATGGTTAGAACTTATTAAAGTTACGATTGTGATATCCTATATCACCCGGGAAAGGCAAATGTGGTGGCCGATGCGTTAAGCCGAAAAGAATATCCACCTCCCATCCAAGTGAAGTCCATGAAGATGATTGTTACGCCACGTTTAATTGATATGATAAGAAATTCCCAAATAAAGGCTCTTGGAGCGGAAGATTTAAAGAAAGAAAGACTAAAAAGTGTGGTCGATAAGCTAGAAGAGAATTCGACCGGATTCAAGGTGAGGTTCGGCCGAATTTGGATACCTCGTTTCTATGAAGTCAAGGCAGCGCTACTTGAAGAAGCACACAAATCGCGATACTCGGTTCATCCCGGGGCTACCAAGATGTATCAAGACTTGAAAACCAATTATTGGTGGCCGGGTATGAAACGCGATATTGTTAAATATGTTAAGAAATGCCTGACATGTTCCCAAGTAAAGGCCGAACATCAAAAACCATACGGGGAATTACAACCCTTCGAAATTCCGGTATGGAAATGGGAGGAACTAACAATGGACTTGATAACCAAGCTTCCTAGAATAAAAGGGGGGCATGATACAATATGGGTAATCGTAGATCGACTTACAAAAAACGCTCACTTTCTGCCCATCAAAGAAGCTTATTCTTCCGAGAGGATGGCAGAGATTTATATGAATGAAACCGTATCCCGACACGGGGTGCCTGTGTCAATCGTCTCGGATAGGGATACCAGATTTACTTCTCGCTATTGCCAAAAGTTTCATGAGAGTGTGGGCACGAAATTACACATAAGCATTGCATATCACCCTCAAACTGACGGCCAGTCAGAAAGGACCATTCAGACACTTGTCGATATGTTGAGAGCGCGTGTCTTAGACTTTGGGGGAAATTGGGACGACCACTTGCCACTAGTGGAGTTTTCTTATAATAACAGTTACCATAGTGGTATTCAAATGGCACCTTACAAACTGCTTTACGGGAGGAAATGTAGGACCCCAGTGTGTTGGGGTGAAGTGGGACAAAGGGAAATTGCTCCAATTGATTTGACATCTTTAACAAATAAAAAGATTGAATTGGTTAGAGCTCGACTGAAGGCAGCCCAGGACCGACAAAAAGCTTATGCAGACAAAAGGAGGCGTCCTATCGAATTTCAGGTCGGAGATTATGTTCTATTGAAAGTGTCACCATGGAAAGGCATAATCCGTTTCCGCAAACGGGGAAAGTTAGGCCCACGGTATATTGGACCATTTAAGATCTTAGCTCGAGTAGGAAAAGTTGCATATCGATTAGAATTACCGCCTTCCATAGACGGGATTCACAATACCTTCCACGTGTCGCAATTAGGAAAGTGTCTTGCGGATAAGACATCATTAGTACCTCTCGATGACATCGAGTTGGACGAGGGGTTGAACTATGTCGAAAGACCCATAGCCATTAAAGACTTCAAGGTGAAAAGTCTCCGCAACAAAGCTGTTCGGCAAGTGTTGGTACAATGGCGGCACCGAAAGGGGTCAGAACTCACGTGGGAAACGGAAGATGAGATGAGGAAGCACTATCCATTTCTTTTTGGTATGTACACGTTTAAAAAAAAATTGTTATATGTCCAGGTTTCGGGGACGAAACCTCTTTTAAGGGGGGTAGACTTGTAACACCCCAAAAATTTACTTTAATACTAGAATAAATGAAAAATGGATAAATTAAATCATGGGAGGTTTTCAAATCAAAATTTAACAAGTCTTAAGGGGGTAATATGAAAATTATAATTAAGAAGGGTTTAATTATGTTCAAATCACAAAACCCACACCCTGTGCGTGTTCTGGGTTCGATCAGGAGCAGGGAAACAAGGGTTTACCCTTGTTCTTGCAAAAATTCACCAATTGACAAGGAGAAATCAAAGATTAATCACTGCATGTTCTAAAGTTTCAATCATCTAAGCATTTCTAGTGGAGTGGTAAGTCGAATTTCTGAATTTGGTGAATTTTAGAGAAAGGGTTTCGACCCAATCATAAATTCGTGGAATGATTTGTGTTGATTAGGTGTTAGGGTTACTTCCTAGAATAGAAATCATGCTTGGTTCTAGTTTAATTGAAAGAAATCTTACAAAACCCATCTTGTGAAAGTATGCTATGAGTAGGAGGATTATAGAGATTTTGATTATGTGTGGTTTTGATATGTAATTTTAGTTGCAATACCTGAATGCTAGTTAAATTTATGTAGGCTAAAGGAATTGTTAGAACTAGAGTGATTATTAATGGCACATAGGATGAAGTAGTGAGTTATGCTTTAAATGTTGTACATTATGCTCTATTAATGTGATGCACACTAGATGTTCGATGAAATGCTTGATAGGATAATTATGTGTAAATTGGAACATAATGGAATGGAATGTGGGTACTAAACGAAGGATTGAATGTGTTGTTATAGGCGTGAAGGAAGAAAGTTCAAATTCTAAGAAACCGGAAGGATCACAAGACCGAGGTATGTTCCGTTGCATACAAATCCTTGTTTAAATTTTCTTTTATTTAACTTTGATGTAAGACCACCCTTGTATGACAATCATGGTAATTAGCAAGTAGATAGCAAATCCTTTGTGGATTTGGTTATGCTAATGAAAGTTGTGTTAAGCTATGTAATTTGACCGGTTTAAATTAAATCGTGTCAAGTAGAGATGTATGCCATCCGTTTTGAACGGGTGGTTTCGAATGCTATAATAAATGTTGGAAGCTTAATCCGTTATGCGGATAGAATGAAGAGTTTATGTTGAAAGCAAATAACCCAATTAAACGGGTTGAACGTGTATGCTTAACTCTCAATTAGAGTGTTTATGCCAAACCCAATTACTTGGGTAGTCGAATGCGTAAAAAGGATGAAAGTTCTTGTATGGATGGAACTAAAACGAAAGAATTATGATTTAACAAGTGTGATAACTAACCTTTAAAAATTTTGGTTGTTAATGTAGGTAAATCCTTGATTTAGGCGATTTGAAGACTTGGAGCGAGCACGTGATTACCACCTAATATGCCATCCGCTTCCGCTAGTTTGCTTTAATGTTTTGGGTCAAAAATTGTGAACTTTTGTCTAAACTTGTTAGTAGACATATTGTCAAACTTGATGTTTTTCTTGGGTTTTATTCGCGTCTAGTAGTAAGGGTCATGGAATATTTTGTTTGGAAGTTGTATAAAACAGGGATGTGCTCATTTTACGGATGGGTCATGTCCGATTTTTGTCATAGATATGTATAAAACTTGCTATTTCAAGTCTCTAAATCACCCTTGTAAGTTGTTTTTATAAAGACGAATATGCGGGTCTTACAGTTTATGAGGATGATTTTCATCTAATCTCATTCTATGTGATTTTAAATCATGATGTTAAAAGCCCTAAATTATTACTTGGCTTAAGGAATAAGTATGGATCCACCATAAGTTATTCACTGACATTCGTGGAACTTATTCCAATGGAATATTCAGACATAATTCATTTATCAGTTAAAGACTATCATCTACTTGTATCTAAATTTTGTCGCATATGGCCCACAGTCATAGAAGAAATCTATTCATATATATACTTAATAAGATTTCTATTAAATATGTCCCTAAGTTTCTTATGATATCTGGACATAAAAGAAATCAAATAAAGTCTAACGTATATATGATAGGTTCCCACATCACGTACCTCATCGAAATTTCTCTTGTAGCAGTCTAGAGATATCAAAGATCAGTAGAAGCATTAAGTGTCTTAATAATAACTTGCAATAGTTGCAAGAGGTGTGGAGTGCAAATTTAACATTACCTCAATTTACACTTCTTGTACAAGTCACTGTTCCATCTCGACGCTATTTTATCAAAACTCTTACACACTTAGAATACTGAAAACGATAGCAACCTAACCAAGAGCTAATCCATAAAACTGAAACTTCTAATAAACCCAATAATCAACTCAAGAGGTCATCTAGGTTTAAAAATCTACTAACTTTGATGATTACATAACCTCTCTAACTAAAGTTGAAATGGATTTTGGAAAAGTTTACTGATCCTATCTCTTCTAATTAAGTCATTAGCGTCAATCATTATTCTAAATGGAATAAAACTGTTTTCTAGTAAAACTAATTTTATGTGTTCAAATAACGTTTGGGATTTGATTGAATTACCTAAGAGTGTTCATAACTATATGATGTGCGTGAAGTGTGTTATAATTTTGATGAGTATTTAAGCCCTTTTTACACTTTTAGCCAAGTTTTAAATTTATAAAACACGATATTCACTAACACTAAACACACATATGGGCAAGTGCACCCATCGTGGACGTAGTATAGTGTTGGTAAGATACCGAGGTCGTCCAAGGACACAAGAGCTTTTAATACCGGTTTATCCTCAACGTCTAATCAAATCAAAAAGTGAGAAAAATGTTTTAAACTAAGAAAAATAAAAACTAACTAAATGCTGAAAAATAAAATAAAATAAAAACAGATAGACAAGATGAATCACTTGGATCCGACACGTGTATTAGTATAACCTTTGATTATTTTCGCACTTTTGCACTTGTTTAAGAGATTATCTTAGTTATTGTAGTAGGCCCCTCTTTTGAAGGCGACGTTACCCTCAACCCAGTAGTTTGAGTCAGCAAGGATACAATCCTAAAGGGTCGGATTATTGAAAGATAATGAATTAAGTTATTAATGCAAATTGTGGTAGGCCCCGCTTTTGGCGGTGACGTTACCCTCGGCTAAGTAGTCTGAGTCAGCAGGGATACAGTCCTAAATAGCCGGGTTATAGTATTAATAGTAGTTAACTTATGAGGGGGTCAAAGAGTTTGGATCCCCGCCATCCAATACCTATGGGCATTGAAGGAGATCCTACTAAACTTGACCCAGGTCCCAAGCAGGACCTCTAAACGCTGAACAAGGGCAAGACCCTTACCAAACCGTTCCCTTAACCCCCGACCAGGTAGCCAACATATCTCCATGCGGCTTGGCGTTCAGTTGCATCCAAGTCTCGTAATCCCCCAGTATTCTCTTCATTCCCCGCTTCTTCATCACTGTATAGCCCAATGATAGATCCAAACTGTGCCATGGAGGTTCTGAACGTGGTCCCTCCACATCGAAATTCGACCGCCTCATGGTCAAACGGCTCGCATCTCGAGTTGAAAATGAAGGTGCTGTAGAACTCCATTGTGCATTGATGTACCGACCGTAGTCGGGTGGTCAATGCGACATGCAGTGGACCCCTCACAATGTTGTTGAAGCGGTCAAGTTGATTCACCATGGTTAGCAAATCGGTACACGCCCGCCTTGGGTACTCTTCCGGTCTTGTTTGTAGAACCTCGTATCGTGCCCTAGCGTCCAGTTCATTTGCGTTAAACCTCGTGAATTTCGACATCTGAAAAGAATACATCAAAGTTTAGTACGAAACAAGGAGAATTGGAGTGAAACTGCAAACAGTGGGCTGGACACGGCCCCGTGTTCAGCGGACACGGCCCCGTGTCCAGGCGTCTGTAACCCAAAAATTCCATTTTTCGTCCCGGTTTCGAAAACCTGAAAATTTTTAGCCCAATAGTAGCGGTTACCCCCGAAAATGAAACCCTAAGTGTCATTTTTCCCAAAACAAACCGTTTACCCTTTCAATTTCGTGTTTTTCGGTTCAAGAACAAGGGTTTGGGGTTTTAGTTGGGAATCGGACAAATCTATCAACAATACTTGCTTATTTACTTTCCACTACTCTAATCTAAACTACTACTAACAAATTTCATCTAAAATTTTGAGTTCGATCCGGATGAACATGAAGAACCCTAGATTTTTCCCAATTTTTGATGTTTTAACTACATGCAAGTAGCTAATCTAACTACTAAGAAGGATAGAATCATACCTTGACGTTGTTAGATTCGGTGGTGACGTTGAAAAACTGCAGAAAATTGCCTCAAACCAGAGCGTTTTCGGCTAAACGGGGCGTGTGGAATGGTGTAACTGATAGGAAAAGAGGGTTTTATCCCGACAGTCGCCTCGACACGGCCCCGTGTCCAGCGGACACGGCCCCGTGCCGGGCAAAGTTTTTGAAATTTTTTTTTATGTGCTTGTGTGCATGCCCCTTATTTCCGAAAAATGGTGAGAAGATTTACCAGTTTTTAAACGTACACTTACCTGTAACATGTCGGGTATGAGTTTATTCGTTAACCGTCTGAAGTGAGATCTCCTCTTCCTCATCCTCAATGGATCCTCGGTAGAGTTTCAGCCGTTGGCCATTGACTTTAAATGGTGTCCCGTTTCGAGTTTTAATTTCTACTGCACCGTGTGGGAAGACATGGGTGACGGAAAAAGGTCCTGACCACCTAGATTTTAACTTACCAGGAAATAATCGAAGTCGTGAATTAAACAATAGAACTTGATCTCCTACCCGAAACTCATTGGATTTAATATATTTATCGTGTATATTTTTCATTCTTTCCTTATAAATTTCGGAGTTAGAATATGCATAATTCCTTAACTCGTCTAATTCGTTTATTTGACAAAATCGATTTTTACCGGCATTTTCCAAATCTAAGTTTACGTTTTTTATTGCCCAGTAGGCCTTGTGAGCTATTTCTACTGGCAAGTGACAACTTTTTCCATAGACGAGTTTATATGGGGTTGTGCCTATAGTGGTTTTATAAGCAGTTCGAAAAGCCCATAAAGCGTCGTCTAATTTGTCGGCCCATTCTTTTTTATTTATTCCTACGGTTTTTTCAAGTATTCGTTTTAAACCTCGATTAGTCACTTCGGCTTGCCCATTTGTTTGAGGGTGATATGCTGTCGAGACCCTGTGATAGACCCCATACCTTGTTAATATTTTTTTCGAGTTGATGATTGCAAAAATGGGTACCTCTATCACTTATCAAAGCCTTTGGTGTCCCGAAGCGAGAAAACAGCTTTTTTAGAAATTTTACCACTACTCTCCCATCATTTGATGGAAGAGCCTCGGCCTCTGCCCATTTAGACAAGTAATCGACCGCCACAAGTATATATTTGTTTCCCTTTGAAGGTGGGAAAGGCCCCATGAAATCGAGTCCCCATACATCAAAGATTTCACAGACGAGAATGCCATTTTGAGGCATTTCGTTCTTGGAAGAAATATTACCTGATCTTTGGCAGGCATCGCATGTCTTTACAAGGTTTTGTGCATCCTTCTAAATGGTTGGCCAGTAAAATCCCGAGTCAAATACCTTTCGTGCGGTACTTGCGTCACCATGATGTCCTTCGTATGGACCTTCATGACAATGACGGAGAATTCTTCGTGCTTCATTACCATGGACACACCTTCGGATGAGCTGGTCGGCACACATTTTGAAAAGATAGGGGTCTTCCCAAAAGTAATGCTTTACATCAGCAAAGAATTTTTTTCTTTGATGATGTGGCCATCCTTTGGTGACTATACCGCTAGCTAAGAAATTAGCGTAGTCGGCGTACCATGGTTCTTGTCTACTTTCCATCATTTCCAAGGATTCCGTGGGAAATTTCTCGTTGATTTGCTCGTCTCTGGTTGTCTCCAAAGCTGGGTCTTCTAAGCGCGAGAGATGATCTGCAGCAGTGTTTTCTGCTCCTCTTTTGTCCTTGATTTCGATGTCGAATTCTTGGAGGAGTAGAATCCATCTGATCAAACGGGGTTTTGCGTCTTGCTTCTTGAAGGGGTACCTGATGGCTGCATGTTCTGTATAGACTACTGTTTTAGAAAGAACAAGATAAGAACGAAATTTATCAAAAGCAAACACCACTGCTAGTAATTCTTTTTCTGTAGTTGTATAATTTTCTTGTGCATCATTAAGAGTTTTACTAGCATAATAACTTGGGTGAAAATGCTTCTCTTTTCTTTGTCCCAAGACTGCTCCAACAGCAAAGTCACTTGCATCACACATGATTTCGAAAGGAAATTTCCAATCTGGTGCTATCATGATAGGTGCATTGACTAGCATTTCCTTGAGGGTTAGAAATGCTTGATTGCATTCCTTGTCAAAGATGAAGGGTGCATCTTTTTCAAGTAATTTTGTTAGAGGTCTTGAAATTTTTGAACAGTCTTTGATAAACCTTCTATAGAATCCGGCATGTCCTAGGAAACTTCTGATTGCTCGTACGGAGGATGGAGGAGGTAATCGAGAAATAGTTTCTATTTTTGCTCGATCAACTTCCATTCCTTCGCTTGAGATTTTATGACCGAGTACTATTCCCTCTGTCACCATGAAATGGCATTTTTCCCAATTAAGGGCGAGGTTAGTTTCCTCACATCGGGATAGCATTCATTCAAGATTATCGAGGCATTGGTCATATGAGTCTCCAAAGATGGAAAAGTCATCCATGAAGACTTCCATTGTCTTTTCGATCATATCATGGAAAATGGCGACCATACAACGTTGGAATGTTGCAGGCGCATTACATAGACCGAATGGCATGCGTCGATATGCAAAAGTTCCGTAGGGACATGTGAAAGTTGTTTTCTCTTGGTCTTCTGGTGCTATCGGTATTTGAAAGTAACCTGAAAAACCATCTAAGAAACAATAAAATTTATGACCGGATAATCTTTCTAACATTTGATCAATGAAGGGTAAAGGGAAGTGGTCTTTCCTTGTTCCTTCATTTAATCGCCTATAATCTATACAAACTCTCCATCCTGTGACGGTTCTTGTTGGTATTAATTCATTTTTTTCGTTAGTTATTACCGTCATACCTCCTTTCTTTGGGACTACTTGAACGGGACTTACCCACGGGCTATCGGAGATAGGGTAGATTAGTCCGGCGTCGAGTAGTTTGATGACTTCATTCTTAACCACTTCTTGAACATTGGGGTTCACTCTTCGTTGTGGTTGAATTACCGTTTTGTAGTCATCGTTCATTAAAATTTTGTGCGTGCACATGGAAGGGCTTATTCCTTTAATATCTACAAGCTTCCAAGCGATCGCGTTTTTATGTTTTTTAAGTAGGCTAATTAATTTTTCTTTTTCTAAATTACTTAATTTAGATGAAATAATTACAGGCAAACTACCATCTTTGCCTAGAAAAGCATATTCCAAACCTTTAGGAAGTTCTTTGAGCTCAACGGGTGGGTCTTTGGAAGACACCTTATTTTGTGGCTCATCTAGGTTAAGAATCTTAAAGGTTTGTTCTATGGCTATCTCTTCTTCAACAAAGTGGTCTTCTTCGTTGGTTGTATCGGGTGGTTCAGCTTCATCTTCAATTAGGGGGTCATTGTTGCCAAAAGGATATTTCATTGAACTCTCAAGATCTATGCTCCTTTTGAATGCCCCTAATTGAAGAGGTAGATTGTTGAATTTCCGGTTTTTCAAAGCTTTATGAGTTTGTACAAAAGGTTTTCCTAAGACTAAGGGGGCGTCATCTAGGATGACGAAGTCGGTTGGGATTACCATTTGATTTGTTTGAACCAAAACATCTTCAACTACACCGATTGATTTCATTACTTTCCGATCGGATAGAAAAATGGGTATTTGAAGTGGAGTAAAATCACTAACACTTAATTTTTCAAAAATGTAGTTAGGCATTATGTTAACACAAAGATCCTTATCGATGGTGATATTACTAATAAATGAATTTTGAAAGAAACATGGAACCGGTGTAATGTTAATTTCAAAAGGATCTTCTTTTATTAGCGAGGTTTGATCATTAGTTAACTTAACACTTACTAAGTCTTTGATTTTAGCACTAGTGTTTAACTCTTTTAAAAACTTAGCATGAGGGGTTATTAAACAATGATTTTCGAAAGTAGGTGACAAGAGAATAATTTCCTCAAAACTAGTCTCTTCTTGAATTTTAACATTATCGGACTCACCTTTTTCGTTGTTTAACTCATGTGTCGGTTTTTCACTTTCTTGTTCTTCCATTCTTACACTTTCAACTACCTCTACGTTATTATCAATTTTTAATTCTTCTCTTGCGCGAGATTCTTTTATATAACGTTCGATAGTTTTAAGTTTTTCCAATATCCTATTAGTTACTTCGGTGAGAGAAAAAGAATTTGGATCCTCAAAGCTTGAATCCGGTTGTTCGATCCTTGGTTCCTCATAATACTCATATGAAGTAGATGGTTCACACCATTGTTCTTCATTGTAAGTATATGATGGATAAGGGTCGAAACTTTGTTCTTCATAGTACTCATATGAGGTGGGTTGTTCACGCCATGGTTCCTCATAATAAGAGTATGAAGGTGGTGGCTCATACCTTGAATCTTCAAAGTATGAGTATGAAGGCTCATACCTTGGTTCATCAAAATATGAGTATGAGGGAGGAGGTTCATACCTTTGGTCTTCATAGGATGCGTATGAAGTTGATGGCTCGTACCTGGGCTCCTCATAATGGTTGTATGAATTGGATGGTTGATATGAAGTATTATATTGAACCGAGCGTGCGTTACGACAATTAGTGCAATAATTACCCCTATAATCATCCTCATCATAAGTGTAGTTGTAACCTCTTGAGTATTGATCCATAAGAATCACTCAACAGATCACAACTGAGTCTCGGGACCAGAAAACAAAAATAAATACGGAAACAGAAGCTAGACACGACCCCGTGTTGAGTGAACACGGCCCCGTGTTCAGGGACTGTATCTGGGCGTTTTAATTAAATTTGCTGGTCACGTTGAGCACGGGGGCGTGTTCAGCGAGCACGGCCCCGTGGTCAGACTCTGTATCTGGGTATTTAACTAAAAATATGCAGCACGGGGGCGTGTTCAGCGAGCACGGCCCCGTGTTCAGGCTACTGTAAATGCAAAACTAAACTAAAATGCAGAAAAAATGCGCGCGTTTTGAAAAGGTTTTGAAAAACTGATTAGGCCGTCGATTTTAAGCTTTCTTAAAATCCTTGTGTCCCCGGCAGCGGCGCCAAAAACTTGATGTGCGTGAAGTGTGTTATAATTTTGATGAGTATTTAAGCCCTTTTTACACTTTTAGCCAAGTTTTAAATTTATAAAACACGATATTCACTAACACTAAACACACATATGGGCAAGTGCACCCATCGTGGACGTAGTATAGTGTTGGTAAGATACCGAGGTCGTCCAAGGACACAAGAGCTTTTAATACCGGTTTATCCTCAACGTCTAATCAAATCAAAAAGTGAGAAAAATGTTTTAAACTAAGAAAAATAAAAACTAACTAAATGCTGAAAAATAAAATAAAATAAAAACAGATAGACAAGATGAATCACTTGGATCCGACACGTGTATTAGTATAACCTTTGATTATTTTCGCACTTTTGCACTTGTTTAAGAGATTATCTTAGTTATTGTAGTAGGCCCCTCTTTTGAAGGCGACGTTACCCTCAACCCAGTAGTTTGAGTCAGCAAGGATATAATCCTAAAGGGTCGGATTATTGAAAGATAATGAATTAAGTTATTAATGCAAATTGTGGTAGGCCCCGCTTTTGGCGGTGACGTTACCCTCAGCTAAGTAGTCTGAGTTAGGGCTGTTCACGAGCCGAGCCGAACCAAGCGGACCTTTGCTCATGCTTGGCTCGTTTACAAACCGAACCGAGCGGAGCGGCTCATTTAAAACCGAGCCTCAAATCAAGCGAGCATTTTTCGAGCAGTAAATATTCCGAGCGAGTGTCGAGCAAAGTTCGAGCGATTTGGACATCCGTGTCGCCCGATTGAAATTCGCTGAGAGAGACAGTGACAATGTTTGGTCTCAAGTTTTTATGTCTTTAAAAACATGCACATTTCATGACATAATATTTTTCTTATAAATAACAATGTTGTGGCCGATGAGGCGATAATCATATTGCATGAACAATTACGTTGAGAGCAGGAGACGATCGACTTAGGGTAACGACATGAAACATTGAGGCGATGAGCAGCTTGTCGTTTATCGGTTTAGGATTTAACTTTTAGGTTTTGATATTAATTTTTTTATTGGCGTGGTTGGGCTAATACGTATAGATACAGTTGTAAATTTGTATATAGTGGACCAAAATTTAATAGAGTGGTATATATAAAACTATAAATTTAATTCATATTTAAGTATATATGTATGTGTAATGTGTGTGTATATATAGGTGTGTGTGTGTGTATGTATAATTTATATTTATGTATATATATACTAATTATTAATTAAAAATAATAATTCGAACCGAACCGAGCCGAGCGAACCTTTGCTCATGCTTGGCTCGTTTACAAACCGAACCGAGCAGAGCGGCTCGTTTACAACCGAGCGTCAAATCGAACGAGCGTTTTCCGATCAATTTCCGAACGAGCGTCGAGCGAGCGACGAGCGGCGAGCGATTTGAACGGCCCTAGTCTGAGTCAGCAGGGATACAGTCCTAAATAGCCGGGTTATAGTATTAATAGTAGTTAACTTATGAGGGGGTCAAAGAGTTTGGATCCCCGCCATCCAATACCTATGGGCATTGAAGGAGATCCTACTAAATTTGACCCAGGTCCCAAGAAGGACCTCTAAACGCTGAACAAGGGCAAGACCCTTACCAAACCGTTCCCTTAACCCCCGACCAGGTAGCCAACATATCTCCATATAGACCGTGGAGATATGAATGGTGAAAATCTTTTATTTTATATAGACAGTAAAATAATGCCAAGACACCACGGACAAACGATAAGGAAAGATCACCTTCAACATAAGTAACTAGTTATTAAAGTCATTAATACAAAACCAAATAAAAAGTACAAAAGATTAAAAATAAAAAGTATTATACTAAACACTTGTCTTCACCAAGTGATGTAAGAGACTTAGGCAAACATGGCCTTGATTGTCAAGAACTCTTACGATCAATCTTGGATCCCGAGACGACTCACACACTCTACGATGGACAATGGATGATGGTGGTGGATGATGGTGTTATGGTGGTGGTGGGTGGTGGATGAAGTGTGAGAGAGGTGGTGTGCCAAGGGATGAGAGAGAATGAAGCCAAGCTCCTCTATTTATAGGCTGAACAGAAGGCTGGACACGGCCCCGTGTCCGCTGGACACGGCCCCGTGCCCGTCTGACATTCTCTCTCTTCATTAATTGTAATTGCGAATTACAATTAATGCGCCTGCTGTACTTTCACCACGCCCCCGTGCCCGCTGGACACGGCCCCGTGGTGGGCAATGGAAGCTTCTACTGGTTTGTCTTTTCTGCTGCTTCCTGGGCACGCCCCCGTGTTCGCTGGACACGGGGCGTGTTCAGACTCTGTTTCTTCTCCTTTGCCTTGGGAGGTGCCGTTGAGGGTCCGGGCAGTCCACTTTTGTTCCTTTTCTTGTATTTATGCTAGAATTAGTTGTCTTTTTGCTTCTTTTGTGATTTTGAGCTCATTTCATCCTGAAAATACAAAAGGAAGACAAAAACACTCTTTTTCCAACATTAGTACTTAAAAAGGGTTAGTTTTATGCCTTAATTGATATGATTTATATGTTGCATTTTACACACATCACTAAACCAAATCCTGATATAAACGTTAAGACACAAAGAAGCATGATTGATTGTCAAAGGTTATACTCGGGAAGAGATAAATTATTAAAGAATCTTTCTTACATATCCCACAAAAGATTTCTTTTAGGATCGTCACTGTTCTAGTAGCTTATAATAGTTTAAAGCTACATTAAAAGAACATCAAAACAACTTTCCCTAACAACTGACTTACACATTTACATGTTCATTAGACAACAATCTGAAAGTTCTGAATTGAAGGTTAAAGAATAGTTTGTTTGTATGCCAATAAAATCCATGTATGGGTTAATGCAAATATCATAATGCGATGAAAACTTAACGTAATTATTTTCATCAAGAACCAAGTGGATTAATGTACCTACCTCAAGATGAGTGGGAGCAACTAAAATAAACTTGTCTATATCGATGATATTCTTTTGACAATTATATGTTACTAAGTTAAAGCATTGTTAACACAAACTTTGATATAATAGATCTCAGAGATATCTCTAATGTAAAAGATATCATAACTTACCGAGATAGACCCAATGGGACATTATTTCCGTTCCATAAGTTTAACCTTAAATGGGTCCTTATACATGTAACAAACAATATTGCTCTCCTTTAGAGGATTATATGGTAAATGAGATTATTTCCTTACGCTTCATTAATTGGAAGCCTTATGTTAGTTCAAGTCTATACTCATTTAAATATTACTCACATTGCAACACACTAGATATGTAGAGATTAATGTGAAGCATTTTATAGAGTATTACAATATCTTTAAAAGAAACGAGAGACTATAATTTAAAGAAGGAGTGAGAACTCCAACTAGTTGACTACTCTAACTTTGTAATATTCAAAGATGACAAAATGTAATTTCGGGCATATCCTTATGTCAGTAGACAAAACCTATCTCATGGAGGAGTCATGATAAACTGATAACAACAACCTAAGTTACAATGACATAATATGTAGTTGATCACAAAGCAATAGTCACTTTATCAGTGGAATCATAAGTTTATTAACTCCATAAGAATTATACATTGAAGACTTATTGTGATAAAGTCAGCTACCATGTCTCTTTGAATAGTAACAGTTCGAGAGGTGCTGCATTAAGTTTCGATACACAATTAATTATTCGTTTATGAACGAATTGAGGAAACTAAGTCTTTGTATCGAATACATTCATGATATGTTTAAGGATCCTATAACTAAAGGGCTATTAACCCATAAGTCTTATTAAGAGAGCTCATAAAGAAACGGGTTTTAATTGATGGTCGTGTGCAACTGCATATCGTACTACGAATGACTAACTATTAATTAATTTTCCTCATTAGTTTGATTTTGTATGTCTCTAAGAATATGTTCAACCGGTATAATGACATATAGACAAATATAATTACAAATCAAACAAAGGTCTTATGCGTATTTTGATCATAACAATTAGGTTTTAAATTGAGGCTATAGTATGATTAATGGGGGACCTGAGTCGCATAATGATTCAACGGCTATATTTCTCTACTACAGTTCTTGGTTTAAGGCTAAAATGAGTGTTAACTCCTGAGCAGACTTATCTATTACTCATGGTAAATGATTACTCGGCTAATTGGGAGAATGTAAGATTAAATATATTATTGTGTTGTATTTACTCTAGTAGCCATTATAATCATTTACATTATATAGATCAAAATATATAACAACCTATAGTTGGTAATTGTTGATGGACCATATTACCCTTATTAGCTAATTGGGTTTCCTCTTGGGTGCATATATAAGGAGACTAATATAGAGGTTACAAGGTTATACAACTTGTATTAACACATAATAACATCAATCGCTTCTCTCTCCCATAACCGAATACCCTTTTCAGTTCTTCATCACCATCATTAGTTTGCACCCTAAGGAGGAACCAGATCAAGCTGACAATCATGTCAAACAATCATGTCAAACTCTATTGTTGCGTCGCCATCTAGATTCTCTGCTGGCATGTCTGGTATCAGGTATGTTATTCATGTTTTCCATTATGTTTAAACAGAACTGATCAACACAAACAGCTAATCTGTAGCAAACACCTAGTTTTCTACATATTTGGTCTGCCGCTACAAGTCTTATCGCTAATTTGTTTGCATCAAATTTTAGCTACCGAAATTATATTTGCAACGATTTTAGCTATAAAAAAGAGAAGTTGCTACTTCTGTAACAGATATTGCTACGAAATGTTTGCTACAGACTTTTAGCTAAAAAAATTGCCACATACATTTAGCTATGAGGTTCGCTACAGATTCTTAGCTACATTTCAACTTAGCTATGACTTATTGCTATGGATTATGCTGCTGATTTATTAGACTATTTTTAGTTATTGTTTAAATATTTATTTTCATGCTTGGCTATGGAATTTGCTATGAATTTTGTTATAGATTTGGTTACTATACTTCTATTGATTTTTTAATAATCATTTCTTAATTTTGTTATGAGTTTTGCTACAGATTTGGTTAATCATATCTAAATTTTGTTGAAGTCAGAAAGGGCGAATAGGGTTTCCTCCGAAAATTTAGGAATGCGGCACAAGAACACATACGAATGGCAGGATGTTCGGTTCAAGAAAGGTAGGAATAGGCAATCTGGATATCCATCTAAGCAGAAGGATAGGCTCACGAAGTTCTTTATATCCAATCTTCCTGGTAAGTGTTCTTCAAAGGATCTGTTTGACTTATTAAAAGGGCATGGGGAGATTGAAAACACGTATATAGCGAGGAAGTTGGATAGGCTCGGTAAACCATTTGGATTTGCTACTTTTATCAATGTTTCTGATCCGATAAGATTAGAAGGGGATCTAAAGGATGTGTGGATTGGGTCTTATAAACTCTATATTGCTTTAGCGAGGTTTGTTGATGGGGAAACACTTCAATATGAATATACTGATATAACTCGTAAGGAAGAAACAAAGAAGCCGGTGGAAGAGATGCAGTATACACATCCGTTGGGGGCTGAAGGATTAGGTAATAAGTCGTTCCGTGATACGGTTACTAATAAAAGGCTTGGCTCAGATGTGGTGACAGTGAGGATTTATGGTAATGCTCGTAGTTTTGTCCATTGGTATGATAAGGCGCTGATAGGACGAGTTATCGATTTCAAGACCCTCACGTCCCTTAGGAGATTATTGAATGATCTTGGTTATAACCGGGTCAGTATCAAGTATTTAGGTGGTTTTTGTGTCTTATTGTTGTTTGAGGATAACGAGACTATGAGTAATTTCCGTGATACGGATGAGAATTGGAAGGCGTGGTTCAGAAGTTTGGATAGGTGGAACGGTCAGGAAGTGGAGTTTCAGCGGATTGCTTGGATCAAGGTGCATGGTGTTCCATTACATTTGGCTATGGATCCTGTTGTTAATGTCATTGCTAACAGGTTTGGTAAAGTCATTCAGGACGCTCAGATTAGTGATGAACTGGGCGATTTATCGTTTGCGTTCGTGACAGTTTTGTGTAATAACCCTGGTAGAATAAATGCTAAGGTAAATCTTCAATGGAATAACTCTATTTATAAGGTGTGGGTTGAGGAGGATGTTTGTGAATGGATACCGGATTGTATTGCGGAATTAGAAGTCCAAACGGTCCAGTCGGTTGATGAGGTTTAGTCGACGGAAAACGGTCGGAACAATCATGATCAGTCTGATGGTGAATGTAATATGCCTGGCGATGAAGTGTTGGAAAATAATGAGAATTTTATTAATCATCAGGAAGTTCCCGTGAATGAAGTGCCTAATTTTAATAACACTTTGCATGATAATCACTCAACTGAAATTGGTAAGAGGAGGAATAGGAGGAAAGGTATTAGAAGAAAAGGGGGTAGACAGTCTGTACACTCATCTGCGGAGCAGGAAAGACCGAAAAAAAGGGCCAGAAGTGAGACGGATCCTTTTGACATTGATAGATTTATTGGGATTTTATCTGTGGGGCCTACTAATGTTAGTAATAGAGAAGAGGTGGAAGGAAGCCCAAACACTTTCTTAACCCCTGATCTGAATAAACGGTGTACTCAAGAGAACTCTGGGAATAGTGACATTGCCGTGACTGTTAGGGACCTTACAAGCTCTCCCGATTCTAATGTTGAGTTTGATACTCACACCGAAGCTGTTCAGAAGGAAGCGACCGAGACGATTCAGTTGGGAAATGTTTTAGGAGCTCAGAATTTGAAGCACTTTAAACGACAGGTATGTAATTTGGTGGAGGATGAAGGATTTCAAGGGGTGAATTGATGAATTTACTATCTTTAAATGTGCGAGGGATGGGGGTGGAAGGTAAGGCAGGGTGGTGTAGGAATCTTCGGAAAGAGCATGAGATTAATTTTATGCTCATTCAAGAATCACTTTGTATGGGTATTGAGGACAAGGTTCTGGAATCGTTTTGGGGAAGGGGTGATTTTGGATTTGAAGTAGTGGATCCTACAGGGAGATCAGGTGGTCTCTTCACTATGTGGGACTGTAATTTTTTTGACTTCTCTTCGGTGATTAAAGATAGATTCTTTTTGTTGATTTCCGGTACTTTGAAGGGTAGTGGGGAGATTGTTAATGTCTTAAATATTTATGCACCGCAAAAATCTACTGAGAAAAGGCGCTTATGGGATACTTTAGTAAGGGTTATATCTTCGAATGAGGGGTTATGGATATTGGGTGGAGACTTTAATTCGGTTCGGTGTATTGAAGAAAGGAGAAATTCCAGATTTAACGCTGCTGCCGCGAATGATTTTATTCGTTTTATTTCTGAGGCGGGTCTTGTAGAGTTTGGGTTGAAGAGTGGAAAGTTCACTTATGCGGTGGGTAACAAACTTAGTAGGATTGATAGGTTTTTTGTGTGCGAGGATTTCGTAAACAAATGGCCTACTACAGTTTATAAGATTTTGCCTAGGGGAAAATCTGACCACAATCCGGTCCTCCTGCATACGTTCTCGAGTAACTTTGGCCCAAAACCTTTCCGTTTCTTTAACTCTTGGTTGGATCGAAAGGATTTTAAGTTGGTTGTTCTGAAGGCGAATGGGGAGTTCTCTTTTGTAGGTCCGTCAGATGTTCGCTTAATGCATAAGTTCAGATGTATGCGTCAGGCTATTACTACATGGAGAAATGAAGTTAATGCGATGGAAAAACAGGAGGAATCGGTCCTGGTTCAGGAGATGCTTTCTATAGAGAAAACTTTGGAGGTTAGGGACTTAGAGGAGGAGGAGGTATGGACATGGGAGGAAGGGAAGAAACGGTTGTCACAATTGGATTTTTTCGTAGTAAAGATCTCAAGCAACGCGCACGCAATAAATGGGCTAAAGACGGGGATGCCAATAGCAAATTCTTCCATGGTTTGATTAACAAGAGACGCGCATCCAATTTCATCCCGGGTATTTTTAGTGATGGGAGGTGGAAGTCGAAACCAAAGGAAGTGAAAAAAGCAGTTTTCGATTTTTTTCGATCTAAGTTTGTGGAAGATATGCCTACAAGACCGAGGCTGGATTGTTATGGGTTGAAGACATTATCAGAAGACGAAGTGGTTTTCCTCTCTAGTAGATTCACTCCTGAAGAAATCAAAAATGCGGTTTTTGAGTGTGGCGATGATAAGGCCCCGGGGCCTGATGGCTTTAATTTTCACTTTATAAAGAATTTTTGGAGTTGTTTTGCAAGTGATTTTACGGATGTGATGCAAGAGTTTTTTTTTTATCACGGTCGCATTAACAAAGGCGTGGGGTCTTCTTTTATTACTCTGATCCCTAAGATCAAAGACCCAACATCTCTTGGCGACTATCGGCCGATTACTTTAATTGGGGTGATTAGCAAGGTTATTTCAAAGGTGTTGGCAAATAGGTTGAAGACGGTCCGTTTACTTTAAGAAAAGGGCCTTCACTAAAATGGCTCTAACTTGGGCTACGAGGGTCCGTTTGGGACGTGCGACCAGGCGATTCGAAGGCGAGAACGAGCTCCAACTTGCTGCAAACTGCCCACGGCGGTTTGGGTCATCGTCCGGCCCAAAAAACGCTTATTTCTATTACTTATTTGCAGTTTTATGTTTTTTGAACTATTTTGGGCTTTTTGTTTTAGGCCGTGTGTTTGGCCCGTTATCTTTTTTAGGCCCGTTTCGAATTTCAGTCTTTATTTATATGTTGCTAAAGCTAATGAAAAGTTCAGAATTGAATTTTGAGAAAACTGATTTTTCACTTCAAATTCCGTGCCTTTTGGGTGGAATCTTGGGGGTTGGGGAAGAGCTACACGGGTATTCGTAGAATCAACGTGTAATCTTCATTTTTTCGTTTCACGCGCTGCATCAATTGGAAAGGTTGGTCTAATGTGATGTTTTTGTAATGTGTTTTGCGGCCTTCTTCTCTCCGCCTTGGAGAGTGGTAGGTGTTCGCGTTTGGTAATGAAATTCACCTTTCAAAAATAAAAAATCTAAATTTTGTTATGAATTTTGCTATAGATTTGGTTACTATACATTTATTGATTTTTAATAATCATTTCTTAATTTTTTTACGGAGTTTGCTGCCAATTTTATTACATTAAGCTTGCTATGGATTTTGCTAGGGATTTTTTTCAAGTTCTTTTAACAGTTTATTTTCTCGATCTTGCTACCCATTTTGTTATTGATTTTATTACATTATTTTTAAATATTTATTTTCAAAAGTTTGCTACAGAATATTTTAAAGTTTTATTTGGATATATTTTTTTCTCAATTTTACTACAAATTTTTGCTATGGAGTTTGTTTGCGACGGAATATTTGTAGCAAATTCGTAGGAAAAAGTATCCATAGCTATTACATAGTTAATTTTTGCTACCGTGTTTTTATCGGTAGCATAAATCCGTAGCAAATACTTGTTTTTTTTTTTTTTTTTTTTTAGAATTTTGACACTAAGCTGATATCTTTATATGGAATTGTAAAACGGAGTTATACGATTATCAACTAATTAGTATCACGAATTATAATCTGGATGGTTTTCATCATTATAATAGCTATCTAACCAACGTATACAGTAGTATAAAATAAAAGATATACCTCAATAAAAGTAGCATCTGGACAAAGATACAAATCCACTTTCAATGATAATAGACATCTTTCAATATGATTAGATGGGCACCTTAGTCATTGGAAAATGGAAATACTTGGCAGCTTCGTAAAAGGGAGCAAAAACAATGAACTTCTAATAAAAAACAAAATATTTGATATGCAAATAAAACTATGTGTAGTAGGCACTCAATATCGATACACACATATAGACAAAGCACATAGACCTTGGCCGGGCCGGGGTATTTCGAAGGCATGTTATTTTATGAAAAAAAACCCTGATATTTTATATGTTAAATATTTTTTTAGTAAGGTATACCCGTAAAAACACCAACATAGATCCACTTACAAAACTATTCTTATGATTTAGATTAGCTATTAGCACATTGGCATTAGGTTTAGACTTTTAGTGAGCTCAATAACCAATTTCGTTAAGGCTTAAGGACATGTTTTTTCGAGCTCGAACATGATACACGAATTCTTAAACCCTAGACCTACCATTCAGTGATCAAAAGTTAGCTTTGCTGGGATCACTTGATCCTATTTTCAAGGCTTTCGTGGGCAATTTCAATCAACTTTCTATAAGTGGAAGCCTCTTTTTAAAAAAAAAAGTTAAATATAAATAAAGTGTATGCCTATAATTCGAGCACAAAAGTCATATTTTGGTAATCATCCTGGCACATCAATTATTGGATATCACAACATTTTATCTTTTGATATATCCATATTAAAAAAAGATGTTGTGGTTGGATTAAATAAGAGTCCATTTTCAAATGTGAAGAAAGAAGGTTGAGATTACCACACTATCATTTTTTTTTCTTTTGATATTTTTGTTTGTTTGGTTTGTTCATAGCTACACATAAAACCATATTCCAATAGTACGTTTTAATTGCCCAACAGAAGTTTCCAAATTAGCTACGAAAAATGGGGTTAAAGTTTCCAAATTACCTTCAGATAATGGGGCCGGTTAGGATCGAAGGGGACATCTGCACTTCCATTGTAATAGACAATGGCAATAGACTAGTAGTCTGTTCCTATTAAAAAATAGTAGTCTGTTAGTAATTTTATATTAATCAGTTTGATTTATATACTTCTCAATAAAAATAGACCACTCACTAGTATAAAAACATCATTACAATGGTCGAAAATTTTGACTAAAGCGTTTCAATATAAAACCAGTAAAAAAACAAAAACATCGTTATAAACAAAAATTGCCTAGGATGTTTGCTATGAACTGTTTTATTTAAAAGCTTAAAACAATAGTTATGATTAAATTCACTATTTTTATACATCTTTTACAACGCTTAGAAATAAAAAGTGTTGTAAAAAATAACAATCTTGTAAAACCTCTATAAATTAATAATGTTGCGAGTGAGATATTTTAATAATTTGGCAAGATATTATTTTATCAATAAATTAATAATTTATTAATTAATTTAAAGAAGCATTGCAAATAGCAACAACTATTCACGACTTTCTGATGCAACAACAGAAGACAATGCTCCATCTCTTAAGTGCAATGAGGAGATTCGAAGATAAACTCAATATAAATTTGAAGTTCAATAAAAAAAAACAAGTCATTATAGATTCATCTTTTACTAGACAATCTTAGAACTTGAAATCTTTTAGTAATTATAATTTATGCTTTTGTTGAAACCAATATATACATATACACTATGATTTCAAAAAAGTTATTATCATATTATTTTATTGATTGGGGTCCAATTTTGTATTAGTCCCAAATTAGGACGAAATAAATTATTAATTTTATCGAGGTTATTAATTTATCGAATATTAATTTATATAAGTTTTACTATATACAACGATGAACCCAAACTGTTTTATTTTAACACATTTTTATAGCACCACAGAATAAACCGTTTTATTAAACATAACTTACACTAGTGCAAATGTACCACTTTATTTTAATACATTTTATACAAGCTACAAGATAAATCGTTTTATCAAACATAACAATTTCCATTCGCGCAAATATACAACTATATTTTTATACATCTTTTATAATGATAAGAGTAAAGTGTTTTATCAAACATAATAACTTATTGTTATTCTTCTATCATTTTTCACACTCATCATTTCATTTTTGATAATCATTAAGATATTATAAAAAAACTGTGAGAACAAAAGAAATATTATATATACATCTTATATCATTTTTGTCATGATAAGATGACAAAAAAAAAATACACGATATTCTTCATAAAATAAACTACAATATATGCCACAAAAAGTAGAAAGTAGGTAAGTCAATGATATCACAAATACAGAATGTTTTAGTAATTATAATTTATATTTTCGTTGGGACCAATATATACATATACATTGTGATTTCAAAAAAATTATTATCATATTATTTTATTGATTGGGGTCTAATTTTGTATTATGTCCCAAGTTGGGATGAAAAAATTATTAATTTTATCTAGATTATTAATTTATCGAATATTAATTTATATAGGTTTTACTATATACAGCGATGAACACAAACCGTTTTCTTTTAATACATTTTTATAGCACCATGGAATAAACTGTTTTCTTAAACATAACAACTTACACCAGTGCAAATGTACCACTTTATTTTAATACATTTTTTTCAAGCTACAAAATAAATCGTTTTATCAAACATGACAATTTCCATTGGCGCAAATATACAACTTTATTTTTATGCATTTTTTACAACGCTAAGAGTAAACTGTTTTATCAAAGATAACAATTTATTGTTATTCTTCTATCAATTTTCACACTCATCATTTCATATTTTATAATCATTAAGATATTATAAAAACTGTGATAACAAAAGAAATATTATATATACAGCTTATATCATTTTTATCATGATAAGATGACAAAAAAAATACACGATATTCTTCATAAAATAAACTACAATATATGCCACATAAAGTAAAAGTAGGTAAGTCAATGATGACACAAATTACAAATACACATTAGCTTCTTGATGCTTCCAAGTTTGATACTAAAAGTAAAACTTTCCCCCTTCATAGCTTTTCCTTTTTTAACGGCTAATTTCTTTAATCCCCTGTCGTCTGTGGGACTTGAACCCAATACCTTCCCCTTCCCCTTCCCCTTCATAGCTTTACCTATTTTCTTGTTTGTTCTTCTTGTGCATAGAATTTGGTGCTCTACACAGAACGTCCGCATAGGAGTTATAACAACAAAAATGAATCCGGCTACTAACAAATGTTAATCCCGCTGACAACAAATGTGAATCTGGCAGACACACAACAGATGAGGAATTCCCCAGTGAAACAAATGCAAAACGCTTTAGAAAGAAATGATTATATATATGACGCTTTTACTATTGATACTGCAAGTAAAACCTTCTAATCAAGTATACAGGGAAGGATCATCTGAGAAAAAAAAACTAATGTGAGAAGAAAAAGAATAAAGGGCATATTGGTAAAAAAATAGTTTATAACTCCCACTTTAATTATTTTCTCTCTCATTAATTAGACATAAACACTTTATACTACTTATTGCAAAATTTATCCTACACAAATCGAAATTTATCATGCATATATCCTACACATATCTAAACTTATCATACATATATCCAACAATTATAAAAATTTATCCTACACTTTACTCTACACATATAATATATCCAACAATTATAAAAATTTATTCTCATTCACCATAAATTAGGTTGTCTTGAAAATGTATATCTCATAAAAGAGTAACAAATTTAATTAGTTAGCAAATTTTGAGGAATACAATAAATTAATAAAATTTATAAATTTACCTATATTCCCTTACAATAAAATTAATTACACAAATTAAATGGGGCATTTCTATTGATTTAAAACGTATTCTTTCTATTCTTAAAAAAAAATATTCTCATTCAAATCCTTCAATATATATATATATATATATATATATATATATATATATATATATATATATATATAGGATAATGCTAGATAAAAAACCCTAAAATTCTTAGAAAACTCTGGAAACCCAAATGGGAAGCCATTTTTACCCAACCTCCCGACATTTTTTTTTTTTTGAAAAAAATTACACATGTAATATACATGTTTTAGAGTGTTTTGGGCCAAAAAAAACAAAAAAGCGCCGAAGGGATTTTTTTAAAAAAAATAAACAAATTTCAGCTCCTAACACGTGTTAAGCAAAAAATCCATAATTTCGCTGAAAATTGCTGAAACTTGTTTTTTTTTTAAAAATATCCCTTCGGCGCTTTTTTGATTTTTTTGGCCCAAAAGTCTTAAAAACATGTATATTACATGTGTTATTTTTTTCAAAAAAAAAAAAATGTCGGGAGCTTGGGTTTTCTCGGGTTTTTTATATATATAGGGTTTTCTATCTAGCCCTACCCTATATATATATATATATATATATATATATATATATATATATATATATATATATATATATATATATATATATATATATATATATATATATATATATATATATATATATATATATATATATATATATATATATATGATAAGATTAGTTTCAAGAGTGAACAACTTCTTAAGAGTGAACTAAGTGAACAAATCTTGACCCTTGATCATTTTTTAGATTAAAAGGGTAAGATTGACATTAGCCAAGTGTGTTTAATTAAAATCCCTTAATTTTCTCCTCTCTTAACTCTCTCTCTCTCTCTCTCATTTTTAATTATTTCTCCATCATTTCTTTATCCATAGATTTTGTTTTAATTTCAACTTAATATTTTTTTATTATCCATATATATAGATATCATAATATATTGTTTTTAACTTTTTATAATTTTCAATAAATATTGAAAAATTTCACTGAGATTGAAATTGTAATTATTTTTGGGCATTAACTTTTTTTAATATGTGATAAAGTTATTTATTTTTGCATACATGTGATATGTTTCGTTTTCATTAATTTCATAATTTTTATATGAATCTACTCGTGTATATGCATAATATAGTATATGTTGTTAATATACACATATGTAACCATTTCTGAATATAATACACAGATGTATATAAGATTGTACACATCTGTATATACTAACAGTTGTGTATCATGTATAAACTGATAATTAGCGAGACTGTACACAAGTGTATAAATCAACATCTGTGTATCTTGTATAAACTAATTCTAGCGAGACTGTACACATGTGTATACACTAACAGCTGTGTATCTTGTATATACGGAAACTAGCGAGATTTTAGGGGTTTTGATTATATTGTTTAATAAATGCAATTTACAAAAGACACAAATACCCTTCTGACAGTAGAGGATCCTGTACAAAGTTCAACTTTTGTGAGAAGTGTGAGAAATAATTTGGGAATGACAAGTGTCCTTTATCTTAATTAATTCAAAAGGGTGTATTATTAATTTTCCATTCTTATCAATTAATTGATTTCCAAGATAACTGAAAAAAAAAACTGACGATGAGATTTTTTAGGGATTGATTCGAATTTTGTATTTTTTTGCAAGATCCAATAAGATTTTCATCTACGCATCAGTTGTTAACCTTCTGCGATTCTGGTGTTAGTATGCTTTGATTTTGTGTTTATGTAGTGTTTTATACATTGAATTGTTTAGGGTAAGTTGTTGTTTTTAGTGTTTTATCATGAACAGAGTTATTTTTTTTTTGATATTTAGATGTATAGTGTTTTATCCCCAATCAATAGTGTTATATTCTTTACAGACATCTTAATTTTCTGGTTCATAGTGTTTTTATCCTCAATCAATAGTGTTATATTCTGTACAAACATCTTGATTTTCTGGTTCATAGTGTTTTATCCCCAATCAATAGTGTTATATTCTGTACAGACATCTTAATTTTCTGGTTCATAGTGTTTTATCCCCAATCAATAGTGTTATATTCTGTACAGACATCTTGATTTTCTGGTTCATAGTGTTTTATCCCCAATCAATAGTGTTATATTTCTGTACAGACATCTTGATTTTCTGATTCATAGTGTTTTATCCCCAATCAATAGTGTTATATTCTGTACAGACATCTTGATTTTCTGGTTCATAGTGTTATATCTTCATATATTGTTTTATCAAGGGTTAATAGTCAAGGAAATCGGATAATCAACTTTTGAAGGAAAGTTGCTGGTTTTTAGGAGAATGATGGGGGCTTTGGTTGTGTAGGATACGGTTACCATATTTGAAACATTTGAAAAGACACTATTGCCCTTCAATTTTACATAAGGTCCTTCTAATTAAAACACAATTTACATTTTGATACCCTATTGATCTCAACCATTAGATCAAATATCCAATGGTTTAAAACACTTCTTACCCTTCTCACATTTTAAACACTTTTTACCATATCCCTACCCCCCTTCTGACAATTAATTTAATAGGAAGTTACAACATTATAATTACAATCTTGCCATTGTTTAAAAATCTCTAGATGATTTAATCCAATGGCCCAGATTAGTTCACACAGTTCACTCTCAACCTGGTGTTCACTCTAAAACCCTACCCTATATATATATATATATATATATATATATATATATATATAAGAATTTAGGTTTCAGATCATTAATCTAAACGTCAAACGTCAAACCTTCATACATAAAGGTCGCTAACCCTCATGGCATATTTCATTTCTTCTCATCTTCTTCATCCATGGGTTTTTTATGGAAGAAGAAGAAGAAGAATACCAAATATAAGCCTTTTTTTCTCTTTGGCAATAAAAGTCTTGTTCTTGTAGGAGGTAGGAAGAAGAAGACTTACCAAGAAGAAGCTTGCCTTCTGTGTGACAATCTTCTTCCTACACAACCACCATATTCCGTAAAACATTCTCTGCCTCGGAAGGAGAAAGCTCTCCCATAATACAATAAACGAGAAACCTAACAAACTCAGCTCCAATCTACACAAACAATGAAATAGAAACCCATTCCCAGACCTGGCAAATGAACACAACAAATGTCTTGTTATTGAAATTCCACATTCAATTCCGTCATCGCTTATCACACTTATTCCACAATCCATGTGGAGTGACACTTAACTCATCGAGGAAGCTGGTATGTTTAACTGAAAGGGGAAGTAATGGAGTTGAAATAACCTCATTGTAATGAGTATTTTATGATAACCCAACCATATACATTTGACTAGAGCATGCCTCGAGGAAACCCTCCACTTGTCTTGGTGCCACTTACAACTATAAATATCTCATTATTTAAAAATATCACCAACATTTACACTGGTTTATAGAAAATTTTCTTTTTATTATAATTACTTTTCTAAACTGGTCTCCTACACCGCTTTATTTACAATATTATTTACATCAATTTAAACTAATTTCTCTTTTTATTTAAGTTTAGAGTTTTTTTTATATATTAGTATGTCGGTGTTTTATAATAACTAGTATAAAATAGTTTTATCTTTCTTTTCAATCTCATTTCACTACAACTTACATTTATTCCTGATAATTCACAGTGCAAACTCACATTTACTCATGAAGATAATAACGGCTAACACCGAGATCTTCATATCTTGTTGGAAACACAAAGATCTTCATTTAATATTGCATAAAACAAGATCTTCAGTTAATGTTTGGCAATCATTACAGCTAAACATCATTTACTAGTGAACCATCCGATCGAGCAAACCGATCTTCATGCAAGTGAACTAGAAATTAAATAAAAAACAAGCTAGTCACATATAAAAAAAGAAAACGAGAGATCTAAACATACGATATGTGTGTATGTATGTATGTACGTACGTACGTACGTATGGATGGATGGATGGATGCATGGATGCATTGATGTATGTATGCAAGCATGCATGCATGCATGCATGCATGTATGCATGTATGTATGCATGCATGCATGCATGCATTGTATGTATGTATGTATGTATGTATGTATGTATGTATGTTTGTATGTATGTATGTATGTATGTATGTATGTATGTATGTATGTATGTATGTATGTATGTATGTATGTATGTATGTATGTATGTATGTATGTATGTTTATGTATGTATGTATGTATGTATGTATGTATGTATGTATGTATGTATGTATGTATGTATGTATGTATGTATGTATGTATGTATGTATGTATGTATGTATGTATGTATGTATGTATGTATGTATGTATGTATGTATGTATGTATGTATGTATGTATGTATGTATGTATGTATGTATGTATGTATGTATGTATGTATGTATGTATGTATGTATGTATGTATGTATGTATGTATGTATGTATGTATGTATGTATGTATGTATGTATGTATGTATGTATGTATGTATGTATGTATGTATGTATGTATGTATGTATGTATGTATGTATGTATGTATGTATGTATGTATGTATGTATGTATGTATGTATGTATGTATGTATGTATGTATGTATGTATGTATGTATGTATGTATGTATGTATGTATGTATGTATGTATGTATGTATGTATGTATGTATGCTGTATGTGTGTATGTATGTATGTGTTTCTATGCATATGTGTATATATGTGTGTATGTGTGTATGTTATATGTGTCTATATGTGTATGTGTATGTATACGTATATGTATGTATGTGTGTATGTTGTATGTGTGTGTTTTAGTGTATGTGTATGTATGTATGTGTATTTGTATGTTTTTGTGTGTGTTGTATTTGTATGTGTTTATGCTTGTATGTGTTTATGTCTATGTTTTATTCCTATATGTGTGTGTATGTGTTTGTGTATATTTGTATGTTGTATTTTATGTGTATATATATGTGTGTATTTGTATATGTGTGTGTGTTGTATTTGTATTTGTATGTGTATGTGTCAATCATGTACGTGTATGTGTATAAGTGTATGTTGTATTTGTATGTGTATATGTATGTGTCAATCTATATGTTGTATGTGTATATGTTGTCACACCTCAACCGATGGCGCTCGAGACTTCATAACACTATTTGCGACAATACTTAATCAAAACCGATTTCATTTCAATGATAATAACTGTCAAGTACAACTTTTGAAATCAAAATACAACAATTGTTTCGATATACAACAATAAATACAAGAAGCAAATACAACAACATAATTTAGCATTCTAAGTGTGTATCTAGCCAACCCTACTAGATTTCATCATCATCAACGTCATCAATTTCCTGCAACATGTTTAAAGTATAGTTCAATACAAAATGTATTGGCGAGTATGCAAGTTTAAATAATAGGATATGTATAAAAATGAGTTTAAACAATCAACATGGAACAATAGTTATCTGAAATTAACATAAGTGTTTTGGTCAAAAATCACACAAGGATAACGTAACCAAATCTGATTTTTGTGAGGTTAGATGCTTGGTTAAATGAACAAATGTATGAACGAATAGAAAATGAAATCAACGATGAACACCGAGATTTATACGAGGAAAAAGCCCTTGATCTTTATGAGATCTCCGACATAAAAAACCTCGGGTGATGGAAACTACTGATCACCAACTATATTGCAAAAACAATAATGATCCTTGTACAACTTCGGAAGAAAACAAGCTCAATACAATGGATTACTAGTGTAAGTGTGTGTATTTCGCTAAGTGTTTGCAGAGAATTCTGTGTTTGTGGTGTTATATTCGAATTATCTCTAAAAATGAGCAGTTTTCCCCTTTAAAGATAGAAAAAATCAAGTAACTAACTTTCCTAAAAAGGTGGAGGTCACCCATGTTCTCCAAAACAGTTATTTTTCCATCAAGCACGTGCCTATGAAGCATATTCCACGAGATTCCAGCAAAGACTAAACCCACGTCGTCCATTACCTGTGTATAAACATTAAAAACGTGACAATTGTTAGAAATTATAAGTTCAATTAAGGATCCTGGATCCTCAGACTCTGGATCCTCAGACTCCCTACATAATCCGTTAAGGATCCGTGATCCATGCCCAGTCTCAGGATAGATGATCCTTAGCATTAAATTCATGCCCTAACAATTGCCCCCAATATGGCAGTTGTGATAAAGATTCACAGCTGTCATATTTCCGTTAGAAGCGGACTAGCCGTTGCTGCTGGTATCTAGTCGTTACACTGCCTATCATCACTGATAAGACCTGCTATAATGATCATTGCAAAATATATTGAGTTAGAGATAACTCCTCAAGTGCCTTTACAGATAAGAAGATCCTTCTGTTTGTGGAGAATGAATCCTTCTACACCGTTCGCTATTAACCTTCCTGCACTTTAATTTCTGCATAGACACTTTAACTGTTAGATAGCCCTGTCCGGCCTGGATGGATGGTCCACGGTTTTCCTGGTGAAATCCAGGCCAGATGATTTTGATACATAATGAATGGGTAATAACATTAAACCTTTTTAGCTACATTTGTTGTTGTTTCTTCCCTCTTTATTTTTCATGAATGCTTTCTATTTTCAAAGATATCATCGCCAAACAACTGGAAAGTTATTGGAAATCCGATGATAATGTTAAACTTTTAACAGAAAACTTGAAGTGTTCTTACAAATGTGGATCAATGATCCTTATTGCAACTTAGAAAAAGTTAGAATATAACATACCAGAGAATCCAAGTTAGGATTCTATATCCTTGTAAATTATTACTGAATAAACAAACTGTGAAAAGTAAAGTTTCAAGGATCCAGAATCCTTATTGTCAGAACTTGTATAACTCTAGAGCTCCAAGATCCTGTAAGAAAAATAAACTTGGGACGAAGCCAAATAATTGGGAATGAACCAATAATAACTGGGGACAAGCCCAAATAAACTGGGGACAAGCCCAACAAACTAGGGACAAGCCCAAAAAACTAGGGACAAGCCCAAATAACTGGGGACAAGGCCAAATAAACTTGTGTAAACTGGAGTATGGCCCATACTGGCGACTATCCAAACATGGGCGACATGAAAATGCCGAAACCTTAGCTAACGTGAAAACGTTAGAAACCTTATGAACGGATGTATGGTACGTCTACCATTATACGTAGGATCCTGAATACAACCAGTACAATGAAATTGTCAGCCCCTAAAGCGGGTACTGGTCGCATTGCCTTGAACTTGGGACATGCCTTGTTTAAATCAGTGAAATCGACACATACCCTCCACTTTCCATTTTTCTTTTGAACAACAACCACATTGGCTAACCACCTTGGATACTTAACCTCTCTTATCATACCTCCTCTGAGCAGTTTATCTACCTCCTCCTGGATAATGGCATTTCTCTCAGGTGCGAATTTCCTCCTCTTTTGATGTATGGGTTTAAATGACCTGTCAATGCCAAGTTTATGAGTAATTATATCTTTAGGGATACCTGTCATGTCTTCATGCCTCCAGGCGAAGGTAGTTTTTCTCTTCCTTAGGAAGGATACTAGATCCTGTTCAATGTTATCGAGGATCCCTGATCCTATGAAGATCTTGGATTCAGGATCCTGATGATCCATAAGGATATCTTTCACATCCTGTTCTCTTGCCTCCAGGACATCTCTTAGAGGGTGCTTTAATTGCTATTGCTCCCTAGGTCTTGAGGCTGGTTTCGTTGATGATGTGCAGCAATTCTTGGCTTCTTGTTGATCACTTTCAATCTTCACCACACCCCATGGACTAGGAAGCTTTACACATTGATGATATGTAGATGGGACTGCCTTCATGTCATGTATCCATGGCCTGCCAAGGATAACATTACAACAAGATAAGCAATCTATAACACAAAATTTCTGATAAGAATGAAGTCCTTCTATGTAGATGGGAAGTTTAATGTCCCCCAATGTGTTCTTGGTTTCTCCACTGAATCCCACAAGAACTGAGGATCTTGGGACAATATCCGATTCAGGAATGTTCATCTTCTTGAGAACATCAAGTTGAATAATGTTTACTGAGCTTCCTCCATCTATCAAGATCCTACGAACAAAATGGTTAGATATAAACAAGGTGATAACAAGACCATCATGATGAGGATCCTGAACATCAACACGATCATCCTCATCAAAAGTTATAACTTTCTCCTGTGTGACAGTAGAGGTTCGGATGGGTCTATCCCCATTATCCATCTTGGTTTCCTTGGTGTTAGGGGAGGATTTTCTAACAATTAGTGATCCTTACATGTTATCCTAATAGTGATCCTTACTTCTGTGACAGATAGTGATCCTTAGAAGACCTTCAGGATCAGGATCATGGATCACCTTAAGGATCCTCATACTAACGGTTGTTTTTTTTATGTTTCGTATTGTTTTGCAGGAGTAATAGGCTTGACTTGGTCTTGGCAACGTTACTAAGGAATATTCCACGGGTATTTCACACACGTTTGAATGGAAATGGACGTTGTGGAGAACGTGGGAGCATGGCACAAAAGTCGGATAGTTAGTTAGCTTAGTTAGCTTTTATTTTTAAAGGGGTGACGAGCTATTTTTAGAACACTTAGCCACTTTCAGCTACACACATTCTCGTACAACAGCATTCTTGAAGCTTTCAGCAAACACTTAATAGTTTTCACACACTTTTACACACTTAACTATAGTGATCCTTGTACCTAGCTCGTCACTATCCGAAGTTGTAAACATTTATTGATTTATTTAAGCTTGGTGATCGGTAGTTTCCATCACCCAAGGTTTTTTATGCCGGAGATCATTCATTGATCAAGGGCTTTTTCCTCGTATAAATCATTGTGTTGTTTGTGCAATTTACATCGAAGTGATCCTTATTATTGTTCTTCATTTCAAGCATCATTCCCCGTAACAAAGAGTTTGGTTGCATTATCCTCACTAGATTTTTGACCAAAACAGTTTGGCGCCCACCGTGGGGCAATTGGTGCTTCATTCCTAAGAAGTTTTTCTGTTGGTGATCATTCCGGTTCATTGCATACAAGTACATGGCTTCATCATTGAAGAATACCTCTACTGCAATGTCTGCGGTCAGTTCGTCTCAGGGTATTCCACCTTTGCCTCCACCACCTGCTGGATCTCAGAAAAATGCTGAGAAGAAACCAACTCCCATTTTCTCTAAACCTCCAACTTCTTCTGCTTCTTACACTCCCACTACTAGTGACATGTTTACTTTGATTTTGCAGATGAAGGATCATATACAGCAACAGGATAAGACCAATGAAAAGATTCTCAAAGAAATCGGAGATCTCAAGAAACAAAAGAAAGCGGCAGAGGATCATTCCCCACTGGTGCCCAGATCTTTGAATTTTGATACTCCGGTGATTACTTCTCAGCCATCAGTGGTTCCAGATGTTCAATATGTGGGTGGACCAAAAGGAGTGCACTACGGATCAACAATAGTGACTCAGGCATCAGGTTCATATTTCCAGCCAACAGGATCCTATCCTCAGCATATGGAATCCTTCATGAATTCAGGAGGATACTCAGGAGCGCAGCAGAATCAAGGATCTTCCTTTGTTCCGGGATCATCCCAGGTTCAAGGATCCTCCTTTGTTCCAGGATCATCCCAGGTTCAAGGATCCTCCTTTGTTCCAGGATCATCCCAGGTTCAAGGATCCTCCTTTGTTCCAGGATTATCCCAGGTTCAAGTATCCTCCTTTGTTCCAGGATCATCCCAGGTTCAAGGATCCTCCTTTGTTCCAGGATCATCCCAGTTTCAGGGATCCTTCCAGATGCCAGGATCCTTGAGGAGTTTGCAAACAGGAAGTTCAGATGTCCATCAGGGAGATTTTATTCCGATGCAGACCATTGCTTCTACTGGCCCTTCGGTCATTCCAGAGTCTCAACAATATGGGTTCACATTTGGTGTTCCTAATTTGAACCCGACGGGAGGTAACACTCTTAATAATTCTCTTACAACTAACCATGGATTCATGTAGGATACAGGTATCAACCATGCCATGGCCAGAGAATTGCAAAAGTTAAAGGATATGATATCAAGTGTTCTAGGAGTGGTTAAACCTATTCCAGAGATTGCAGATGGAAGTCATAAGATATCTCGTTTTGCACCAAAAATTTGTGATGCTGAGATACCCAAGAGGTTCCATGTGCCAACCATGAAGCTGTATGATGGTTCGACGGATCCTGAAGAGCACATAGCACAATACAGGGAGAGGATGGAGATCAATCCAATCCCGGAGAGGTTAAAGGAAGCATGCCTATGCAAGGGATTTGGATCCACTCTTACTGGATCAGCTCTCAAATGGCTGCTAAGTCTTCCCCCTTACTCTATTACCTCATTTGCTAATCTAGTTAACTTATTCAATAATCAGATTTCTTGTAGTAGAAAATTTGAACGATTAACTAGTGATCTATATAGGATAACCCAGGGTCATAATGAATCATTAAGGGATTACATTACCAAATTTAGTAAAGAATCCTTAGACATTCCCAACTTGGATATAGCCACGGCTGTTGAAGCCTTTAAAATGGGATTAGTTAGGGATTCATTGTTCTATGATGATCTTGTTATGACACCATGCAGGAACTTAGATGAAGTAAGAACCCGGGCACTCAGGTTCTTCCGGCTAGAGGATGACAAGAGAATCCAGGAGAGGCTAGCAGGATCCTCAAAGCAAGAGAAGCAAGGATCCTCGTTCAAGAACAATAAGTTCAGATCCTTCAATAAATCTGATAACCAGAATGTGCATGCTGTTGAACAAGAAGAAGATGATGAGGATTATCCTCCAATTTCTGAATATTGTTTTTCTGTTGATAACAATGAACTAATCCTTGCGATGCAGAATTTAGGTGATAAGGCTAGATGGCCCAAGAAAAGTGACAGACCAGCTGCAACCAAAGATAAATCAAAATGATGTGCATACCATGAAGATTTTGGGCATCTCACAGAAGAATGCATTGCATTGAGAAAGGAAATTGGATATTTGTTGAGCAAGGGGTATCTAAAAGAGTTATTGGGGAGAAAGAAGTCAAGGACTCAGGATCCTGAGAGGATCCCAGAGAAAGCTCCAGCCCCTCCAGCGGATGCACAAGTTATAAACTTTATTTCTGGAGGATCAGACATTTGTGGAACATCCTTCTCGGCAGCTAAAAGGCATGCAAAGGAAACTAAAATGGATAATGGAGAAAGACCTGTTCGAACATCAAGTGTTTCTGAAGGAAAAGTCATAACCTTTGATGAGGATGATCGTGTTGATATCCAGGATCCTCATCACGATGGTTTAGTTATTACTCTTTTCATTTCTAACCATTTTGTCCGTAGGATCCTTATTGACGGAGGAAGCTCAGTGAACATTATCCAGCTTGATGTTCTAAAGAAAATGGGTATCCCTGAATCGGATATCATACCAAGATCCTCCATGCTCGTGAGATTTAGTGGCGAAACTGTTAGGGCTGGATTTCTATAGATGATCCTTATACGTGATCCTAACCAGTGATCCTTGTTTCTTTGGCAGACAGTGATCCTCAGCAGGACTTCAGGATCAGGATCATGGGACATTATAGTGATCCTCATACTAACGGCCACTTCGACTTAATACAATATTGTTTTGCAGGAACATCTAGCAGGATACGCTCTAGGCGTCATGATCCAGGGACGCGTCTTCACAATTATGGCAAGAGCTAAATCAGAGATAGACGTTGCACAGGATATGGAAACATGGCTTGATTTATGGGCGGCTATTTAGGCTAGATTGTATCTCATTTCTAAAGGGGTAATGAGCTGAATATTAGTTTAGCTACCTAAAATAGGTCACCTACACATGTATAAATATCACTTCTCCATCATTTGGAAGGGGACACACGACATACAACGCAACTCTCACACACTTAGACACCAAAAGCAATAGTGATCCTTGTACTCAGCTCATTTTCATCCAAAGTTGTAATCATATTTTTGTTATATTGAAGTTGGTGATCGGTAGTTGCCATCACCCGAGGTTTTTTATGCCGGAGATCATTCACTGATCAAGGGCTTTTTCCTCGTATAAATCATTGTGTCTTTGCATCTTTATCACAGAAGTGATCCTTTACTTTCATAATCAACCAAGCATCATACCCCGTTTTCATAAAGTTTGGTTACAATATCCTTGTGTGATTTTTGACCAAAACAGTTTGGCGCCCACCGTGGGGCAATTGGTGCTTCATTCATAAGAAAATCTTTTGTTCGAAATCATTTCAAAAGAGTTACATGGCTTCATCATTGAAGAACACGTCCACGGCGATGTCTGCAGTCACCTCATCACAGATCACCTTGCCTCCTCCACCGGCAGGATCTCAGAAAAATACTGAGAAGAGATCAACTCCCACTTTCTCTAAACCTCTATCTTCTTCTGCTATGAATTCTTCTATTCCCAGTACTAGTGATGTATTTGCTTTAATTTTGCAGATGAAGGATCGTATGCAGCGGCAAGATGAAACTAACGAAAGGATCCTCAGGGAAATTGGAGATCTCAAAAGACAAAAGAAAGCGGCAGAGGATCATTCTCCACTGATGCCCAAATCCTTGAGCTTTGATACTCCAATGATCACTTCCCAGCCATCAGGGATCCCGGACGTGCAAATCATAGGGGAGTCAAGAGGATCACATCTCAACTCGGCAGCAATGACTCAGACATCAGGCTCACATTTTCAGCCTGTAGGATCCTATCCTCAGTACATGGGATCCTTCATGAATTCGGGAGCCTATCCGGGGACACAGCAGTTTCAAGGATCCTACTTTATCCCAGGATCATTCCAGGGCCAAGGATCCTCCTTTGTTCCAGGATCATCCCAGATACCAGGATCCTTCCAGATACCAGGATCCCTAAAAAGTTTGCAAACAGGAAGTCTAGATGTCCATCAAGGGGACTTCATTCCAATGCAGGCCATCGCTTCCACTGGTCCCTCCGTTGTTCCAGAATCCCAGCAATATGGGTTCCCTAACTTAAACCCAATGGGAGGTAACACTTTAAATAATTATCCTACCACTAACCATGGATTCATGCAGGATACAGGTACCGATCATGCTATGGCCAGGGAGTTGCAGAAGCTAAAAGATATGATCTCGAGTGTTCCAGGGGCAGTCAAGCCTATCCCAGAGATTGCAGATGGAAGCCACAAGGTATCTCGCTTTGCACCACCAATTTGTGATGCAGAGGTACCCAAAAGGTTCCATATCCCTACCATGAAGCTGTATGATGGCACAACGGATCCAGAGGAGCATATAGCACAATACAGGGAGAGGATGGAGATCAACCCTATCCCAGAAAAGTTGAAGGAAGCATGCCTATGTAAAGGATTTGGATCCACTCTTACAGGATCAGCTCTTAAGTGGCTGCTAAGTCTTCCCCCTTACTCTATTACTTCATTTGCCAATTTAGTTAATTTATTCAATAACCAATTCTCTTGTAGCAGAAAATTTGAAAAATTAACTAGTGATTTGTACAGGATAACTCAAAATCATAATGAATCATTAAGGGATTATATAACTAAATTTAGTAAAGAATCCTTGGACATTCCCAACTTGGATATGGCTACGGCTGTTGAGGCCTTCAAAATGGGACTGCTTAAGGATTCGTTATTCTATGATGATCTTGTTATGACACCATGCAGGAATTTAGATGAAGTAAGAACTCGAGCACTCAGGTTTATCCGGCTAGAGGATGATAAGAGGATCCAGGAGAGACAAGTAGGATCCTCAAAACCGGAGAAGCAAGGATCCTCCTTCAAGAACAACAAATTCAAATCCTATCATAGAAATGAGAACAAGAATGTGCATGCTGTTGACCAGGAAGAGGATGATGAAGATTATCCTCCAATCTCGGAATATTGTTTCTCCGTTGATAATCATGAACTGATCCTTGCGATGCAGAATCTAGGTGAGAAAGCTAGATGGCCCAGGAAGAATGATAAACCATCCGGGACTAAAGACAAGTCAAAATGGTGTGCATACCATGAGGATTTCGGGCATCTAACTGAAGATTGCATAGCCTTAAGAAAAGAAATCGGATACCTGCTAAGCAAGGGGCATCTAAAAGAGTTGTTGGGGAGAAAAAAGAAAAGGACCCAGGATCCTGAAAGGATCCCCGAAAAGGCTCCAGCACCTCCGGCAAATGCACAAGTGATCAACTTTATATCCGGAGGATCAGACATCTGTGGTACATCCTTCTCGGCGGCCAAAAGACATGCAAAAGAATCAAAAATGGATAATGGAGAAAGGCCTATTAGAACATCAAGTGTCTCAGAAGGGAAGATGATAACATTTGATGAGGATGATCGCATCAACATTCAGGATCCTCACCATGATAGTTTAGTTATCACTCTCTTTATCTCTAACCATTTTGTCCGCAGGATCCTTATTGATGGAGGGAGCTCAGTGAACATTATCCAGCTTGATGTCCTGAAGAAGATGGGAATCCCAGAATCAGACATCACACCAAGATCCTCCGTGCTTGTAGGATTCAGTGGGGAGACGAAGAAAACTCTGGGGGACATCAAACTCCCAATCTACGTGGAAGGATTACATAATTACCAAAAATTTTGTGTTATTGACTGTTTATCTTGTTGCAACGTTATCCTTGGCAGGCCTTGGATACATGATATGAAAGCAGTCCCATCTACCTACCATCAATGTGTGAAGCTCCCTAGCCCATGGGGAATAATCAAGATCGATAGTGACCAGCAGGAGGCTAAGGATTGTTATACCTCATCTATGAAGCCAACCTCGAAGCCAAGGGAGCAATAGCAATTACAGTATCCTCCAAGGAATGTCTTGGAAGCAAGGGAACAAGATGTAGATGAAATCCTCTTGGATCCTAGTGATCCTGAATCAAAAATCTATATCGGATCAGGGATCCTTGGCAAGATGAAAGAAGACTTAATATCCTTCCTCAAAAGAAGAAAATCTACCTTTGCCTGGAAACATGAAGATATGACAGGTATATCTAAGGATATTATTACTCACAAACTTGGCATTGACAGGTCTATCAAACCAGTCCATCAAAAAAGGAGGAAGTTTGCACCAGAAAGGAATGCCATTATCCAAGAAGAAGTAGAGAGACTACTTCGAGCAGGTATGATCAGAGAGGTAAAGTATCCAAAATGGTTAGCCAATGTGGTTGTTGTCCAAAAGAAAAATGGAAAGTGGAGGGTATGTGTCGATTTCACTGATTTGAACAAGGCATGTCCCAAGGATCCTTTCCCATTACCCCACATTGACTCCATGGTGGATGCAACGGCGGGGCATGAACTGTTAACCTTCATGGATGCATCATCTGGATTCCAACAAATTCAGATGGAACCATCTGACCAAGAGGATACAGCCTTTATGACCCCAACCGGTCTATATTGTTATATTGCCATGCCTTTTGGACTAAGAAATGCAGGTGCAACATATCAAAGGCTGGTAAATGTGATGTTCAAAGATCAAATTGGAAAAACTATGGAGGTGTACATAGATGATATAGTGGTTAAGACAAAGAAAGCTGAGGATCACCTAAGGGACTTGGAAGAAGCATTCGATATCCTGGATAATTACAACATGAAGCTTAATCCTTCAAAATGCCATTTTGGTGTTAAGGCAGGAAAGTTCTTAGGATACATGGTAACCCAGAGGGGCATTGAAGCAAGCCCGGAACAAATCAAAGCATTAATAAATATCAAATCTCCTGCCAATGCCAAGGATGTTCAAAGACTGACAGGCAGGATAGCAGCTTTGAACAGGTTCATATCGAAATCCTCAGAAAAATGCAAAGAATTCTACGATATCCTAAGGAAGAATAAGAAGTTTGAATGGACTGAGAAACATGAGAACGCTTTACAAGCCCTTAAAGAATATATGTCCTCAGCACCAGCATTAGCAAAACCGGAAAAAGGAGATGTGTTATCCTTATACCTGGCGGTATCCTCAACCGCTGTAAGTGCAGTCCTTGTCAAGGATCATGAAGGTACACAATATCCTATCTACTATGTAAGTAAAAGTTTACTTGATGCCGAATCCAGGTACTCACACCTCGAAAAACTTATTCTTGCATTAATCATGGCGTCCACTAAGTTAAGGCATTATTTTGAAACCCATACTATTGTTGTTAAAACTAATTTTCCAATTAAGAATGTCCTTAGGAAACCGGAGATGTCAGGGAGAATGGCTAAGTGGGCAGTGAAGCTTAGTGCCCATGATATAAGATATGAACCAAGAACAGCCATTAAATCTCAAGCACTAGCTGACTTTGTGGCTGATTTCAGTAGTGATCTACAAAAAGAAGCGGAATTGGAGGTCCAGCAGCTGGATGAGACCAAGGATCCTTGGATACTACACACTGACGGATCCTCAAATATCAAAGGCACAGGACTAGGGATCCTACTAAAATCGCCACAGGGGGACATAATACCCCACTCCATAGCCTGTGAGTTCCAAGCAACTAACAATGAGGCTGAGTATGAAGCCTTAATTGCTGGCTTACAGATTGCTAAGGATATGGGGGTAAAATATCTCGAAGTATATGTAGACTCATTATTGATCACCAATCACTTTAATGGATCCTATGCTGTTAAAGGTGAAAAACTAACCAAATATTTAGAGATAGTCAAAGAATTGGCACTCTCTTTTGTTTCTTTTAGCTTAACACAGGTACCAAGGGAGGATAACACGGAAGCTGATGCATTGGCCAACCTAGGATCATCCTTAAAAATTCCAGAGGACATAAGTATCCCTATCATCCATATCCTGGCTCCTGCTATTGAACATCAAGTGGCCATGGAAATAGAAGAGGATACTGCAGTAATCCCTAGTGAAGAAGCTCAATCTTATTCAGGATCATGGATCCTACCAATCATGAAATACTTGCAAAACGGAGAGATTCCAATAGGAGAAAATCCTAGGGCTTTCAGGATCAAGGTATCTCAATTTACAATCTTAAATAATGTGCTATATAAACGATCCCTTGCAGGACCATATTTAAGATGTATTGAGGATCCTGAAATTGAAGAAGTGTTGAGAGACTTCCATGAAGGAGATTGTGGAAACCACACTGGGGGCAGGGCATTATTCTCGAGGATCCTTAGAACAGGATACTACTGGCCAACCATGAAAAGGGATGCTGTAGAATATGCTAAGAAGTGTGATCCTTGCCAAAGACATAGCAATATCCTTCACCAACCAGCTGAATTACTACACCCCATACCATCCTCTTGGCCATTCATGAGATGGGGAATGGATATAGTTGGCAAGCTCCCTAAAGCACCTGGTGGAAAAGTATTTATGCTTGCCATGACTGACTACTTCTCTAAATGGATAGAAGCTGAAGCTTTTGCTCAAGTCAGAGAAAAAGAAGTTATATCCTTTATCAAAAGAAATATTATAACTAGATTTGGCATTCCCTCTGAAATTGTATGTGATAATGGTTCCCAATTCATTGGAAGCAGAACCACTAACTTTTGTGACAGTTGGGGAATCAAGATGATCACATCAACACCAGTTCACCCACAAGCCAATGGTCAAGCAGAATCATCCAACAAGATCATCATCAACAATCTGAAGAAGAAGCTAGGATCCAAGAAGGGGAAATGGGCAGAGGAGTTACCTTATGTGCTATGGGCTGATAGGACAACTCCCAAGAATGCCACTGGTCAAACACCTTTCTCTTTAGTATTTGGGGCAGAAGCAGTGATCCCAACAGAAATGGTGATCCCAACTGCTAGAACAATTGCTCGTGATCCTGAAGAAAATGCTGCAATCCTAGCCCAGGATTTGGATACTATTGAGGAAATCAGGGATCTAGCTAGAATAAGGATGGCAAGCTACCAACAAAGAATGGCTGGTACCTACAACAAAAATGTCAGGATAAGGAAGTTCCAAGTCGGAGATATGGTGTTGAGAAAAGCATTTCAAAATACTATCAATCCTGCTGACGGGAAGCTAGCACCAAAATGGGAAGGTCCCTACTTGATTGAAGCTGAAGCAGGAAAGGGGGCATACAGGTTGCTAACCATGGAAGGAAACTCGTTACCAAGAGCCTGGAATGCTGTTCACTTAAAGAAATATTTCATGTGAACATGATCCTTCATGCATGTGATCCTTACATTGAAGTATCCTTGAAGGATCCCGGAGATATCAGTGATCCTTACTCTGGTAATACGCTTATCCTAAAACTATTGCATTTTCTTACTTTTTGCCTAAGGATAAGGATCATGTATCCTTCATCCTCTACTCACAAACCATTTGAGTTATGATAGTTCAGGTATCTTCAGCAAATCGTCAAAGATCTCCAAAAGCACCACAGATCCTTGGGTCCATCCCCAGTTATCCTTGGGATTATCCCCAGTTTCCGCCAGCAGCGCACGATGATCCTGGTATAGTTCACGTCTTTGGGACCAGTACCCACTTTCGGGGCTGACAACCTCATCGTACTGGCTATATTTAGGATCCTACGTATAATGGTAGACGTACCATACATCCGTTCCTAAGGTTTCTAACGTTTTCACGTTAGCTAAGGTTTTGACATTTTCATGTCACTAAGTTTGGATAGTCGCCAGAAAAGGGCCATACTCCAGTTTACATACGATCCTTTGGGCTTGTCCCCAGTTATCCTTTGGGTTTTGTCCCCAGTGATCCCCCGGGATCATCCCCAATTATCCTTTGGGCATGTCCCCAGTTACTAATTTATCTTTTACATTGGCTTAGTCCCAAGTTATATCTCACTTTTCAGGTTTTGGATGTCTAAACATATAAGGATCCTTAATCCTTATTAACTATCAAAGTCTTATCTATGATTGTCTTGATTGAAGGTAAGGATCCTAACTTGGATCCTCAGGTGTGATCCTTGACTATTTTGATTATACTCATTATTCTAACCAACCCTTATACTTTGACAACCAAACCTACGATCCTTGAACTAAAATACTTTGAGAAATTTTAAATATGAGGATATTTGATCTAGGATTATATCCTAAATTTATTAAACATGGTTACTCTAACAAATATGTTTCTAAAAACTGGGAAATAAGAAGATAAATAAAGGATAACAACACGAGGTAAGCCAGAAAAGTTAAGTTATATTATTAAATAAAAGGATCATTAACCCTTTCAAAAAGTTGTCAAAATTGCCAACCCACATTTCTACCAGCAAAACGTGGCCCGTCCACATGGGTTGGCAAAGGGTGTCCATTGTCTATGCGGTCTTAGCATTATGCAGGAAATTAAAAAGCGGCAGGATCACAAAGGTTTCATCCCCCAAACAGAGGATCCCTCCACCTTTTGCAATCCTACCCATTGTTCAAAGGATCCAGGATCCTTAACCCTAAAAACTATTGTTCGAAGATTACAAACCATAATTGTCTCAAACCATCAACAACCACAAAAAACCACTACCAAACCTAAAAAATTGGGCTCCGGCCTAGTCAACAATATCCATCATCGCCCAATCATGCAGCCTACTCCTTCGCTGCTTCGTCACCACCAGCATCTCCACCTTGATCCTTCTCAGCACCACCACCTTCCAGCATGGGGATCTCCTCAGCCTCATCCTCGTCCTCCAGGTCTGCCAGCCTTGCCTTCCAACCTTCAACGTCCCACGAGCTTTTGTCAAAGGTAGGATCCTGAGCCTCCTCGGCCATCTGAAGTTGTATCTTGTACATAGCAATTGCCGCGGAGACCTTAGCATCTTGGGTGATCTCCTGCTTCTCGTTATCCATATCAGTCAACCTCTGAGCAGCCTCAGCCTTCGTAGCCCGGAGTTCCTTCTCAAGATCTGCTATCTTGAGATCCTTTAACACACCCATTTGCTGGAGGTCGGCAATTTGGCTCTCCTGGTCCTCAACATGGCCAAGATAGGTCTCAATCTCGGCAAGTTTCTGTAACAAGAGAAAAAAGACAAGCTTAGGATCAGGTGATCCTCAAAAGAACAGGATACACAAGCAGGATATTCGAGACGGATAACCAACAGGGGCAGTAATCCGTACCTCAAAGGAATTGCTGACGGAGGAGGGGAAATCCCTGGAGATCATCTGAAGCCTTCCTCTTCTTCCCTTTGCCTCGGATAGGCGCCTTAGGAGCTGATGCTGAAGGACTGGCAGCAGGAGCCTTCTTCTTTGAAGACGTGACATTGGCAAGATCACTTATCCCAAATTTGGAGGCAGATTTAACAGACCTGGCAGATTTTCCAGCACCTACACAATTCAAAAACAAGATAAGTTCCCTTATTAAATTAAATACTCTTACATAAAACTTACTTTCTATGAGGATACTTACTTGACATTGTGGCAGATGCAGAGGATATTTCTTGAGAATCTTGGATAGTGACTTGGATGCTTCTAACTTCAGGATCAAGCTTTTTAAAAGCTAGGACTCTCTCTTTTGCAGCAGGGCTTAATTTCAGATGAGCAATGGATATAGCTGCACAAGAAATAAAAAGAGATATTAGTGATCCTCATTATATGAGACAAGGCTGATAGTGATCCTTCGAGGATCCTCTATCCTACCATGAGTGGCCCATTCTTTGGGCAGATCCTTCCCATCTGGGATAGAATCCCTTCTAACAAAGAAAAAACGACGCTTCCAGTTTGTATCATTCTTGGTGACCTTGAAGACAGGGTGATCCTCACCGGCTTTCCGTTTCAGCAGATACCGGTAAGAACCAAAAGTGGTAAGATCGTAAAACTCGGCCAACTCCGTCATCCCCAGATCAATCCCTCTCTCCTCAATGATCCTCTCGAAGGTATACAGAACCCTCCAGATCATCGGCATAGCTTGGATATAAGAGATGCCGGTTAAAGAAAAGAAGGATTGGGTGAAGGATGGAAAAGGATATGAATACCCTATGATGAATGGAGTAGCAGGAAAAGCCACCCAGGTATCCGAAACAGAGTCACTCAGAGCGGTAGGTGTGAAGGACTTGAAAACAGCATTCGCCGGAAAGCAATGACGAATTCTGTCTATGTGAACATCAGTAAAGCAACACCTCTCCGTAGGAGAATCCTTGATAATCCCCTGGCTTTTTAAGGGACTATCCTTCTTGAGATCCTTGTGTGGAGAATTCCGGAGCAACATGTTTGTGACGGGATGGAAACAGAGTAGAAGCAGAAAACAGAGCAAAGAGAAAAGAAAGAGAGAAAGAGAAGGATACCTGATCAATCTTCGGTGCAGAATATAAAGGGAATGTATCTTGAATTTAAATGCAGAATGATCCTAACCCTATCTCCTATTTATAATCATGATTTGCAGGGATTGTCACATCTATGACGTAATGATCACAACGGCTAGTCCATGTGTAACGGCTAGTTATTCGGAGTCGCCCGTTAGAGATAAGATCAAAACAAAATATAACTCGTCTATTTACAATTAATTCCTTATATTTTGGGGGCAATTGTTAGGGCTGGATTTCTATAGATGATCCTTATACGTGATCCTAACCAGTGATCCTTGTTTCTTTGGCAGACAGTGATCCTCAGCAGGACTTCAGGATCAGGATCATGGGACATTATAGTGATCCTCATACTAACGGCCACTTCGACTTAATACAATATTGTTTTGCAGGAACATCTAGCAGGATACGCTCTAGGCGTCATGATCCAGGGACGCGTCTTCACAATTATGGCAAGAGCTAAATCAGAGATAGACGTTGCACAGGATATGGAAACATGGCTTGATTTATGGGCGGCTATTTAGGCTAGATTGTATCTCATTTCTAAAGGGGTAATGAGCTGAATATTAGTTTAGCTACCTAAAATAGGTCACCTACACATGTATAAATATCACTTCTCCATCATTTGGAAGGGGACACACGACATACAACGCAACTCTCACACACTTAGACACCAAAAGCAATAGTGATCCTTGTACTCAGCTCATTATCATCCAAAGTTGTAATCATATTTTTGTTATATTGAAGTTGGTGATCGGTAGTTGCCATCACCCGAGGTTTTTTATGCCGGAGATCATTCACTGATCAAGGGCTTTTTCCTCGTATAAATCATTGTGTCTTTGCATCTTTATCACAGAAGTGATCCTTTACTTTCATAATCAACCAAGCATCATACCCCGTTTTCATAAAGTTTGGTTACAATATCCTTGTGTGATTTTTGACCAAAACAGAAACTAAGAATACCCTGGGGGACATTAAACTCCCAATATACATAGAGGGCCTACATTCTTATCAAAAATTTTATGTTATTGACTGTTTATCTTGTTGTAATGTTATCCTTGGCAGGCCCTGGATACACGATATGAAGGTAGTCCCATCTACCTACCATCAATGTGTGAAGCTCCCAGACATCCTCCCAAGCCAGCAATCTGAGTCAAGATTGACAGTGACCGGCAGGAGGCTAAGAACTGCTACACTTCATCGATGAAACCAGCCTCGAAGTCAAGGTAGCAATAGCAATCAAAGTATCCTCCGAGGGATGTTTTGGAGGCAAGAGAGCAGGATGTGGTAGAAATCCTCATGGATCCTGATGATCCTGAATCCAAAATCTATATCGGATCAGGGATCCTTGGAAAAATGAAAGAAGATCTCATATCCTTCCTCAAAAGAAGGAAGACTACCTTTGCATGGAAACACGAGGATATGACAGGTATATCTAAGGATATTATCACTCATAAACTCGGCATTGAGAGGTCATTCAAACCAATCCACCAAAAAAGGAGGAAGTTTGCACCGGAAAGAAATACCATTATCCAGGAAGAGGTAGAGAAATTGCTCCGGGCAGGTATGATTAGAGAGGTCAAGTATCCAAGATGGTTGGCCAATGTGGTTGTTGTTCAAAAGAAAAATGGAAAGTGGAGGGTATGTGTCGATTTCACAGATTTAAATAAGGCATGTCCCAAGGATCCTTTCCCATTACCCCACATTGACTCCATGGTGGATGCAATGGCGGGTCATGAACTGTTGACTTTTATGGATGCTTCATCTGGATTTCAACAAATTCAGATGGAACCATCTGATCAAGAGAATACGGCTTTTATGAATCCAACCGGTTTATATTGTTATATTGCTATGCCGTTTGGATTAAGGAATGCAGGTGCAACATATCAAAGGCTGGTGAATATGATGTTCAAAGATCAGATTGGGCAAACTATGGAGGTCTACATAGATGATATGGTGGTGAAATCCATAAAAGCTGAGGATCACCTAAGAGACTTGGAGGAAGCATTCGATATCCTTGACAAATATAACATGAAACTTAATCCTTCAAAGTGTCACTCTGGTGTTAAAGCAGGTAAATTCTTAGGATACATGGTGACCAAGAGAGGCATTGAAGCTAGCCCGGAACAGATCAAAGCCTTAGTGAATATCAAATCTCCTGCCAATGCTAAGGATGTTCAAAGGCTAACAGGCAGGATAACAGCTTTGAACAGATTCAAATCCAAATCCTCAGAGAAGTGCAAAGAATTCTATGATATCCTAAGGAAGAACAAGAAATTTGAGTGGACTGAGAAGCATGAGAATGCCTTACAAGCTCTCAAAGATTACCTATCCTCAGCCCCAGCCTTGATGAAACCAGAGAAAGGAGATGTGCTATCCTTATATCTTGCAGTATCCTTAAAAGCAGTAAGTGCAGTCCTTGTTAAGGATCACGAAGGTACACAACATCCTGTCTATTATGTAAGTAAGAGTTTACTTGATGCCGAATCCAGGTATTCACATCTTGAAAAGCTTATTCTTGCATTAATTATGGCATCTACTAAGTTGAGACATTATTTTGAAACTCATGTTATTGTTGTTAAAACTAATTTTCCAATTAAGAATGTCCTCGGAAAACCAGAGATGTCAGGAAGGATGGCTAAGTGGGCAGTGAAGCTTAGTGCCTATTGTTTTGGTCAAAAATTACCGAAGCAATTAAGTGATCAAATTAGTTGTTGGGGCTGGATTCTACTATTAATGATCCTTATACGTGATCCTGACCAGTGATCCTTGTTTCTTTGACAGATAGTGATCCTCAGCCAGACTTCAGGATCAGGATCATGGGACGTTATGGTGATCCTTACACTAACGGTCACTTCCACTTGTTACAAAATTGTTTTGCAGGAACACCTAGCAGGATATGCCCTACACATCATGATCCAGGGACGCGTTTTCACAAATATGGCAAGAGCTAAATTGGAGATAGACGTTGTACCGGATATGGAAACTTAGCTTGATTAATGGGCAGCAATTTAGGCTAGATTATCTTTATTTCTAAAGGGGTAATGAGCTGATTAGTGGTCTATCTACCTAAAATAAGTCACCTACACATGTATAAATACCCATCTTCCTCATTCGGAAGAACACACACAACATACGACACAACTCTCAACACTTAGACACTCAGTGATCCTTGTACTCAGCTCATTATCATCCGAAGTTGTAACTACATTTTTATTATATTGAAGTTGGTGATCGGTAGTTGCCATCACCCGAGGTTTTTTATGCCGGAGATCATACATTGATCAAGGGCTTTTTCCTCGTATAAATCATTGTGTCTTTGTATATTCATCACAGAAGTGATCCTTTACTTTCATAGCTAACCAAGCATCATACCCCGTTTACATAAAGTTTGGTTACATTATCCTTGTGTGATTTTTGACCAAAACAGTTTGGCGCCCACCGTGGGGCAATTGGTGCTTCATTCATAAAGAAAATCTTTTGTTCGAAATCATTTCAAAGAGTTACATGGCTTCATCATTGAAGAACACCTCCACGGCGATGTCTGCAGTCACCTCAGCACAAACCACTCTACCTCCTCCACCGGCAGGATCCCAGAGAAATGCTGAGAAGAGACCAACCCCTTCTTTCTCTAAACCTCCATCTTCTTCTGCTATGAATTCTTCTACTCCCAGTACTAGTGATGTGTTTGCTTTAATTTTGCAGATGAAGGATCGTATGCAGCGGCAGGATGAAACTAATGACAGGATCCTCAGGGAGATTGGAGATCTCAAAAGACAAAAGAAAGCGGCAGAGGATCATTCCCCACTGATGCCAAAATCCTTGAGTTTTGAGACTCCAATGGTCACCTCTCAGCCATCAGGGATCCCAGACGTACAGATCACAGGGGAGACGAGAGGATTACATCTCAAGTCAGCAGCAATGACTCGGACATCGGGCTCGTATTTTCAGCCAGCAGGATCCTATCCTCAGTATGTGGGATCCTTCATGAATCCGGAAGCCTATCCGGGGGCACAGCAGTTTCAAGGATCCTACTTTATTCCAGGATCGTTCCAGGGCCAAGGATCCTCCTTTGTTCCAGGATCATCCCAGGTTCAAGGATCCTCCTTCGTTTCAGGATCATCCCAGATACCAGGATCCTTACAGATGCCAGGATCCCTAAAAAGTTTGCAAGCAGGGAGTCTAGATGTCCATCAAGGGGACTTCATTCCAATGCAGACCATTGCTTCCACTGGTCCCTCCGTTGTTCCAGAATCCCAGCAATACGGATTCCCTAACTTGAACCCAATGGGAGGTAACACTTTAAATAATCATCCTACCACTAACCATGGATTCATGCAGGATACAGGTACCAATCACGCTATGGCCAGGGAATTACAGAAACTAAAGGACATGATCTCAAGTGTTCCAGGGGTAGTCAAGCCTATCCCAGAGATTGCAGATGGAAGCCACAAGGTATCACGCTTCGCACCACCAATTTGTGATGCAGAGGTGCCCAAAAGGTTCCATATCCCTACCATGAAGCTGTATGATGGCACAACGGATCCAGAGGAGCATATAGCACAATACAGGGAAAGGATGGAAATCAATCCTATCCCAGAAAAGTTAAAGGAAGCATGCCTATGTAAAGGATTTGGATCCACTCTAACTGGATCAGCTCTTAAGTGGCTGCTAAGTCTTCCCCCTTACTCTATTACTTCATTTGCTAATTTAGTTAATTTATTCAATAACCAATTCTCTTGTAGTAGAAAATTTGAAAAATTAACTAGTGATTTGTACAGGATAACTCAAAATAATAATGAATCATTAAGGGATTATATAACTAAATTTAGTAAAGAATCCTTGGATATTCCCAACTTGGATATGGCTACGGCTGTTGAAGCCTTCAAAATGGGACTACTTAAGGATTCATTATTCTATGATGATCTTGTTATGACACCTTGCAGGAATTTAGATGAAGTAAGAACTCGAGCACTCAGGTTTATCCGGCTAGAGGATGACAAGAGGATCCAGGAGAGACAAGTAGGATCCTCAAAACAAGATAATCAAGGATCCTCCTTCAAAAGCAACAAGTTCAAATCCTACCATAGAAACGAGAACAAGAATGTGCATGCTGTCGACCAAGAGGAGGATGATGAAGAATATCCTCCAATCTCAGAATATTGTTTTTCCGTTGATAATCATGAACTAATCCTTGCAATGCAGAATCTAGGTGAAAAGGCTAGGTGGCCCAGGAAGAATGATAAACCATCCGGGACTAAAGACAAGTCCAAATGGTGTGCATACCATGAGGATTTCGGCCATCTGACTGAAGATTGCATAGCCTTAAGAAAGGAAATTGGATACCTGCTAAGCAAGAGGCATCTAAAAGAATTGCTGGGGAGAAAAAAGCAAAGGACCCAGGATCCTGAGAGGATCCCCGAAAAAGCCCCAGCACCTCCGGCAAATGCACAAGTGATCAACTTTATATCCGGAGGATCAGACATCTGTGGTACATCCTTCTCAGCGGCCAAAAGATATGCAAAAGAATCAAAAATGGACAATGGAGAAAGGCCTATTAGAACATCAAGTGTTTCAGAAGGGAAAACGATAACCTTTGACGAGGATGATCGCATAAACATCCAAGATCCTCATCATGATAGTTTAGTTATTACTCTCTTTATTTCTAACCATTTTGTCCGCAGGATCCTTATCGATGGAGGAAGTTCAGTCAACATTATCCAGCTTGATGTACTGAAGAAAATGGGTATCCCAGAATCAGACATCACGCCAAGATCCTCCGTGCTTGTAGGATTTAGTGGAGAAACGAAGAAAACTCTGGGGGACATCAAACTCCCAATCTATGTGGAAGGATTACATAATTATCAGAAATTTTGTGTTATTGACTGTTTATCTTGTTGCAACGTTATCCTTGGCAGGCCCTGGATACATGACATGAAAGCGGTTCCATCTACCTACCATCAATGTGTGAAGCTCCCTAGCCCATGGGGGATAATCAAGATCGACAGCGATCAGCAAGAGGCTAAGGATTGCTATACCTCATCCATGAAGCCAACCTCGAAGCCAAGGGAGCAATAGCAATTACAGTATCGTCCGAGGAATGTCTTGGAGGCAAGGGAGCAAGATGTAGATGAAATCCTCTTGGACCCTAGTGATCCTGAATCAAAAATCTATATCGGATCAGGGATCCTTGGCAAAATGAAAGAAGACATGATATCCTTCCTCAAAAGAAGAAAATCCACCTTTGCTTGGAAACATGAAGATATGACAGGTATATCTAAGGATATTATTACTCACAAACTTGGCATTGACAGGTCTATCAAACCAATCCATCAAAAAAGGAGGAAGTTTGCACCAGAAAAGAATGCCATTATCCAAGAAGAAGTAGAGAGACTACTTCGAGCAGGCTGGTAAATATGATGTTCAAGGATCAAATTGGAAAAACTATGGAGGTGTACATAGATGATATGGTGGTCAAGTCAAAGAAAGCAGAGGATCACCTAAGGGACTTGGAAGAAGCATTCGATATCCTTGATAATTATAACATGAAACTTAATCCTTCAAAATGCCATTTTGGTGTTAAGGCAGGAAAGTTCTTAGGATACATGGTAACCCAGAGGGGCATTGAAGCAAGCCCGGAACAAATCAAAGCATTAATAAATATCAAATCTCCTGCCAATGCCAAGGATGTTCAAAGACTAACAGGCAGGATAGCAGCTTTGAACAGGTTCATATCGAAATCCTCAGAAAAGTGCAAAGAATTCTACGATATCCTAAGGAAGAATAAGAAGTTCGAATGGACTGAGAAGCATGAAAATGCTTTACAAGCCCTAAAAGAGTATATGTCCTCAGCACCAGCATTAGCAAAACCGGAAAAAGGAGATGTGTTATCCTTATATCTGGCGGTATCCTCAACCGCTGTAAGTGCTGTCCTTGTTAAGGATCACGAAGGTACACAATATCCTATCTACTATGTAAGTAAAAGTCTACTTGATGCCGAATCCAGGTACTCACACCTCGAAAAACTTATCCTTGCATTAATCATGGCATCCACTAAGTTAAGGCATTATTTTGAAATCCATACTATTGTTGTTAAAACTAATTTTCCAATTAAGAATGTCCTCAGGAAACCGGATATGTCAGGGAGAATGGCTAAGTGGGCAGTGAAGCTTAGTGCCCACGATATAAGATACGAACCAAGAACAGCCATTAAATCTCAAGCACTAGCTGACTTTGTGGCTGATTTCAGTAGTGATCTACAAAAGGAAGCAGAATTGGAGGTCCAGCAGCTGGATGAGACCAAGGATCCTTGGATACTACACACCGACGGATCCTCAAATATCAAAGGCACAGGGCTTGGGATCCTACTAAAATCGCCACAGGGGGACATAATACCCCACTCCATAGCTTGTGAGTTCCAGGCAACTAACAATGAGGCTGAGTATGAAGCCTTAATTGCTGGCTTACAAATTGCTAAGGATATGGGGGTAAAGTATCTCGAAGTATATGTAGATTCATTATTAATTGCCAATCACTTTAATGGATCCTATGCTGTTAAAGGTGAAAAACTAACCAAATATTTAGAGATAGTCAAAGAATTGGCACTCTCTTTTGTTTCTTTTAGCTTAACACAGGTACCAAGGGAGGATAACACGGAAGCTGATGCATTGGCCAACCTAGGATCATCCTTGAAGATTCCAGAGGATATAAGTATCCCTATCATCCATATCCTGGCTCCTGCTATTGAAAAACAGGTGGCCATGGAAATAGAAGAGGATACTGCAATGATCCCTAGTGAAGAAGCCCAACCTAATTCAGGATCATGGATCTCACCGATCATGGGATATTTGCAACACGGGGAGATCCCGATGGGAGAAAATCCTAGAGCTTTCAGGATTAAGGTATCTCAATTCACAATTCTGAATAATGTATTATATAAGCGATCTCTTGCAGGACCATATTTGAGATGTATCGAGGATCCTGAAATTGAAGAGGTGTTGAAGGATTTCCATGAAGGAGATTGTGGAAACCACACTGGGGGCAGGGCATTATTCTCAAGGATCCTTAGAACAGGATACTACTGGCCAACCATGAAAAGGGATGCTATAGAGTATGCTAAGAAATGTGATCCTTGCCAAAGATATAGCAATATCCTTCACCAACCAGCTGAATTCTTACACCCAATACCATCCTCTTGGCCATTCATGAGATGGGGAATGGATATAGTTGGCAAGCTTCCTAAAGCACCTGGTGGAAAAGTATTTATGCTTGCCATGACTGACTATTTTTCCAAGTGGATAGAAGCTGAAGCCTTTGCTCAAGTCAGAGAGAAGGAAGTTATATCCTTTATCAAAAGAAACATTATAACCAGATTTGGCATCCCCTCTGAGATTATATGTGATAATGGTTCTCAGTTCATTGGAAGGAGAACCACTAACTTTTGTGACAGTTGGGGAATCAAGATGATAACATCAACACCAGTTCATCCACAAGCCAATGGTCAAGCAGAATCATCCAATAAGATCATCATCAACAATCTGAAGAAAAAGCTAGGATCCAAGAAAGGGAAATGGGCAGAAGAATTGCCTTATGTGCTATGGGCTGATAGGACAACTCCCAAAAACGCCACTGGTCAAACACCTTTCTCTTTAGTATTTGGGGCAGAAGCAGTGATCCCAACAGAAATGGTGATCCCAACTGCTAGAACAAGTGCTCGTGATCCTGAAGAAAATGCTGCAACTCTAGCTCAGGATTTGGATACTATTGAGGAAATCAGGGATCTAGCCAGAATAAGGATGGCAAGCTACCAACAAAGAATGGCTGGTGCCTACAACAAAAATGTCAGGATAAGGAAGTTCCAAGTCGGAGATATGGTATTAAGAAAAGCATTTCAAAATACTATTAATCCTGCTGACGGGAAGCTAGCACCAAAATGGGAAGGTCCCTACTTAATTGAAGCCGAAGCAGGAAAGGGGGCATACAGGCTGCTAACCATGGAAGGGAACTTGTTGCCAAGAGCATGGAATGCTGTTCACTTAAAGAAATATTTCATGTGAACAGGATCCTTCATGCATGTGATCTTTACATTGGAGTACCCTTGAAGGATCCCGGTGCCATTGATGATCCTCATTCTGGTAATATGCTTATCCTAAAACTATTGCATTTTCTTACTTTTTTCCTAAGGATAAGGATCATGTATCCTTCATCCTCTACTCACAAACCATTTGAGTTATGACAGTTCAGGTATCTTCAGCAAATTGTCAAAGATCACCAAAAGCACCACAGATCCTTGGGTACAACCCCAGTTATCCTTGGGATTATCCCCAGTTTCCGCCAGCAGCGCACGATGATCCTGATATAGTTCACGTCTTTGGGATCAGTACCCATTTTCGGGGCTGGCGACCTCATCGTACTGGCTATACTTGGGATCCTACGTATAATGGTGGACGCACCATACATCCGTTCCTAAGGTTTCTAACGTTTTCACGTTAGCTAAGGTTTTGACATTTTCATGTCACTAAGTTTGGATAGTTGCCAGAAAGGGCCATACTCCAGTTTACATACGGTCCTTTGGGCTTGTCCCCAGTTATCCTATGGGCTTGTCCCCAGTGATCCTCCGGGATCATCCTCAGTTATCCTTTGGGCTCGTCCCCAGTGATCCTCTGGGATCATTCTCAGTTATCCTTTGGGCTTGTCCCCAGTTACTAACTTATCCTTTATATTGGCTTAGTCCCAAGTTGTATTCCATTTTTTCAGGTTTTCGAAGTTAAACAATTAAGGATCCTTAATCCTTATTATCCATTAAAAGTTTTACCTATGGTAACTCCGATTAAAGGTTAGGATCCTAACTTGGATCCTCAGGTATGATCCTTAAATACTTTCAATTTCTTTATTCATTTGAATAACCTTTAGACCTTGGCAACTGAACCTATGATCCTTAAAATAAACTATCTTGAAAATTTCCGATTATAGGATATTTGATCCAGGATCATATCCTAAATTTCTTAAACATAATTTGCTCAACTTTTCAAACAAACATGTGTCAAAACAATTGAAAATCAAAAAGGATAATAACACAATATAAGCGACAAAAGTTTAAGATTTTATTTATTAAACCAAAGGATCATTAACCCTTTCAAAAAAGTTGTCAAAATTGCCAACCCACATTTCTACCAGCAAAACGTGGCCCGTCCACATGGGTTGGCAAAGGGTGTCCATTGTCTATGCGGTCTTAGCATTTTTGCAGGAAAGTAAAAGCGGCAGGATCACAAAGGCTTCATCCCCCAAACAGAGGATCCCTCCACCTTTTGTAATCCTACCTATTGTTCAAAGGATCCAGGATCCTCAACCCTAAACTATTGTTCAAATACAGACCATCATTGTTTTAAAACATCACAACCACTAAACAAAAAAAAAAAATTGGGCTCCGGCTATGTCTAGAAGTTTCCATCATTGCCCAATCTTGCAGCTCAAACCTTCGCTGCACCATCACCACCAGCTCCACTCGCTTCACCCTGATCCTTGCCAGCATCACCACCTTCCAGCATGGGGATCTCCTCAGCCTCATCCTCGTCCTCAAGGTCTGCCAGCCTTGCCTTCCAACCTTCAACATCCCACGAGCCTTTATCAAAGGTAGGATCCTGAGCTTCCTCGGCCATCTGAAGTTGAATCTTATACATAGCAATTGCCGCGGAGACCTTAGCATCTTGGGTGATCTCCTGCTTCTCGTTATCCATATCAATCAACCTCTGAGCAGCCTCAGCCTTCATGACCCGGAGCTCCTTCTCAAGATCTCCTATCTTGAGATCCTTAAGCACGCCCATTTGTTGAAGATCAGCAATCTGGCTCTCCTGGTCCTCAACATTGCCAAGATAAGTTTCAATCTCAGCAAGTTTCTGCAAACAAGAGAATAAAGACAAGCTCAGACTCAGGTGATCCTCAAGAAAAGCAGGATACGTAAAATATGATAGGCGGATAACCTACAGGGGCAGTGATCCTTACCTCATTCACGTAATCAAGAAATTGCTGGCGAAGGAGAGGGAATCCTTGGAGTTCATCAGAAGCTTTCCTCTTTTTCCCTTTGCCCCGAATGGACGCTTTAGGAGCTGAGACTGAAGGGCTAGCAGCGGGAGCTTTCTTCTTTGAGGAAGTGACGTTGGCAAGGTCACTGATCCCAAACTTGGAGGCAGACTTAACGGACCTGGCAGACTTTCCGGCACCTACACAATTCAAAAACAAGATAAGTTCCCTTGTTAAATTAAATACTTTCACATAAAACTTATTTTCTATGAGGATACTTACTTGACATTGTGGCAGATGCAGAGGATATCTCTTGAGAATCTTGGATAATGATTTGGAAGCTTCTGACTTCAGGATTAAGCTTCTTGAAAGCTAACACTCTTTCTTTGGCAGCAGGGGTCAACTTTAAGTGAGCAACAGAGATAGCTGCAAAAAAGAAAAGACATCAGTGATCCTCATCATAAGAGACAGGACTGATAGTGATCCTTCAAGGATCCTCTACCCTACCATGAGTGGCCCATTCCTTGGGCAGATCCTTTCCATCCGGGATGGAATCCCTCTTAACAAAGAAAAATCGACGTTTCCAGTTGTTATCATTCTTGGTAACCTTGAAGATTGGATGATCCTCCCCAGCTTTCCGTTTCAACAAGTACCGGTGAGAACCAAAGGTGGTGAGATCATAAAGTTCAGCTAACTCTGACATCCCCAAATCAATCCCTTCTTGCTCGATGATCCTATCGAAGGTATATAGAACCCTCCAGATCATCGGCATAGCTTGGATATATGAGATGCCGGCAAGAGAAAAGAAGGATTGAGTAAATGTCGGAAAAGGATATGAGTACCCGATAAGGAAAGGAGTAGCAGGAAAGGCCACCCAAGTGTCCGAAACAAAATCACTCAAAGCAGTAGGGTCAAAAGGCTTAAAAACAACATTCGCCGGGAAGCAATGGCGAATCTTGTCTATCTGGATATCGGTAAAACAGCACCTCTCCATAGGAGAATCCTTGATAATCCCCTGGCTTTTCAAGGGACTATCCTTCTTAGAGCCTTTGTGCGGTGAGTTCCGAAGAAGCATGTTCGAGACAAAAAACAGAGTAAAAGCAAGAAAGAACAGAGCAAAGAAGAGAAAGAAGAAAATGATACCTGATCAAAGCCTTCGGTGACGATTATAAAGGGAGATACTTCGAATTTAAATACAAAGTGATCCTAACCCTATCTCCTATTTATAATGATGATTCGCAGGGATTGTCACATCAGTGACGTAAATGTCATAACGGCTAGTCCATGTGCAACGGCTAGTAAATCGGAATCGTCCGTTAGAGATAAGCTCAAAACAAAATATAACTCATCTATTTACATTTAACTCCTTATATTTTGGGGGCAATTGTTGGGGCTGGATTCTACTATTAATGATCCTTATACGTGATCCTGACCAGTGATCCTTGTTTCTTTGACAGATAGTGATCCTCAGCCAGACTTCAGGATCAGGATCATGGGACGTTATGGTGATCCTTACACTAACGGTCACTTCCACTTGTTACAAAATTGTTTTGCAGGAACACCTAGCAGGATATGCCCTACACATCATGATCCAGGGACGCGTTTTCACAAATATGGCAAGAGCTAAATTGGAGATAGACGTTGTACCGGATATGGAAACTTAGCTTGATTAATGGGCAGCAATTTAGGCTAGATTATCTTTATTTCTAAAGGGGTAATGAGCTGATTAGTGGTCTATCTACCTAAAATAAGTCACCTACACATGTATAAATACCCATCTTCCTCATTCGGAAGAACACACACAACATACGACACAACTCTCAACACTTAGACACTCAGTGATCCTTGTACTCAGCTCATTATCATCCGAAGTTGTAACTACATTTTTATTATATTGAAGTTAGTGATCGGTAGTTGCCATCACCCGAGGTTTTTTATGCCGGAGATCATACATTGATCAAGGGCTTTTTCCTCGTATAAATCATTGTGTCTTTGTATATTCATCACAGAAGTGATCCTTTACTTTCATAGCTAACCAAGCATCATACCCCGTTTACATAAAGTTTGGTTACATTATCCTTGTGTGATTTTTGACCAAAACATTAGTTAAGTGAGGTAGTGTGCTAAGAGAATGTGTTAAAAAAAATATGTTAATTGAGTTATTTGCAAAAACAGTTTCAGGATACGGCTCAGAATATAGAGTCGTATCTGTGATCAAACAATGAGCAAAAAAGTAAAGTAAATGACACAAGATGTACGGGGAAAGCCCTTGATCAATCTAGATCGCTGGCATAAAACCTCGGGAGCTGACAATCGCAGCTGCCTTGTTCTTCTATTGCTTCAAATATCAGGATACAGTGCAGGATGTGGTGCGGATCGACTAAGTGTTACAACGAAATTTGAATACAAGTGTGTTGTTTGCAATGAGCTAGAAAGTGAAAGTATGCGAGAGTGTTAGTGGAGATTGCGTGCCTTAAACTGATCCGCCCCCATCTATTTATAGTAAAGATAAAATAACAAACTATCCTAAACTTCCGGGATCCACTGAATATTCCTTCATCGAACGTTGTAGACCTGGTCTTTCGGGCTCAACGTCTCTCCTTCAACAAACTCGTCCGAGTCCTGAGGAGAAGAAGTCCTCTTGACCGTTAGCAAGTCTCAGCCTTTAACATGCACGTGGTTAATTAATAAACCTCAGGATATCGCCCAAGATGTTAGCAATATCCTCTTCCAGCATCCTGGTCACAAATAAACAAACAAAGGCAGGATATTGGTCAGGATATGTATGCTTAGAAAATGAGCCATAACAATTGTCCCCAAATATATCGGTTGGGATACCAATCCAACGGATATATTTCAAAAGTTTCACCTCATAACTTAAGGCAATTAATATGACTAGACTCTTGAAATGACAGCGGTGCAACTTCCAAAGCATTATTTACTCTTTACCCCCTATATTCATGCTATATTAACCGAGGGACTCCTTATCATGGTTATCTTTATCTTCAAGCGGACATCAGGTATTTTCCTCTCTGCCCTTTCTATTTTCCTTGTTTTATATCTTCTTTTCTCCGACTGTGCTCTTCCATGGCGACTCGTACCAGATCGCAAGTGGCGGACTCGGTTTCCCCCTTTTACAAACAAAATCTGCTTCAAAATCCTTCTAAAGAAGTGTGTTCTTTTGATAATTCCGACATCGCAGCCCTACGAGCTTTCGGTGCCTTTCCCGTTGGGACAATCTTCCGTCCATTCGACCGAGAGGTCCGGTCGGATTTTTGTTCCGACGAATGAGTTTGCTTCTTTGCATATCCTTTTTCATTAGGGCTTCAATATCCATTTTCTCCCTTCATATCCCGCTTCTTTGAGCTTACCGGTCTTAGTTTCGCCCAAATCATGCCTATGGTTTGGCGTGTGTTAATCACTCTAGAGCAGATTAAGCCTCATCATATGCCTGATCTATGCATTGAAGACCTTCCGATGGCCTACCGTCTAAGGTCACATGGTTCCATCCGGTTTCTCCTTTTTTCCATTTCCAGCGATCCCCTCACTCTTAAGGCCACCAAGAATGAGGATAAATGGACAAGAAAATTGTTCTTTGTGAAAAGAGACTCCATCGATAAGGGTTTTGACCTCCCTAAAAGATGGTTGACTTCTGGTAGGACTTAGGGTTTTAGGAATATCCCCAATCATATCCCAAACCTCTATCCTGAACCATCATCCTGATATTTTTATTCCTCTTCTTGCAGCAAACTTTAAAGAACTAGCTCCTCCCAGTGCTGAATCGGAAGGGAGGATAAAAGAGATCTACAAGCTTCCAGAGGGTGAAAGAACCTTTAACCTGTTACTCACAAGCTCAAGTCAAAGATCAAGTTCCAACATGTATGGTAAGCATATTTTCAGGAATTAATTATTATTTTATTGTACAGTAATATAACAAGTTTAAAACATCTTCCCTTGTGCAGTGCCAGTTATTATTCTCGAAGGCTTCCAACTCGATGAGCTGGATAGTTATTCCAGCCTTGAACCTGTCAAGCAAGAATCTAACCCGAAATCATCCGTTACACCTAAACTCACCAGTTCAAAGACCTCCGCTGCTCCCAAAGCTCCCCCTGCATCCCGGACCCGGGCCTCCAGCTCCCGGAAACGAAAGGAAGTCGAACCCTCTGCTCCACCTCACGTATTCCCATTCGAGAACCACGGGTTCACAGAATCCAGCACATTTATGACCGGCTTCCTTAACCAGGTTAGTATCCTGACCTGTATCCTGCATCATATGCTCAATAGAAACATTCATTTAGAACAATGCCTGTTGTATCACCTTGTAGGGCCTTGAACACCTGGTCTTCCTCTACGAGGACGCATGTGGCTCCAACGTCATGCTTGAAAGCCAGCTGAAAAAGGCCAAGGCCACCGTTGCAGATCAAGCAGCAATTGCCACCGCTAAATCGGAACACTATGAAGCTAAGTATAAAGCTATGACTCAGGACCACCAAGCCGCCATCCAAAAGATCACCCAAGAGGCCCAAGCCACGTCTGACGCAGCCCAACTCCAACACGAACAGGCCATGGCATCATACCGAGAGAGCCTCAAGAATTCCGTCGTGATCTCCCTTCTCCAGGCCAGGCTGAAATGGCTTACGAGGCGATGGCTTTGGGTTTGCAATGCCCTTCTTGGAACACCGAGGCCTGGGAGGCGAAGTTAAGAGTTCTCGGGGGAAATCCTGTGGAGCCTCCTATCAGGTCTGCTGTGGAAGAGTCTGCCAAAGCAATGGATGCTAGCCCTTCAAAGGATGTTTCTGAGAATGCTGGGGCAAATGCTGGAAAGAATGTTGGTGAAAAGGATGCTGCTGCGGATACTGAGAAGAATCCCGAGGATGATGCTGGTATAGATGCTGGGAAAGAGGTTGCTGTTCAAGAGGGTGCTGCCCCTTAGGTAGCGGAGTGGGCGATGATGGATATACGTGCCAAGGCCGGAGCCCACTTTTTAATTTCATGGTTGTGGTTGCATAAACAATTTACTTTTCCTGTCTTCGAACAATTTACATTTCCTGCACTAGAACAATGTGATGACCAAAGGTGGATGGGTCCTAGGTTTTAGGACGAAGCCCTTGGTCATCAATTAGTATAACTTGTTTTGAATGTGATAACGGTTGTAGGTGGACAGGTCCTGTTTTGAGATATACCCTGCAACCGTTACACAAGTATGGTAAAAACTAATCGTGCTTTTGGCGGATGGGCCTCGGTTTGAGGTGAAACCAAAAGCAGAACTTTTGACTTGTTAATATAACTATCTTTTGATTTATTTTCTGTTACCTTGCATTACTTAGTGTAACTCTTAGCTTTGCAAAAATTTCATACTGTTATCTTATAAAATATCCTGATCAGTATGCTCAGCGATATACTGTAAAAACTTTTTATTAGATAGAACTTCCAAACATCCCTTCAACTTTGTAGAAAGTTTTTGATAAACAATCTATTTTTCCAAAACCAGTTTTCGATAATATTTAAATGATCAAAGTTCCAAACTAACACTAGTTTCAAACACCCTAATCAAATATCCTGAAAAAGACTTTGAGAATATATCAGGATACTTATCCTTTTATAAAACATAATGTTACTAAAAAATTAGACGATGTTTACAAAGGAAAGATCATACCAGAAATAGGGTATAAACCTATTACCAAACTTCAATCCCTTTGCAATTCTTCCAATGAAGATGTCCCCTGTGCAAGGTACTTAGTGCATTAGTTCCAAGCCCCATCCTTTTAGCTTTACACCACCACCTTGGTGGGAATGTCCCCTGTGTACAATGCCTTCAAATACTTTAGAAATCTTCTGAATGTCAGTTTCCATTGTATAGGCAATTTTTTTTACGTCCCAAGGGCAAAACCCAAGGATGTACTGGAGATAAATCCCTTGTATCCTGGGGAAAATCCCAAATTTTCATGCGCTACAGGCGGGAGTGTATAAACTCCAAGACTTAGAAAGGTGAAAACCTTTAAACCTTAGAGAGTATGAAAATACCCTTTCGTGAGAGAGGGTGATCAATCCTCATATACCTTTAGGATTCAGGATAGAGCCAACAGTAACGAAATTGTCAGCCACTTTTACATGGACTGGTCCCGCCACCTTGAACTATCCCTGAATAACTTGCGCTCCAGGCGGGGTGTTTAAACCCAATTCGGAAGAAAGGTGAATACCTTTAAACCTGTGAAGGGATCAGTATCCCTTAAACGTGAGAGAGGGGGCCAATCCTCTAATCTTTCGAGTTATCCTGAGTACATATCCTGGAGCTGTATCCTGAAACATATCTTGCAAAACAATTGTAAACCAAGGTGGGTGTTAGCTTGGCTAACACCCCTCCGATGCTTAAGTCAGTATTGGGTTACAAAGAACAAATTAAACCAAACATATTTAAAAAAGGTAGAATTCATACCATCCTGAGTTAGAAATTAAATTCTAAACTCACTTGAAATAGAGCTTAAGGTGTCTAGCATTCCAAGACCTCGATAGCATATCCCCCTCCATATTCTTGAGTCTGTATGCTCCCTTCCCTGCTTCTGATTCAACTTCGTATGGTCCTTCCCATTTTGGAGCTAACTAGGATTAGTAGTATTCTGAAAAGCCTTTCTTAGCACCCAATCTCCAACCTTAAATCTTCTGGTCCTAATATTCTTGTTATATGCCCTGGATATTCTCTGTTGATATGCTGCCATCCTTAGCCTTGCCGCATCCCTCTTCTCATCTATAGTGTCTAAATCCTGACTCAAGGCTTCAGGATTTCTGCTCAGGATCACTTAGGGTAGATCTTGCAGTGGGTATTGTCATTTCCGTCGGAATCATTGCTTCTGCTCCAAATACCAAGGAAAATGGGGTTTGGCCTGTTGCATTCTTTACCGTTGTCCTATCAGCCCATAAAACAAAGGGTAATTCTTCTGCCCATCTTCCTTTTTTGGCTCCAAGCCTTTTCTTTAAGTTATAGACAATTATCTTGTTTGAGGATTCTGCTTGTCCATTCGCTTGAGGATGTACTGGAGTAGATGTTACCATTTTGATTCCTCAACTCTTGCAAAAGTCAGTAGTTCTCTTGCTTATAAACTGAGAACCATTGTCACAGATTATTTCGGCTGGTACTCCGAATCTGGTCAGGATATTCCTCTTTATGAAGGATACTACTTCTTGGTCTCTAACTTGAACAAATGCTTCCGCTTCGACCCACTTAGAGAAATAGTCCGTCATTGCTAGCATAAAAACTTTTCCTCGCGGGGCCTTTGGTAGCTTTCCCACTATATCCATACCCCACTTCATAAATGGCCAAGGGGAAACAATAGGATATAATGGTTCAGCAGGTTGATGCAGTATGTTACTATGTCTCTGACATGCGTCACATCTTCGAGCATATTCTGCGGCATCTTTTCTCATTGTTGGCCAATAATATCCTGTCCTTAATACTTTTGAGAATAACGACCTGCCCCCAGTATGGTTACCACAATCCCCTTCATGTATATCCTGAAGTACTTCTTTGGCTTCAGGACCCTCCAAGCACCTCAAATACGGTCCTGCAAGAGATTTCTTGTATAAAACATTGTTTATAATAGTGAATCATGATACCTTCATCCTAAATGCCTTAGGATTTCCATCTCCGGGGATATGTCCTTCCTTGAGATATCTCATGATTGGAGTCGTCCAGGATTTAGGATCCTTTTCAGGATACTCCGCTCCAGGATCCTGAATACCTGCTACTTCTTTTTCCTGAGGATTCGTTGCAGGATACAAGATATATAATATTGGTATTTGGGTCCCTTCAGGTATCCTGATCGATGATCCCAAATTTGCTAAGGCATCCGCTTCAGCATTATCCTCCCTTGGTACCTGTTCAAGTATCAAAACATCGAAATATCCTGCTAATTTTTTGAGAATATCGAGATATTCGATTAATTTCTCACCCTTAACTGCATAGGATCCATTAAAATGGTTAGTAATTAACAAAGAGTCAACATATACTTGCAAATTTTTGATACTCATACTCTTAGCCAATTCTAATCCTGTAATTAAAGCTTCATATTCTGCCTCATTGTTAGTAGCAGGAAATTCACACCTAATAGCCTGGGGTAATATGTCCCCCTGTGGCGATTTTAGTAGTATTCCTAATCCTACTCCTCTTACATTAGATGCACCATCAGTATATAATGTCCAGGATCCTGAGGATTCTCCTAACTGTTGAACTTCTAGGTCTACCTCGTCCTGAATGTCACTACTAAAATCAGCCACAAAGTCAGCTAAAGCCTGAGACTTTATGGCATTTCTAGGTTCATATACTAAATCATAAGCACTCAACTTTACTAACCACTTGGCCATCCTGCCCGACATTTCTGGTTTCCTAAGCACATTTTTGACAGGATAATTTGTCTTAACATGTATCCTATGTGTCTCGAAATAATGTCTAAGCTTCGTTGATGCCATGACCAATGCTAGTATTAATTTTTCTAAGTGAGAGTACCTAGTTTCAGCATCTAATAAACTTTTACTAACATAATAAACAGGATATTGCTGACCTTCATGGTCTTTTATAAGAACGGCACTTACAGCATTCCCTGATACAGCCAGGTATAGGGATAGTGGTTCACCATTTTCAGGCTTCATCAATAGAGGTGCGGTTGAGAGATATCGTTTCAAATCCTGCAGGGCTGCTTCATGCTTCTCCCCCCATTCGAATCTTTTGTTCTTCTTCAGGATATCATAAAAGTCTTTGCATTTCTCTGAGGATCTTGAGATAAACCTGTTTAAAGCTGCTACTCGGCCTGTCAATCTTTGTACGTCCTTCATGTTTGAGGGTGATTTTATATCCAGGATAGCTTTGATCTGCTATGGGCTTGCTTCTATCCACCTTTTTGTCACCATATATCCAAGAAACTTTCCTGCCCCCACTCCGAAATGGCATTTAGCAGGATTCAGCTTCATGTTGTATTGATCCAGGATATCAAATGCTCCCTTGATATCCTGGAGGTGATTCTCAGCCTTTTTAGATTTCACCACCATATCATCGATATATACCTCCATGGTGTCCCCCAGTTTGTCTTTGAACATCATGTTTACCAATCTTTGGTATGTTGCACCTGCATTTTTCAAACCAAAAGGCATAGCTGTTGTTTTGGTCAAAAATCACACAAGGACAATGTAACCAAACTTTATGTAAACGAGGTATGATGCTTGGTTAACTATGAAAGTAAAGGATCACTTCTGTGATAAAGGATGCAAAGACACAATGATTTATACGAGGAAAAAGCCCTTGATCAATGTATGATCTCCGGCATAAAAAACCTCGGGTGATGACAACTACCGATCACCAACTTCAATATAATAAAAATGTAGTTACAACTTCGGATAGTAATGAGCTGAGTACAAGGATCACTGAGTGTCTAGGTGTTTGAGAGTTGTGTCGTATGTCGTGTGTCTTCTTCCGAATGAGGAAGAGTGGTATTTATACATGTGTAGGTAACTTATTTTAGGTAGATAGACCACTAATCAGCTCATTACCCCTTTAGAAATAAAGATAATCTAGCCTAAATTGCTGCCCATTAATCAAGCTAAGTTTCCATATCCGGTACAACGTCTATCTCCAATTTAGCTCTTGCCATATTTGTGAAAACGCGTCCCTGGATCATGATGTGTAGGGCATATCCTGCTAGGTGTTCCTGCAAAACAATTTTGTAACAAGTGGAAGTGACCGTTAGTGTAAGGATCACCATATCGTCCCATGATCCTGATCCTGAAGTCTGGCTGAGGATCATTATCTGCCAAAGAAACAAGGATCACTAGTCAGGATCACGTATAAGGATCATTTATAGTAAATCCAGCCCCAACAATTGCCCCCAAAATATAAGGAGTTAATTGTAAATAGATGAGTTATATTTTGTTTTGAGCTTATCTCTAACGGGCGACTCCGGGTTACTAGCCGTTACATATGGACTAGCCGTTGTGATATTTACGTCACTGATGTGACGATCCCTGCAAATCATCATTATAAATAGGAGATAGGGTTAGGATCATTTTGTATTTAAATTCGAAGTATCTCCCTTTATAACCATCATTGAAGACTCTTGATCAGGTATCATCTTCTTCTTTCTCTTCTTTGCTCTGTTCTTTCGTGCTTTTTACTCTGTTTTTTGTTCGAAATATGCTGCTCCGTAATTCTCCGCACAAGAGTCCCAAGAAGGAGAGTCCCTTAAAGAGCCAGGGAATTATCAAGGATTCTCCCGTGGAGAGATGCTGCTTTACTGATGTCCACATAGACAAGATTAGCCATTGTTTCCCAGCGAATGTTGTTTTCAAACCCTTTGATCCTACTGCTTTGAGCGATCTTGTCTCAGATGTCTGGGTGGCTTTTCCTGCTACTCCCTTCCTCATTGGGTATTCATATCCTTTTCCGATGTTCACCCAATCTTTCTTTTCTCTTACCGGCATCTCATATATCCAAGCTATGCCGATGATCTGGAGGGTTCTATATACCTTCGAGAGGATCATCGAGCAAGAAGGGATTGATCTGGGAATGGCAGAGCTGGCCGAGCTCTATGATCTTACTACGTTTGGTTCCCACCGGTATCTGCTGAAACGGAAAGCTGGGGAGGATCACCCTATTTTCAAAGTGACCAAGAATGATACCAACTGGAAACGTCGATTTTTCTTTGTTAAGAGGGATTCCATCCCGGATGGGAAGGATCTGCCCAAGGAATGGGCCACTCATGGTAGGATAGAGGATCCTCGAAGGATCACTATCAGTTCTGTCTCATATGATGAGGATCACTGATGTCTTTTCTTTTTTTTGTCTTTTTATGCAGCTATCTCCGTTGCTCACTTAAAGTTGACCCCTGCTGCCAAAGAGAGAGTGTTAGCCTTCAAGAAGCTTGATCCTGAAGTTCGAAGCTTCCAGATTATTATCCAAGATTCTCAAGAGATATCCTCTGCGTCTGCCACAATGTCAAGTAAGTATCCTCATAAAAAATAAGTTTTATGTGAAAGTATTTAATTTAACAAGGGAACTTATCTTGTTTTTGAATTGTGTAGGTGCCGGAAAATCTGCCAGGTCTGTTAAATCTGCCTCCAAGTTTGGGATCAGTGATCTTGCCAATGTCACGTCCTCGAAGAAGAAGGCTCCTGCTGCCAGCCCTTCAGTCTCAGCCCCTAAAGCACCTGCCCGAGGCAAAGGGAAAAAGAGGAAGGCTTCAGATGACCTTCAGGGATTTCCTCTTCTCCGTCAGCAATTCCTTGACTATTTTGATGAGGTTAGGATCATTGCCCCTGTTAATTGTCTTCGACAAGTCCGAGGATCACATGTGTCTGATGTTGCTTTCCTGTTGTCTTCTTTAGAAATTCTCCGAAATGGAGACTTACGTCAATCAGGTTGAGGATCAGGATCGTCAAATTGCTGACCTTCAACAGACGTGTGGGCTGAAGGATCTTAAGATTGCCGATCTTGAAAAGGAGATCCGGGCAGTCAAAGATGAGGCTGTTAAAGCGTTGATCAAGTTTGATTATGAGAAGCATGACATTACCCAAGACGCTAAGGTCTCTGCCGCGGTAACCATGTACAAGATACAACTGCAGATGGCTACGGAGGCTCAGGATCCTTCCTTTGACAGGAGCACATGGGATGTTGAGGGCTGGAAGGCAAGGCTAGCAGAGTTGGAAGATGACGATGATGCTGAGGATATCCCAATGCTGGAGGGAGGTGATGTTGAGAAGGATCAGGGTGGAGATGCTGGTGGTGATGAAGCAGCGAAGAAGTAAGCTGCATGATTGGGCGATGATGGATATTGTTGACTAGGCCGGAGCCCAATTTTTTTAGGTTTGTTTGTGGTTGTGGTATTTGGAACAATTTATGGTCTGTAACTTAAACAATAGTTTCTTAGGGTTAAGGATCCTGGATCCTTTTAGACAATAGGTAGGATTACAAAAGGTGGAGGGATCCTCTGTTTGGGGGATGAAGCCTTTGTGATCCTGCCGCTTTTACTTTCCTGCAAAAATGCTAAGACCGCATAGACAATGGACACCCTTTGCCAACCCATGTGGACGGGCCACGTTTTGCTGGTAGAAATGTGGGTTGGCAATTTTGACAACTTTTTGAAAGGGTTAATGATCCTTTTATTTAATATTATAACTTAACTTTTCTGGCTTATCTCGTGTTGTTATCCTTATCTTCTTGTTTCTTAGTTGTCTTTATAATATATTTGCAAGAGTTGAAAGTATACTTAATAAATTCAGGATATGATCCTAGATCAAATATCCTGATGTTGAAAATGTTCAAAGTATTGTAGTTCAAGGATCATGGGTTTGGTTGTCAAAGTGTGAGGGTCGGTTAGGATAGAGAGTATAATCAAAAATAGTAAAGGATCATACCTGAGGGTCCACGTTAGGATCCTAACCTTCAATCGGAACAACCATAGGTAAGACTTTAATGGATAATAAGGATTAAGGATCCTTAATTGTTTAACTTTGAAAACCTGAGAAAATGGAACATAACTTGGGACTAAGCCAATATAAAAGATAAGTTAGTAACTGGGGACAAGCCCAAAGGATAACTGAGAACGGTCCCAGAGGACCACTGGGGACAAGCCCAAAGGATAACTGGGGATGATCCCGGAGGATCACTGGGGACAAGCCCGAAGGATAACTGGGGACAAGCCCAAAGGATCGTATGTAAACTGGAGTATGGCCCTTTCTGGCAACTATCCAAACTTAGTGACATGAAAATGTCAAAACCTTAGCTAACGTGAAAACGTTAGAAACCTTAGGAACGGATGTATGGTGCGTCCACCATTATACGTAGGATCCCAAATATAGCCAGTACGATGAGGTTGTCAGCCCCGAAAGTGGGTACTGGTCCCAAAGACGTGAACTATACCAGGATCATCGTGCGCTGCTGGCGGAAACTGGGGATAATCCCAAGGATAACTGGGGTTGTACCCAAGGATCTTTGGTGCTTTTGGAGATCTCTGAGGATTTGCTGAAGATACCTGAACTATCATAACTCAAATGGTTTGTGAGTAGAGGATGAAGGATACGTGATCCTTATCCTTAGGTAAAAAATAGGGAAATATAATAGTTTCTAGGATAAGCATATTACCAGAATGAGGATCATCGATGGCACCGGGATCCTTCAAGGATACTCCAATGTAAGGATCACATGCATGAAGGATCATGTTCATATGAAATATTTCTTTAAGTGAACAGCATTCCATGCTCTTGGCAACAAGTTCCCTTCCATGGTTAGCAGCCTGTATGCCCCCTTTCCTGCTTCGGCTTCAATTAAGTAGGGACCTTCCCATTGGGTTCAAGTTAGGGAATCCATATTGCTGGGATACTGGAACAACGGAGGGACCAGTGGAAGCAATGGTCTGCATTGGAATGAAGTCCCCTTGATGGACATCTAGACTCCCTGTTTGCAAACTTTTTAGGGATCCTGGCATCTGTAAGGATCCTGGTATCTGGGATGATCCTGGAACGAAGGAGGATCCTTGAACCTGGGATGATCCTGGAACAAAGGAGGATCCTTGGCCCTGGAATGATCCTGGAATAAAGTAGGATCCTTGAAACTGCTGTGCCCCCGGATAGGCTCCCGGATTCATGAAGGATCCCATGTACTGAGGATAGGATCCTATTGGCTGAAAATGTGAATCTGATGTCTGAGTCATTGCTGCCGAGTTGAGACGTGATCCTCTTGACTCCCCTGTGATCTGTACGTCTGGGATCCCTGATGGCTGAGAGGTGACCATTGGAGTCTCAAAACTCAAGGATTTTGGCATTAGTGGGGAATGATCCTCTGCCGCTTTCTTTTGTCTTTTGAGATCTCCAATCTCCCTGAGGATCCTGTCATTAGTTTCGTCCTGCCGCTGCATACGATCCTTCATCTGCAAAATTAAAGCAAACACATCACTAGTACTGGGAATAGAAGAATTCATAGCAGAAGAAGATAGAGGTTTAGAGAAAGTGGGAGTTGATTTCTTCTCAGTATTTTTCTGAGATCCTGCCGGTGGAGGAGGCAAGGTGATCTGTGATGAGGTGACCGCAGACATCGCCGTGGACGTGTTCTTCAATGATGAAGCCATGTAACTCTTCGAAATGATTTCGAACAAAAGATTTTCTTATGAATGAAGCACCAATTGCCCCACGGTGGGCGCCAAACTGTTTTGGTCAAAAATCACACAAGGACAATGTAACCAAACTTTATGTAAACGGGGTATGATGCTTGGTTAACTATGAAAGTAAAGGATCACTTCTGTGATAAAGGATGCAAAGACACAATGATTTATACGAGGAAAAAGCCCTTGATCAATGTATGATCTCCGGCATAAAAAACCTCGGGTGATGACAACTACCGATCACCAACTTCAATATAATAAAAATGTAGTTACAACTTCGGATAGTAATGAGCTGAGTACAAGGATCACTGAGTGTCTAGGTGTTTGAGAGTTGTGTCGTATGTCGTGTGTCTTCTTCCGAATGAGGAAGAGTGGTATTTATACATGTGTAGGTAACTTATTTTAGGTAGATAGACCACTAATCAGCTCATTACCCCTTTAGAAATAAAGATAATCTAGCCTAAATTGCTGCCCATTAATCAAGCTAAGTTTCCATATCCGGTACAACGTCTATCTCCAATTTAGCTCTTGCCATATTTGTGAAAACGCGTCCCTGGATCATGATGTGTAGGGCATATCCTGCTAGGTGTTCCTGCAAAACAATTTTGTAACAAGTGGAAGTGACCGTTAGTGTAAGGATCACCATATCGTCCCATGATCCTGATCCTGAAGTCTGGCTGAGGATCATTATCTGCCAAAGAAACAAGGATCACTGGTCAGGATCACGTATAAGGATCATTTATAGTAAAATCCAGCCCCAACAGCTGTATAACAATAAATACCTGTTGGTGTCATGAAGGCAGTATCCTCCTGGTCAGAAGGCTCCATTTGGATCTGTTGAAATCCTGAAGATGCGTCCATGAAAGTCAGCATTTCATGCCCGGCAGTGGCATCTACCATTGCATTAATGTGGGGAAGAGGAAATGGGTCTTTAGGACAGGCTTTGTTCAAGTCTGTGTAGCCTACACAAACTCTCCATTTCCCATTTTTCTTTTGTACTACAACCACGTTTGCTAGCCTTGGGAACTTAACCTCTCTGATCATTCTGGACTTTAATAGTCTTTCAACTTCCTCCTGGATAATAGTGTTCCGCTCAGGAGCAAATTTCCTTCTTTTTTGTTGCACAGGCTTGAATGATTTATCAATTCCAAGCTTGTGAGTGATAATATCTTTGGATATGCCTGTCATATCCTCATGCTTCCATGCAAACGTTGACATCCTGCATTTCAAAAAGTTAATTAATTGTTCTTCAATATCCTGTGGGATATTGGTTCGCACGAGCACCGAAATATCGGGATTATCCTGGTCTAGGATAATTTTCTTCACATCCTGCTCCGGATCCTCCACGATATCCCGGGCCCGCGTCTTTAATTGCTATGCTGCACTAGGTTTGGTTGAGGATTTCATCGAGGATGAGTAGCATTCTTTCGCCTCCTGCTGATCACTATCAACTTTGACAACTCCCCAAGGGGTAGGTATCTTGATGCATTGGTGATATGTTGATGGCACGGCCTTCATATCGTGAATCCACGGTCTTCCCAGTATGATGTTATAGCAGGATAGAGAATCCATCACACAGAAACGTTGTATCGAGTTGACTCCTTCAACGTATACTGGCAACTTTATCTCTCCCACTGTGTTTCTAGCCTCTCCACTGAACCCAACAAGCACGGTAGACTTTGAAGTGATATCCATTGGAGATACATTCATTCTCTTCAGAGTTTCTAGTTGGATTATGTTGACGGAGCTGCCATTATCAACCAGTATCCTACGTACAAAATGGTTAGCCACATATAACGTTATTACCAGAGCATCATGGTGAGGATCCTGGACAGTATCCCTGTCATCTGCATCAAAAGTGATCACTTTGTCAGTTGTGAGGGTAGTCATCCTGACAGGTTTGTCTCCCCTTTCGGCCTTAGCTTCCTTTGCATGTCTCTTTGCTGCCGAATACGAAGTCCCACAAATGTCGGATCCTCCCGAAATGAAGTTGATTATCTTGGCATCCGTGGGAGGTGATGCTGCTCGTTCAGGATCCTTCTCAGTATCCTGACCTTTATTCTTCTTTCTTCCTAAGAGATCTTTCAGATATCCCTTGCTTAGAAGATAGCTTATTTCTTTCCTTAGAGCAATGCAATCCTCAGTTACATGTCCGAAATCTTCGTGGAAAGCACACCATTTTGACTTATCTTTCCAGTCAGCCTTTTGTTGATTCTTTCGAGGCCACCTAGCCTTGTCTCCTAGACCCTGCATGGCATACATCAATTCGGGAATGTTAACAGAAAAGCAATATTCAGGCAACTCAGGATACTCTTCAGGATCCTCATCTTCGGCAACATTCACTCTCTTGTTTTCATTTCTACCATATGGCTTAGGCCGATATGACTTGAATGAGGATTCTGACTTCCTGTTAGTTGACTCATAAGTGTTAGATGAGTTCATCCTTTCTTGCATCTTCCTGTCATCCTCCAGACGGATATATCTCAAAGCCCTGTTACGAGCTTCGTCGAGATTCCTGCAGGGATTCATTACAAGATCCTGATAAAACTAAGAATCCTTTTGTAATCCCATCTTGAAAGCTTGCACAGCTGTTGCAACATCAAGATGTGGGATATCCAAGGATTCTCGACTGAATTTGTTCACATAATCCCTCAAGCATTCCTGAGGCCCTTGAGTTATCCTGTAAAGATCACTGGTTAGTTTCTCAAAACTCCGACTACAAGAAAATTGACTGTTAAATAAATTAACCAAATGAGCAAACGAAGTAATTGAGTGAGGAGGAACGTTTAACAGCCATTTTAAGGCTGATCCTGTTAGAGTAGAACCAAATCCCTTGCACAAGAACGCTTCCTTGAGCTCCGGAGGGATAGGGTTAATCTCCATTCTTTCCCTATACTGAGCAATATGCTCCTCAGGATCCGTAGTTCCGTCGTAAAGCTTCATGTTGGGGGTTTGAAATCTCTTTGGGATCTCAGCATCACAGATAGGATGTGCAAAATGAGATATCTTATGGCTGTCTTGGGACATTTCCGGGATCGGCAGGACCACCCCAGGTACACTGGATATCATGTCCTTCAACTTTTGAAGTTCCCTAGTAAGTGCTGATGTCACACCTGTATCCTGCAAAGATCCACTATTGTTAGTAGCATGAGTATTATTATTATTTGACACGTTACCCGTTGGAGGATTTTGCCCATATCCTGAAGCATATCCTGAGCTCCTCATGGTTGACATCCTGACCGAGGAGGGTATTTCAGGAGTATGATTCTGAGGAAGACTGGGTATAATATTCCCCCTGTTATCCTCAGTATACACAGCTGAACTAAAGTTCAACGCTCTGGGGTGTAATGGAGTGACATTATCCTCAGCAGATCTGCTCGAGCCAGACTTCAGGAGTTGTATTTCCCTTAAAAGCATTTGGTTTGTTTCCTGTTGCTGCCTCATTTGTTCCTGCACACTTCCAAAATAAAGTAAGAATTTCATCATTAGAAGCTAGAACGGGAGCAGATTCCTGAACACAGCGGGTAGGGATAATATCCTGAGGTCGTGAAGAGGCTGGCGTCCTTGGAGGAGGTGGTGGAAGCACCGAACCAGTAGTAGCAGAAGTCATAGCAGATACAGTAGAGGAACTCATGTTTGATCTTGAGGCCATTATGGACAATGTGGCGAAAAGTTTTGAAAATAGAAAACTGATTAGCGATTTGACAAAAATTTTTAGTAAAGAGAGCACCACTTGCCCCACGGTGGGCGCCAAATTGTTTTGGTCAAAAATTACCGAAGCAATTAAGTGATCAAATTAGTTAAGTGAGGTAGTGTGCTAAGAGAATGTGTTCAAAAAAAATATGTTAATTGAGTTATTTGCAAAAACAGTTTCAGGATACGTCTCAGGATATAGAGTCGTATCTGTGATCAAACAATGAGCAAAAAAGTAAAGTAAATGACACGAGATGTACGAGGAAAGCCCTTGATCAATCTAGATCGCCGGCATAAAACCTTGGGAGCTGACAATCGCAGCTGCCTTGTTCTTCTATTGCTTCAAATATCAGGATACAATGCAGGATGTGGTGCGGATCGACTAAGTGTTACAACGAAATTTGAATACAAGTGTGTTGTTTGCAATGAGCTAGAAAGTGAAAGTATGCGAGAGTGTTAGTGGAGATTGTGTGCCTTAAACTGATCCGCCCCCATCTATTTATAGTAAAGATAAAATAACAAACTATCCTAAACTTTCGGGATCCACCGAATATTCCTTCATCGAACGTTGTAGACCTGGTCTTTCGGGCTCAACGTCTCTCCTTCAACAAACTCGTCTGAGTCCTGAGGAGAAGAAGTCCTCTTGACCGTTAGCAAGTCTCAGCCTTTAACCTGCACGTGGTTAATTAATAAACCTCAGGATATCGCCCAAGATGTTAGCAATATCCTCTTCCAGCATCCTGGTCACAAATAAACAAACAAAGGCAGGATATTGGTCAGGATATGTATGCTTAGAAAATGAGCCATAACACCTATGATATAAGATATGAGCCTAGGACAGCCATTAAATCCCAAGAATTGGCTGACTTTGTGGCTAATTTCAGTAGTGATTTACAAAAAGAAGCTGAGTTAGAAGTCCAGCAGCTAGAGGAGACCAAGGATCCTTGGATACTCTATACTGATGGATCCTCAAATGTCAAAGGCACAAGGCTTGGAATACTACTAAAATCGCCACAGGGGGACATAATACCCCACTCTATAGCTTGTGAGTTTCAAATCACTAACAATGAGGCTGAGTATGAAGCCTTGATTGCTGGTTTGCAAATTGCTAAGCATATGAGGATCAGGTATCTTGAGAGATAGTCAAAGAGTTGGCACTCTCTTTTGTTTCCTTTAGTTTGACACATGTACTAAGGGAAGAAAATACAGAAGCTGATGCATTGGCTAACTTAGGATCATCCTTGAAGATCCCGGAGGATATAAGTATCCCCATTATCCATATCTTGGCTCCTGCCATCGAGGATCATGTGGCCATGGAAATAGGGGAGGATTCGGCGATTATTCCTAGTGAGGATACTCAATCTTATTCAGGATCAGGATCATAGATCTCACCAATCATGAGATACTTACAACACGGAGAGATTCCTACGGGAGAAAATCCTAGGGCTTTCAAAATTAAGGTATCTCAATTCACAATCTTAAATAATATATTGTATAAGCGATCTCTTGCAGGACCATATTTAAGATGCATTGAGGATCCTGAAGTCCAAGAGGTTTTAAAAGACTTCCATGAAGGAGATTGTGGAAACCACACTGGGGGCAGGGCAGTGCTCTCAAGGATCCTAAGGACAGGATACTACTGGCCAACTATGAAAAGGGATGCTGTGGAATATGCTAAGAAGTGTGATCCTTGTCAGAGACACAACAATATCCTTCATCAGCCGGCTGAATTTCTACATCCTATATCCTCCTCTTGGCCATTTATGAGATGGGGCATGGATATAGTTGGTGTTTTGGTCAAAAATCACACAAGGATAATGCAACCAAACTTTATGTAAATGGGGTATGATGCTTGGTTTGTAGAAAAAGTATAGGATCACTTCAATATGAAATATGCAAAGACACAATGATTTATACGAGGAAAAAGCCCTTGATCAATGTATGATCTCCGGCATAAAAAACCTCGGGTGATGGCAACTACCGATCACCAAACTTCAATATAAGAAAAATAGTTACAACTTTGGATGATAATGAGCTGAGTACAAGGATCACTATAGTTTCGAGTGTCTAAGCGTGTGAGAGTTGTGTTGTGTGTTCTTCCGAATGAGGAAGAGTGTTATATATACAAGTGTAGGTGACCTATTTTAGGTAAAAAGACTAATAATCAGCTCATTACCCCTTTAGAAATAAAAGTAAATCTAGCCTAAATTATCGCCCTTAAATCATGCCAAGTTTCCATATCCTTCACAACGTTCATCTCCGATTAAGCACATGCTATAGTTGTAAAGACGTGTCCTTTAATTGTGATGCTAAGAGCGGATCCTGCTAGTCATTCCTGCAAAACAATATTAAATTCAACGAAAGCAACTGTTAGCATGAGGATCCTATGATGGTTCGTGATCCTGATCCTGGAACTCTGCTGAGGATTACTATCTGCCAAAGAAACAAGGATCACTGGTTAGGATCACATGTGAGGATCATGTATTGTAAAAATCCAGCCCTAACAATTGCCCCCAAAATATAAGGAGTTCATTGTAAATTAACGAGTTATATTTTGCTTTGATCTTATCTGCAACGAACAATTCGGATAACTAGCCGTTAATTTCGAACTAGCCGTTGCAACCTTTACGTCATTGAGGTGACATCCCTGCAAATCATGATTATAAATAGGAGATAGGGTTAGGATCAATCTTCATTTAAATTCAAGATATTCTCCCTTTATAATCTCTACCGAAGATTAATCAGGTATTCTCTTCTCTTTCTTCCCTCTCTTGCTCTGTTTTTCTGCTTTTATCCTGCCAAGAGTATGTTGCTTCGAAATTCTCCTCACAAGGATCACAAGAAGATCAGTCCCTTGAAAAGCCAAGGGATCGTCAAAGACTCTCCTACAGAGAGGTGCTGTTTTACTGATGCTCATGTTGATAGGATCCGTCACTGTTTTCCGGCGGATACCGTCTTCAAGTCTTTTACTCCCACCGCTCTGAGTGATTTCGTTTCCGACGCCTGGGTGGCCTTTCCTGCCACTCCGTTTACCATAGGATATTCATATCCTTTTCCAGCTTTCACCCAGTCCTTCTTTTCTCTGACCGGTATGTCCTACATCCAGGCCATGCCGATGATCTGGAGGGTTCTGTGTACCCTTGAGAGGATCATCGAGCAGGAGGGGATTGACTTAGGGATGCCGGAGCTGGCCGAGTTATATGATCTTACCACATTTGGTTCCTGTCGATACTTGTTGAAACGGAAAGCTGGAGAGGATCACCCTGTTTTTAAGGTCACAAAAAATGATACCAACTGGAAGCGACGATTTTTCTTTGTTAGGAGAGATACCATCCCTAACGGGGAGGATCTGCCCAAGGAGTGGGCTACTCATGGTAGGATAGAGGATCCTGAAAGGATCGCCATCAAACTTGTCTCTTATGATGAGGATCACTAATGTCTTTTTTGTCTCTTGTGTTTTTTCAGCTATATCCGTTACTCATCTCAAGTTAACTCCTGCTGCCAGAGAGAGAGTTTTAGCTTTCAAGAAGCTTGATCCTGAGACCAGAAGTTTTCAAGTCACCATCCAAGATTCACAAGAAGTATCCTCCGCATCTGCCACAATGTCAAGTAAGTATCCTTACCAAAAAGTAAGTTCTATGCAAAAATATTAAATTAGTTAGGAGACTTATCTTGTTTTGATTGTGTAGGTGCTGGGAAATCTGCTAAATCCGCCAAGTCTGCCTCCTTGTTTGGGATTGATGATCTTGCCAACGTCAAGTCTTTGAAGAAGAAGACTCCTGCTGCTAGTCCCTCTGCTTCAGCCCCTAAATTACCCATTAGGGGTAAGGGAAAGAAGAGGAAGGCTCCGGAAGATCTTCAAGGATTTCCTCTGCTCCGCCAACAGTTTCTCGACTATGTCAATGAGGTAAGGATCATTGCCCCTGTCGGTTATCCTGATGGTATTGAGGATCATCTGTGTCTGACGTCATATCCTGTTTCTCTTGCAGAGATTTACCGAAATAGAGACTTATGTTAATCACGTTGAAGATCAAGACCGCCAGATTGCCGACCTTCAACAGATGGGTGTGCTGAAGGATCTCAAGATAGCTGATCTTGAGAAGGAGCTCCGGGCTACCAAGGATAAAGCTGTCAAAGCACTGATCAGCTTTGACTACGAGAAGCGTGACATCACCCAGGATGCTAAGGTCTCTGCTGCGATAACTATGTATAAGATCCAGCTGCAGATGGCTGCAGAGGCTCAGGATCCTTCCTTTGACAAAGGCACATGGGACGTGGAAGGTTGGAAGGCAAGGCTAGCAGAGTTGGAGGATGAGGACGAAGCAGAGGAGATCCCAATGCTGGAGGGCGGCGATGCTGACAAGGATCAGGGTGGAGAAGCTGGTGGTGATGGAGCAGCAAAGGTGTGAGCTGCTGGATTGGGCGATGATGGATATTTCGAGACTAGGCCGGAGCCCAATTTTTTTTGAGTTTGGCAGTGGTTTGTTTGTGGTTTGAAACAATTATGGTTTGTAATCTTTGAACAATAGTTTTTAGGGTTAAGGATCCTGGATCCTTTGAACAATAGGTAGGATCGCAAAAGGTGGAGGGATCCTCTGTTTGGGGGATGAAGCCTTTGTGATCCTGCCGCCTTTAATTTCCGGCACCTGCTAAGACCGCATAGACAATGGACACCCTTTGCCAACCCATGTGGACGGGCCACGTTTTGCTGGTAGAAATGTGGGTTGGCAATTTTGACAACTTTTTGAAAGGGTTTAAGATCCTTTTGTTAATAATATAACTCTAATCTTTCTGGCTTATCTCGTGTTGTTATCCTTTATTTATCTTCTTATTTCCCAGTTTTTAGAAACATATTTGTTAGAGTAACAAGAGTTGAGCAAACCATGTTTAATAAATTTAGGATATGATCCTAGATCAAATATCCTATCATTGAAAATTTTCAAGGATCATAGTTTTAGTTGTCAAAGTGTAGGGGTTGTTTAGTATAATCAAAATAGTCAAGGATCATACCTGAGGATCCAAGTCAGGATCCTAACCTTTAATCAAGATAACCATAAGTGAAATTTTAATGGATGATAAGGATTAAGGATCCTTATTTGTTTAACTTTGAGAACCTGAAAAATGGAATATATCTTGGGACTAAGCCAATGTAAAAGATAAATTAGTAGCTGGGGACATGCCCAAAGGATAACTGGGGATGATCCCAAAGGATCACTGGGGACAAGCCCAAAGGATAACTGGGGACAAGCCCAAAGGATCGTATGTAAACTGGAGTATGGCCCTTACTGGAGACTATCCAAACTTAGTGACATGAAAATGTCAAAACCTTAGCTAACGTGAAAACGTTAGAAACCTTATGAACGGATGTATGGTACGTCTACCATTATACGTAGGATCCTGGGTATAGCCAGTACGATGAGGTTGTCAGCCCCGGAAGTGGGTACTGGTCCCAAAGACGTGAACTATATCAGGATCATCGTGCGCTGCTGGCGGAAACTGGGGATAATCCCAAGGATAACTGGGGACAAGCCCAAGGATCTGCGTTGCTTTTGAAGATCTTTGACGATATGCTGTAGATACCTGAACTATCATAACTCAAATGGTTCGTGAGAAAAGGATGAAGGATACAGGATCCTTATCCTTTGGTAAAAAGTAAGGAAATGTAATAGTTTCACGATAAGGACATTACCAGAGTAAGGATCACTGACATCACCGGGATCCTTTGAGGATACTTCAATATAAGGATCACATGCTGGAAGGATTACGTTCACATAAAGTATCTTTTTAAGTGAACAGCATTCCAGGCTCTTGGTAATAAGTTTCCTTCCATGGTTAGCAATCTGTATGCCCCCTTTCCTGCTTCAGCCTGAATCAAGTAAGGGCCTTCCCACTTTGGTGCTAACTTTCCGTCAGCAGGATTAATAGTGTTTTGGAATGTTTTTCTCAACACCATATCTCCGACTTGGAACTTCCTTATCCTAACATTTTTGTTGTAAGCACCAGCCATTCTTTGTTGGTAGCTTGACATCCTTATCCTAGCCAGGTCCCTGATTTCCTCAATGGTATCCAAATCCTGAGCCAGGATTGTAGCATTCTCTTCAGGATCACGAGCACTTGTTCTAGCGGTTGGGATCACCATCTCTGTTGGGATCACTGCTTCTGCCCCAAATACTAAAGAAAAAGGTGTTTGACCAGTGGCATTCTTGGGAGTTGTCCTGTCAGCCCATAGCACATAAGGTAACTCTTCTGCCCATTTTCCCTTCTTGGATCCTAGCTTCTTCTTCAGATTGTTGATGATGATCTTGTTGGATGATTCTGCTTGGCCATTGGCCTGTGGATGAACTGGTGTTGATGTTATCATCTTGATTCCCCAACTGTCACAAAAGTTAGTAGTTCTGCTTCCAATGAATTGGGAACCATTATCACATATACAATTTCAGAGGGAATGCCAAATCTAGTTATAATGTTTCTTTTGATAAAGGATATAACTTCTTTTTCCCTGACTTGAGCAAAAGCTTCAGCTTCTATCCACTTAGAGAAGTAGTCAGTCATGGCGAGCATAAATACTTTTCCACCAGGTGCTTTAGGGAGCTTGCCAACTATATCCATTCCCCATCTCATGAATGGCCAAGAGGATGGTATGGGGTGTAGCAATTCAGCTGGTTGATGAAGGATATTGCTGTGTCTTTGACAAGGATCACATTTCCTAGCATATTCTACAGCATCCCTTTTCATGGTTGGCCAGTAGTATCCTGTTCTAAGGATCCTTGAGAATAATGCCCTGCCCCCAGTGTGGTTTCCACAATCTCCTTCATGGAAGTCTCTCAACACTTCTTCAATTTCAGGATCCTCAATACATCTCAAATATGGTCCTGCAAGGGATCGTTTATATAGCACATTATTTAAGATTGTAAATTGAGATACCTTAATCCTGAAAGCTCTAGGATTTTCTCCCATCGGAATCTCCCCGTGTTGCAAGTATTTCATGATTGGTGAGACCCATGATCCTGAATAAGATTGAGCTTCTTCACTAGGGATTACTGCAGTATCCTCTTCTATTTCCATGGCCACTTGATTTTCAATAGCAGGAGCCAGGATATGGATGATAGGGATACTTATATCTTCTGGAATCTTTAAGGATGATCCTAGGTTGGCCAATGCATCAGCTTCCGTGTTATCCTCCCTTGGTACCTGTGTTAAGCTGAAAGAAACAAAAGAAAGTGCCAATTCCTTGACTATCTCTAAATATTTGGTTAGTTTTTCACCTTTAACAGCATAGGATCCATTAAAGTGATTGGTGATCAATAATGAATCTACATATACTTTAAGATACTTTACCCCCATATCCTTAGCAATTTGTAAGCCAGCAATTAAGGCTTCATATTCAGCCTCATTGTTAGTTGCTTGGAACTCACAGGCTATGGAGTGGGGTATTATGTCCCCCTGTGGCGATTTTAGTAGTATCCCGAGTCCTGTGCCCTTGACGTTTGAGGATCCATCGGTGTGTAGTATCCAAGGATCCTTGGTCTCATCCAGCTGCTAGACTTCCAATTCTGCTTCTTTTTGTAGATCACTACTGAAATCAGCCACAAAGTCAGCTAATGCTTGGGATTTAATGGCTGTTCTTGGCTCGTATCTTATATCATGGGCACTAAGCTTTACTGCCCACTTAGCCATTCTTCCTGACATCTCTGGTTTCCTTCATGATCCTTAACAAGGACAACACTTACAGCGGTTGAGGATACCGCCAAATATAAGGATAACACATCTCCTTTTTCAGGCTTTGTTAATGCTGGTGCTGAGGACATATATTCTTTAAGGGCTTGTAAAGCATTCTCATGTTTCTCAGTCCATTCAAACTTCTTGTTCTTCCTTAGGATATCGTAAAATTCTTTACACTTTTCTGAGGATTTTGATATGAATCTGTTCAGAGCTGCTATCCTGCCTGTTAGCCTTTGCACATCCTTAGCGTTGGCAGGGGACTTGATGTTCACTAGTGCTTTAATTTACTCCGGACTTGCTTCAATACCTCTCTGAGTTACCATATATCCTAGGAATTTACCTGCCTTAACGCCAAAGTGGCATTTTGAAGGATTAAGCTTCATGTTATAGTTATCAAGGATATCAAATGCTTCTTCCAAATCCCTTAGGTGATCCTCAGCTTTCTTTGATTTGACTACCATATCATCTATGTATACTTCCATAGTTTGTCCAATTTGATCTTTGAACATCATATTTACCAGCCTTTGATATGTTGCACCTGCATTCCTTAGTCCAAAAGGCATGGCAATATAACAATACAAACCTGTTGGGGTCATAAAGGCTGTATCCTCTTGGTCAGATGGTTCCATCTGAATTTGTTGGAATCCAGATGATGCATCCATAAAGGTCAACAGTTCATGCCCCGCTGTTGCATCCACCATGGAGTCAATCTGGGGTAATGGGAAAGGATCCTTGGGACATGCCTTATTTAGATCGGTGAAGTCGACACATACCCTCCACTTTCCATTTTTCTTTTGGACAACGACCACATTGGCTAACCATTTTGGATACTTTACCTCTCTGATCATACCTGTTTTGGTCAAAAATCACACAAGGATAATGTAACCAAACTTTATGTAAACGGGGTATGATGCTTGGTTAGTTATAAAAGTAAAGGATCACTTTTATGAGAAATATGCAAAGACAAAGTGATTTATACGAGGAAAAAGCCCTTGATCAATGTATGATCTCCGGCATAAAAAACCTCGGGTGATGGCAACTACCGATCACCAACTTCAATATAAGAAAAATATAGTTACAACTTCGGATGATAATGAGCTGAGTACAAGGATCACTATAGTTTCGAGTGTCTAAGCGTGTGAGAATTGTGTTGTGTGTTCTTCCGAATGAAGATGAGTGTTATATATACAAGTGTAGGTGACCTATTTTAGGTAAAAAGACTAATAATCAGCTCATTACCCCTTTAGAAATAAAAGACAATCTAGCCTAAATTGCCGCCCTTAAATCAAGCTAAGTTTCCATATCCTTTGCAACGTCTATCTCCGATTAAGCTAATGCCATAATTGTGAAGACGCGTCCCTTGGTTATGATGCTAAGAGCGTATCCTGCTAGATGTTCCTGCAAGATAACATTGTATTAAAAGAAGGTAACCGTTAGCATGAGGATCCTATAATGGTCCATGATCCTGATCCTGAAGTCCTGCTGAGGATCACTGTCTGCCAAAGAAAGAAGGATCACTGGTTAGGATCACGTGTAAGGATCATGTATAATAAAAATCCAGCCCTAACAATTGCCCCCAAAATATAAGGAGTTTATTGTAAATTAATGAGTTATATTTTGCTCTGATCTTATCTTCAACGGACTACTCGGATAACTAGCCGTTATAAGCGGACTAGCCGTTGTGATCATTACGTCATAGATGTGACAATCCCTGCAAATCATGATTATAAATAGGAGATAGGGTTGGGATCATTCTGCATTTAAATTCGAGATATTTTCCCTTTATAATCGCCACCGAAGATCGATCAGGTATTCTCTCTTCTTCTCTTTTCATTCTTCCTTCTCTTGCTCTGTTTTCTTGCTCCCCTGTTTTTATTCTGCTGTGAGGATGTTGCTCCGAAACTCTCCCCATAAGGATCACGAGAAGAGCAGTCCCCTAAAAAGCCAAGGGATCATCAAGGACTCTCCTACGGAGAGATGTTGCTTTACTGATGCTCATGTAGACAGGATTCGTCATTGCTTTCCGGCGAATGCTGTTTTCAAATCCTTCACACCTACTGCTTTGAGTGACTTTGTTTCAGACACCTGGGTGATCTTTCCTGCAACTCCATTTACCATAGGATATTCCTATCCTTTTCCGGCCTTCACCCAATCTTTCTTTTCTCTGACCGGCATATCTTATATCCAAGCTATGCCGATGATCTGGAGGGTCTTGTATACCTTCGAGAGGATCATCGAGCAGGAGGGGATTGATTTGGGGATGGCAGAGTTGGCCGAACTTTATGATCTTACCACGTCTGGTTCTCATCGATACTTGCTGAAACGGAAAGCCGGGGAGGATCACCCTGTTTTGAAAGTTACCAAAAATGACACAAACTGGAAGCGTCGTTTCTTCTTTGTGAGAAGGGATTCCCTCCCTGATGGGAATGATCTGCCCAAGGAGTGGGCCACCCATGGTAGGATAGAGGATCCTGAAAGGATCACCATCAGACTGGTCTCTTATGATGAGGATCACTAATGTCTTGTTTTTTGTTTATTGTGCAGCTGTCTCCATTGCTCATCTCAAGTTAACCCCTGCTGCCAGAGAGAGGGTCCTTGCTTTCAAGAAGCTTGATCCTGAAATCAGAAGTTTTCAAGTCACCGTCCAAGATTCTCAAGAAGTATCCTCCGCATCTGCCACTATGTCAAGTAAGTATCCTTATAAAAAAGTAGGTTATATGTAAGATTGTTTAATTAGTAAGGGAACTTATCTTTTTTTGATTGTGTAGGCGCTGGGAAACCTGCTAAGTCTGCCAAGTCTGCCTCCAAGTTCGGGATTGATGAACTTGCCAATGTCAAGTCTTCAAGAAAGAAGACTTCTGTTGCCAGTCCCTCTGCTTCGGCCCCTAAGGCACCTGTTAGGGGTAAGGGGAAAAAGAGAAAGACTTCTGAGGATCTCCAAGGATTTCCCCTGATCCGCCAACAGGTAAGGATCATTGCCCCTGTTGGTTATTGTCACACCCCCAAAATCCACCTGCGGAGTACCACCGCTTGGGAGCGTGACTGACCAGGATCAAGCCATCAATCATATCAAACATAGCATTTAATAATAAAAGTAATTAATGTAGTTCATCATGACACGATTGATGTTTCAAAACCAAACATTATTTATGTAGCGGAAGCATAGTAATGTAATCTCAAAACAGTTATAAGTTCAGATATCGTTCATGATCCAAATCCCACAACGACCTGCTCCTCCCTGTGCAAGCTCCATAAAGTACCTAAGGTCCTGCAAGGCATGCAGCAAAATAATCAACAAACTAGTTGAGCGAGTTCACAGAAAGTAAGTTCATAACATAGCGCATAAGTTTAGCTAGTGGGGGCTTCCCATACTAGTACGTACTAAAGGTGGGGGCTTCCCAAACCTTGTGTTTATATTACCGGTGGGGGCTTCCCACGTTTATCCTTACTAACGAGGGCTTCTCATTAGTGGTACTTACTAGACTAACTTCCAACCATGTGTTCTTCTTTACCGAGAACAGGAATACGTACTGGGTCCCGTAGGCTTTACGTGACGTGCCCTTCCCCGAGGACAGTGGTACGCGTGGGGGCTACGTAGGCTTTACGCAGCGAATGATAAACAGCCCAAATAACATATCATAAACACCACTTGTGTGATTCAAATATCTAAGCCCGAATGATAAACAGCCCAAATAACATATCGGCCCAAACAGATAAGCAGTCCAATAACATAACAGTCATAAGTCCAATTAGCAGTCAATCGAATTGGGCCCGTGACAAGGTAGGCCCAAAACAGTGTACGTGCAAAGGTGGTCTCGAGTCGCAACCAGCGATCTCGAGTCGCAACCGGGTTATGAGTCGCAACAGCTGGTTACGAGTCGCAACAGGTGGTCTCGGTTCGTCATGGTCCGGTTACGAGTCGCAACGGGACTCGCAACCATGGTTTCGGCTTGTGTTGCTGGGTGTGAGGTTCCGAGTCGCAACGGGACTCGCAAACTCGGTCTCGACTCGCAATCTGTGCCGCAACAAGCTGTGTAACGGTTTCTTTATCAACAATTCAATCAGCTCCGAAAAATCAGCTAACAATTAGGCAGTTTCACAATAAAGATCAACCACAATCAATTTCCAAATCAAACAATAGTTAATCAGCGATCATGAGCATTCATATCCACTAAGAACAGTGAATTCATCTTCAAGCAAACATACAACCGGTTCGTAATGAAACATATAGTAATCGGTTATATATTATTTGTTTGGTTTCAATCATGCAGACCTATCATTCATCCTAACCGATTAACACATACATGGATCGATTAGAAATCAGAATTAACATCAACTTACAATCCGATTATAATTCAGCACATCAACACACATTACCGAAAGCAATACATAGATCCTGTTTTGTTTACTAGCATGAACCTTAATCGGTTGTGTAATAACATTCCTAGTAAACATACACAACATCAAGCGATATACTAACCGAGATGAAGACAAGAATCGAGCCGAGAGCTTCAAAGATGGAGGTGTGATCGCCGGTTCCGAGAGCGAGAGTGTTTGTGCGTGCTTCTTGGTTGCCGAAAGGTTGTAAAACTAAACCCTAATCGTATAAGCGAACATATATATGTGTGGGAGAGATGTGGGCCGAACCCCACATGGGTTTTCTCATGGTCTCGAGTCCACTAAATGGACCGAGTGGGTTTGTGTTCGGTGCGGTTTGATAATTATAACACTAAATCACATAATTCACGTAATATGTATCATTCAATCAATCACTTAATCGCAATAGTTCATATAGTTACACGTATATAATAGACGGTAAGTACGAGTTGTCACATTATCCCCAACTAATTGGAAATTTCGTCCCGAAATTTGGTATGCACTCACTGAGGAAGCTAGGTAAACTGTATTGTTCACTGATTTTCCTGGGGTGTCACATCCTCCCCCCGTTGATCTGGAATTTCGTCCCGAAATTCCGAAGTAGTAGCTTCAGCCTCAGTAGTGGTAGCATTGGTTTCGAATAACTGGGGGTACTTTTCTGTCATCCTGTCTTCGCGTTCCCAGGTGTACTCTGGGCCACGTTTGGAGTTCCAACGAACTCGAACAAGAGGGATTCTCTTGCTTTTGAGGACCTTCACATCCCGGTCCGTGATTTCTACTGGTTCCTCGACGAACTGCAACCGCTCGTCGATAGTGAGTTCCTTAAAAGGAATGATGAGGGTTTCATCTGATAGGCACTTCTTTAGGTTCGACACATGAAAGACATTGTGAACTGCCCCGAGTTCAGCTGGTAGGTTCAACTTGTATGCTACTTTGCCAATCTTTTCTATGATTTCGAATGGTCCGACGTACCGCGGATTTAGTTTGCCCCGTTTGCCAAAACGAACTACACCCTTCCAGGGTGAAACTTTTAATAGAACCCGGTCCCCGACCTGAAATTCCAAAGGCTTTCTACGCTTATCCGCGTAGGATTTCTGACGGTCGCGTGCTGCCGCCATGCGCTGTCGTATCTGTGCAATCTTTTCTGTGGCGTCCACTACGATCTCTGGACCCGTAATCTGACTATCCCCCACCTCTGCCCAACAGAGAGGTGACCGGCATTTACGCCCGTACAATGCCTCGAATGGAGCGGCTTGAATGCTGGTGTGATAACTATTATTATACGAGAACTCCACCAAAGGGAGATGCTTTTCCCAGCCGTTGCCGAAATCGATAACGCATGCCCTAAGCATGTCTTCAAGTGTTTGAATCGTTCGCTCAGACTGCCCATCCGTCTGAGGATGATATGCTGTGCTCATGTCTAACCGTGAGCCGAAAGATTTGTGCATCGCTTGCCATAGCTCTGACGTGAATCGTGCATCGCGATCCGAAATGATAGATGTGGGCACCCCGTGCCTCGAAACAACTTCTTTAAGGTAGATGTCTGCGAGAGTGGAGAACTTATCTGTTTCCTTTATAGCTAGGAAGTGTGCAGACTTGGTGAGTCGATCCACGATCACCCATATGGTATCATTCCCACGCTGGGATCTAGGTAGGCCGGTAACGAAATCCATGGAAATTTCTTCCCATTTCCATTGAGGTATTTTAGGCTGCTGAAGGAGGCCAGCTGGTTTCTGGTATTCAACCTTGACTCTCGCACAGGTCAAGCATTTTCCAACGTACGTAGCAATGTGGGCCTTCATGCTAGGCCACCAATAAGTAGTGCTGATGTCGTGGTACATTTTATCCGACCCTGGATGTACCGAATAGCGAGACTTGTGTGCTTCGTCCATCACAAGTTCGCGTAGACCGCCATAAAGTGGGACCCAAATACGCCCCATTACATAGTAGGCGCCGTCCGCCTTCTGTTCCATTCGTTGTCGTGAGCCGCGTAAGGCTTCAGCCTTGACATTTTCGGGCTTCAATGCTTCTACCTGAGCATCTCGTATCTGTGCAGGAAGGCTAGACTGAATCGTAAGCTGTAGCGCTCGCACGCGCTTCGGTAAAGTGTCTTTTCGACTAAGGGCGTCAGCCACAACATTGGCTTTGCCTGGATGGTACTTGATGGCGCATTCATAGTCATTCAGTAATTCAACCCATCTTCGTTGACGCATGTTCAAATCCTTCTGCTTAAGAATATGCTCGAGACTTCTGTGATCGGTGTAAATCGTGCACCTGGTACCGTACAGGTAGTGTCGCCATATCTTAAGCGCAAAAACAACAGCTCCCAGCTCTAGATCGTGCGTCGTGTAGTTCCGTTCATGAACCTTGAGTTGACGAGAGGCGTAAGTGTTTTGGTCAAAAATCACACAAGGATAATGTAACCAAACTTTATGTAAACGGGGTATGATGCTTGGTTAGCTATGAAAATAAAGGATCACTTCTGTGATGAATATGCAAAGACACAATGATTTATACGAGGAAAAAGCCCTTGATCAATGTATGATCTCCGGCATAAAAAACCTCGGGTGATGGCAACTACCGATCACCAACTTCAATATAATAAAAATGTAGTTACAACTTCGGATGATAATGAGCTGAGTACAAGGATCACTGAGTGTCTAGGTGTTGAGAGTTGTGTCGTATGTTGTGTGTGTTCTTCCGAATGAGGAAGATGGGTATTTATACATGTGTAGGTAACTTATTTTAGGTAGATAGACCACTAATCAGCTCATTACCCCTTTAGAAATAAAGATAATCTAGCCTAAATTGCTGCCCATTAATCAAGCTAAGTTTCCATATCCGGTACAACGTCTATCTCCAATTTAGCTCTTGCCATATTTGTGAAAGCGCGTCCCTGGATCATGATATGTAGGGCATATCCTGCTAGATGTTCCTGCAAAATAATATTGTAGTAATCAAAAATGACCGTTAGTATAAGGATCACCTCAATGTCCCGTGATCCTGATCCTGAGGTCCGGCTGAGGATCACTGCCTGCCAAAGAAATAAGGATCACTGGTTAGGATCACGTATAAGGATCATTCATAGTAAAAATCCAGCCCTAACAATTGCCCCCAAAATATAAGGAGTTAAATGTAAATAGATGAGTTATATTTTGTTTTGAGCTTATCTCTAACGGACGATTCCGATTTACTAGCCGTTGCATATGGACTAGCCGTTATGATATTTACGTCACTGATGTGACAATCCCTGCGAATCATCATTATAAATAGGAGATAGGGTTAGGATCACTTTGTATTTAAATTCGAAGTATCTCCCTTTATAATCGTCACCGAAGGCTTTGATCAGGTATCATTTTCTTCTTTCTCTTCTTTGCTCTGTTCTTTCTTGCTTTTACTCTGTTTTTTGTCTCGAACATGCTTCTTCGGAATTCACCGCACAAAAGCTCTAAGAAGGATAGTCCCTTGAAAAGCCAGGGGATTATCAAGGATTCTCCTATGGAGAGGTGCTGTTTTACCGATATCCAGATAGACAAGATTCGCCATTGCTTCCCGGCGAATGTTGTTTTTAAGCCTTTTGACCCTACTGCTTTGAGTGATTTTGTTTCGGACACTTGGGTGGCCTTTCCTGCTACCCCTTTCCTCATCGGGTACTCATATCCTTTTCCGACATTTACCCAATCCTTCTTTTCTCTTGCCGGCATCTCATATATCCAAGCTATGCCGATGATCTGGAGGGTTCTATATACCTTCGAGAGGATCATCGAGCAAGAAGGGATTGATTTGGGGATGTCAGAGTTAGCTGAACTTTATGATCTCACCACCTTTGGTTCTCACCGGTACTTGTTGAAACGGAAAGCTGGGGAGGATCATCCAATCTTCAAGGTTACCAAGAATGATAACAACTGGAAACGTCGATTTTTCTTTGTTAAGAGGGATTCCATCCCGGATGGAAAGGATCTGCCCAAGGAATGGGCCACTCATGGTAGGGTAGAGGATCCTTGAAGGATCACTATCAGTCCTGTCTCTTATGATGAGGATCACTGATGTCTTTTCTTTTTTGCAGCTATCTCTGTTGCTCACTTAAAGTTGACCCCTGCTGCCAAAGAAAGAGTGTTAGCTTTCAAGAAGCTTAATCCTGAAGTCAGAAGCTTCCAAATCATTATCCAAGATTCTCAAGAGATATCCTCTGCATCTGCCACAATGTCAAGTAAGTATCCTCATAGAAAATAAGTTTTATGTGAAAGTATTTAATTTAACAAGGGAACTTATCTTGTTTTTGAATTGTGTAGGTGCCGGAAAGTCTGCCAGGTCCGTTAAGTCTGCCTCCAAGTTTGGGATCAGTGACCTTGCCAACGTCACTTCCTCAAAGAAGAAAGCTCCCGCTGCTAGCCCTTCAGTCTCAGCTCCTAAAGCGTCCATTCGGGGCAAAGGGAAAAAGAGGAAAGCTTCTGATGAACTCCAAGGATTCCCTCTCCTTCGCCAGCAATTTCTTGATTACGTGAATGAGGTAAGGATCACTGCCCCTGTAGGTTATCCGCCTATCATATTTTACGTATCCTGCTTTTCTTGAGGATCACCTGAGTCTGAGCTTGTCTTTATTCTCTTGTTTGCAGAAACTTGCTGAGATTGAAACTTATCTTGGCAATGTTGAGGACCAGGAGAGCCAGATTGCTGATCTTCAACAAATGGGCGTGCTTAAGGATCTCAAGATAGGAGATCTTGAGAAGGAGCTCCGGGTCATGAAGGCTGAGGCTGCTCAGAGGTTGATTGATATGGATAACGAGAAGCAGGAGATCACCCAAGATGCTAAGGTCTCCGCGGCAATTGCTATGTATAAGATTCAACTTCAGATGGCCGAGGAAGCTCAGGATCCTACCTTTGATAAAGGCTCGTGGGATGTTGAAGGTTGGAAGGCAAGGCTGGCAGACCTTGAGGACGAGGATGAGGCTGAGGAGATCCCCATGCTGGAAGGTGGTGATGCTGGCAAGGATCAGGGTGAAGCGAGTGGAGCTGGTGGTGATGGTGCAGCGAAGGTTTGAGCTGCAAGATTGGGCAATGATGGAAACTTCTAGACATAGCCGGAGCCCAATTTTTTTTTTTTTTGTTTAGTGGTTGTGATGTTTTAAAACAATGATGGTCTGTATTTGAACAATAGTTTAGGGTTGAGGATCCTGGATCCTTTGAACAATAGGTAGGATTACAAAAGGTGGAGGGATCCTCTGTTTGGGGGATGAAGCCTTTGTGATCCTGCCGCTTTTACTTTCCTGCAAAAATGCTAAGACCGCATAGACAATGGACACCCTTTGCCAACCCATGTGGACGGGCCACGTTTTGCTGGTAGAAATGTGGGTTGGCAATTTTGACAACTTTTTTGAAAGGGTTAATGATCCTTTGGTTTAATAAATAAAATCTTAAACTTTTGTCGCTTATATTGTGTTATTATCCTTTTTGATTTTCAATTGTTTTGACACATGTTTGTTTGAAAAGTTGAGCAAATTATGTTTAAGAAATTTAGGATATGATCCTGGATCAAATATCCTATAATCGGAAATTTTCAAGATAGTTTATTTTAAGGATCATAGGTTCAGTTGCCAAGGTCTAAAGGTTATTCAAATGAATAAAGAAATTGAAAGTATTTAAGGATCATACCTGAGGATCCAAGTTAGGATCCTAACTTTTAATCGGAGTTACCATAGGTAAAACTTTTAATGGATAATAAGGATTAAGGATCCTTAATTGTTTAACTTCGAAAACCTGAAAAAATGGAATACAACTTGGGACTAAGCCAATATAAAGGATAAGTTAGTAACTGGGGACAAGCCCAAAGGATAACTGAGAATGATCCCAGAGGATCACTGGGGACGAGCCCAAAGGATAACTGAGGATGATCCCGGAGGATCACTGGGGACAAGCCCATAGGATAACTGAGGATGATCCCGGAGGATCACTGGGGACAAGTGTTGGTGCACTTTGTGTCTGTACTTTGTCTATATTTTGTAATGTATAAAACGATGTCTTTTGTCGTTGTATTTACGTCCTTTATGTGTGTTTATGTATTGTAATGTGTTGTTTGACCAAGTCAACCATCCTCCTGGTTTGACTTGGCCAAACTTGAACACTTAGTAGTTGAAAGATGATATGCCACGAAGGATGTCATCGAAGGATGTTTAGTATCCTTCGATGACTTCGAAAGATGTCCTTCGAAGTATCTCTGTGGACCTCGAAGGATGTACAATCCTTCGAGGTATGCTTAGATCCTTCGAGATCTTTCGAATGGCTTTCTGGTCGACAGATAATCCTTCGATCAGAATGTCTATCCTTCGTGCATGGGAATCTGTTTTGGGTATATATATCCATGAAGGGTTTCACTTTCACATAAGTTCTGATAAGTTTCTGTCCAAAGTGTGTGTTCTTGATAGAGAGCTTTTGTGTGTGAAACCCAGGTCTTTGTTAGAGTGTATTTTCAGTTTGGTCAAGGTCTGTAACCGTGTCCACTGAAATACAAGAGAAAACTTTGATACTTGCTTGTCTACTCTTTCTCTTGTTCACTTTGCTTACATATAAACTCCGGTTTGCTTGCTAGCTTGGATTCCGCACTTGCTAGTGGGTTAAACATAACAAGGAATAGGTTAAACCTCAACCTCCGAGGGACCTACAAGTGGTATCAGAGCCGTGGCTCTTTTCCTTGTTAAAACCGGGTTTTTGTGCAAGACTTGGTAGTTTTTGGACAAAAAGTTTCTTGGTTTAGCACCCGTTTTTAGTGTGTTTTCTGGATTTTAACCATAAAAACGTGTTCTAAACTAACCGGGTGTGTTACGGGAAGGTTTGGGTAACTTAAAAATCATATCCGATAGTTTTTCTGTTTTCCGACCATTATTCCGGTCAAATTCCGGTTGCCTTGGTGTGGATAAGAAGGTTCTATTTTGGGTATTATTTTTGAAAGTCAAACTGTTTTGTGAAAAGGTGGTGTCAGGACATCCTCTTTTGCCGAAAGCAGGTCACCAACCACATCAACTTTTCACCAACTTTTGTACCTTTCTGTACTTGTGTCAGAACCATCGAAAGATAACTTTCGAACTCGAAAGATATCCTTCGAACTAGGAGATTCGAAAGATAGCCATCCTTCGAACATCCTTCGAAGTCAGCAGGTTATCCTTCGAGTCAAGGAATCTTTTTGAAAGATCATCTTTCGAGTCACTGTTCATTTCGAAAGATAAGGATCCTTCGTGAAGGTGAATCTTTCAAGGTTATCCTTCGAGGTCATCGTTCGAATCTCAACAGTAATCTTTCGACACTGTTGATCCTTCGAACTGGTGTGATCTTTCGTGGATCCTTCGAGTCTTAATTTTTTAGACTTAACAGTTGTGAATTTCAGGTCTTTCGATCCTCAATCCTTCGGCTGCTTGCTATCCTTCGAAACTTTTAACATAGTTTGTGAAAATCAACTTTTTATTAAGTTAATTTTCACAGAATATATTAAAATAGAAAATGGGTACAAACGGTCAATGGGATCCATCCGCATGGACGACAACAACCTTGAATCCACAATCATCCTCTACGCAATCTGCGTCAGATTTCGATAAAAATGCATGGATGCGGGCTATCGCTCCACCTCAAACTGCAATGATAACTGCAAGTCAGTGGGCGTTAGTTACAAATCAAAGCAACAGCATTCAAGCCATGATGCAGAACGATAGTGAAACCGGTACAAGTACAAAACCACCAAAATTGAATCATATCAATGACTGGGGATGGTGGAAGGAAAGGCTAAGAACGTATGTACAGGGGCAAGGTCAAGATCTCTGGATGTGTTTCTTCACTCCATTTGAAAATGAATTAGAAGTTGCAGGATCAAATCCAGAAACGTATAGCACCATGTCTGATGACGACAAGAAGAAGTTTGAATTAGAAAAGAAGGCATTCATGATTCTTACGCAAGCTCTTCATAAAGACATATACCACCAATTTGTTTACTGCACAACGACTAAAAGCTTGTGGGATATGTTAACTTTGAGATGTGAAGGAAATGCTCAATCAAGGAAGATTAAACAAGAGCTGCTGAAGAAAGAATTTGAGGGCTTTACATGCATGGAGAATGAGGGTTTAGCTGAGTTATCTACAAGATTTCACCATCTGCTGAGTGAAATGTTTGCTTTCAAAGTCACTGCCTCCCCACAAGAACTAGTGAAGAGATTTGCTGATAGCTTACCAGCAAAGTGGAGCAGTTATCTTGAAATCCTCAAGGAAAACGGTGTTCTGGATACGATTACCGTTTATGAGCTTATTCAGAAGTTAGAAAACAAAGATGTTGAAGAAAAGCTCAAGGCGAAAAGAACAGTCACTCCTCAGAATCCAGAGATGTATTTTGGGATTGCAGGTGGTATTAGTGGAGAAAAGCCAGCTTCTCAACATGCTAAGCTGCAAACTGCCTTCATTTCTAATTCCGGACCGTCCACAGCAGATCAGTTTGATCCATCAGCATATACTATGATCTCAAGACCAGATTCTTCTTCTTCTCAACAACAACAGTATATGCAACAGACAGCTCAACAGTTCACTCCACCATCTTTCCTAGATCCAAACAAAGCTCAACAGCAACAGGCACAACAACAAGGATTTTATGGAAGTTCTTCAAGCTTTCAAGCTACTTCCAATCCGAACACTGTCAGATTGGATACTTCAAATTTTTCTAAAGTCAGTGTTGAGATAGCCAAGGAACATATGGAGATGCTAAACACCTTGGTTAGTGCTTATTGTGGGATGGTTGCAGGTCAGATTGGAAACATCAATCTAACCAACGAAGATTACCAGCAAATTGACAAAGAAGAGTTTGAGATGATGGATATAAAGTGGGCCCTTGCTAGTGCCATTCGTAGAGCTAAAGAGTTTATGGAGAGAACAGGAAGAACCAGCTTGGAAAGCAACAACAACACCAAGTATGGTTTTGATAAAAATGCTGTCACCTGCTTCAACTGTGGTGAAAAGGGTCATTTCAAACGGGAATGTCAGAAGCCACCCAAGCAAGGCAATCAGAATCCTTTTAGGAATTCAAGACAGCCTCAGCAACAACAGAACAATTCTGACAGACAATTAGTTCCCGTGGGAGGAAATACTTCTGGATCCGCAAACTCTAATCCCCACAGAGGATTAGTTGTTCAAGCTGATGAGATTTGTAACTGGAGTGTTCAGCTTGGAGAAGGAGGTAATGGAGGTAATGGTGGCACAGCTTGTTATGCCAAGGTAGTTGAAAAGGTTGAAGAACCCGTGTCTGCTGGCGAATCTTCAGAAGATGAAGATAGCTCGGGTTACAGTGGAAGTGTTGATGGTGAATCACTTGATACTGGTGATATGTCAAGTGATGCTTTAGATCTGGAGGTTGATGAATTATTGGCTGATGCTGAAGCATTATGCAAGAGAAAGTCTATTCTGTGCCAGAAAGCTGCTGGAACTTCTGAGAAGCTTTCTCAATTTTTCTCTGAAGACGGATCTTTCTCTTTTCTTACAGCCTTCATGGCTCATGTTGAAGGACAAACCTCACAGGTATGTGATTCTAAACCTGACTCTGTGTCTGCTGTTGTTGAATGTGCTAAATGTCTAGAATATGCAGAAAAGGAAAGTCTGTTTGAAATCACACAAAAACACAATCAAGAATTGATTGTTGATCTTGCCAAAGCATCTGAAGCTAACTTCTTTTTAACCAAAAATGAAAAAGAATTTAAAGAAACAATTAAGTCATTAAAACATGATGTTTCTGAATTACAAAAGGCTGTTTTGAGAAAACAACATGCTAATAATAACTTAATTGACACAATTGAGAAACAAATGGTGGAGTTAGCTACAGCTCGATGCGAGTGTGATGCAATCAAGCAGAAATTGGACAGTTATTCCAATTCCCGCTTTGTTTTGGATCACATCATCAGTGTTCAAAAGGAAAAGGGGGATAAAAAATGTATTGGATACAAAAAATGTCCTCCCCCAATGAGCCACAATTATTCAAAACAGCCTGATGACGAGGATATGCCCCGTTTTGAACCTACTGTGCCACTTGCGCGAGATGACTTTGCTGCAGGCCTCGGGTTCAAAACTGGTACATCTTCCTCGGAACAATCAGCTTCTGAGAATGTGGAAAATTCATCGTGTGAAAAGGAACAGAGTCCTCCCATCATTGAGGATGCTGACTCTTCAGACGATGAATCTGAAGAAATTGTGAGGCCACAGTCTAACTCGGTTACACCAGACATTCCAGTTGAGAATCACATCTTGTGTGATCCAGCAGTGAAACCGAGTAAGGCTGAAACATCAAAGGCAATGAAACCCAGTGTACCTAGCAGTGAAACGAATAACTTGTTGTATACGCTCAAGGGAGACAGTAAAATTTATTCTGACAAGGATTTTCCAATCAAAAACGTAAATCAAGAGTTAATTGAGAAAATTTTTGAAGGAAGAACTGACAAGTTTTTGGGAAACAAGGGTAACAAAATTACGGTCACCCAATGTGAACCCGTTCCGTGTGAAGTAATTAGAAAACAATACGGAAATCAAAAATTGTCAAATGAGCGAAAACAACAAGTGAATTCTGGAAAAGGTAAAGAGCAGGTACAGGAAAAGAAAGCTCAAAAGGCACAAGCACCAAAGGTACAGCAGCTTAAAACTGCACAACCAAAGGTTCAACAACCTAAGGTTGAACAGTCTAAAGCTCCTCAACCTAAGGCTGCACAACCCAAAATTCTACAATCTAGGGTTGAGCAACCTAAGGTTCCTAGGGTGCAAAACAAGAGAGCTTCTGTCAAGAAAGGAGAACAGAAAATGAACTTTGTCGAGTCAAAGGGTACGGACAAATTGGAAACATTTCAAAATAAATCTAACATTGAATTCATAAAACAAGTTAGAATTTTAAAGAGAAATGATGAAAACAATTATACCCAACACACAAACGGATGTGACTTAGGTCCTAGCACATCTAAACCACAAAGTTCAGTTTCTGGTTCTCAGTCGAGTCATCAACACAGTTCTCCGAGGTTTGTAGAGCGGAGAATGTGTTTTGAATGTGGAACAATTGGGCACATCGTAAGATATTGCCCATATTTGAAGAAGTTGAAAGAAAAAGGAAGTGTTCCCCATGAAAACAATTACCAAAAACAACCAGTTTCCCCTAAACAAGACCCGCGTGTCTTACAAGAAAGGGAAAAGAAAGAAAAACAAAAGAACAAAAAGGTAATTGAGAAGGCCTTGAAATCTGAGGTCAAGGATGCAAAACCTGTACAAGCTAAGTCTGCAAACGTAAAACCAGTAAATACAAAAATGTTTAATTCAAATACTGGTAAAGTGCCACAAGCTTGGAAACAAAAGCAGGTATTGAATTCAGGGGGAGCACCAGAAGTTTTATTTCCTAATCATCAAGTGATAGAGATCACTTTCCTTGATGATCAAGGACGACCCAAGTCAACAAAGGCTTGGGTCCCCCTCTCAATCTGATGTGTTAACTGTATGTGCAGGCGGCTCCAGGAGGAACTGTTAATAGTCTTTGGATTGTCGACAGTGGAGCTTCCAGGCACATGACTGGAGACTATCGTCTTCTGTTCGATGTGAGAAGTATCAGAGGCGGATATGTCGCATTTGCAGGTGACAAGGGAGGTTACATTTCCGGCGAGGGAAGAATTTCTAATGGGATTGTGAGCTTTGACAAGATCAATTATGTACAACAATTGGATCACAATCTCTTGAGTGTTTCTCAAATCTGCGACAAGAAGTTCACCGTGCATTTTGATGATGCCGGTTGTTATGTGCTGAAGCCGGGTTTCAAGATCCCTCCTGAATGGATTCTCTTATCGGCTCCAAGGGTGAATGATCTATATGTCCTTGATATGAGCCAAGCTATTACTCAGTCCAAGCAAGTCACTTGTTTCATTTCAAAAGCCACTGAAAAGGAGACGATCTCTTGGCACAGACGAATGGGTCACATTCACCTTAGAAAAATGAATCACCTAGTCAAAAACAATCTGGTGAGAGGTGTTAATGTGAAGAACTTTCAGCTCCAAGATGTCTGTGTGCCATGTCAAAAGGGAAAGCAAACCAAGAAATCTCACCCACTGAAGAAAGTAAACACTGTCAACATGCCACTTGAGCGTTTGCATATGGACCTTTTCGGCCCAGTCAAACACAAGAGTGTGCATGGAGAAGTCTTCTGCTTGGTAGTTACTGATGACTACTCAAGATATTCATGGGTTGATTTTATGGTTCACAAGAGTGAAACTCCTGAGATTCTGAAGAAATTGATCACCTTGTTAGAAAATCTGTATAATCTAAAGGTGAGAAGAATCCGAAGCGACAATGGTACCGAGTTCAAGAATAGAGTTATGGATGAATTTTGTGCTGCAAAAGGAATCCTTCACGAGTACAGCTCTCGGTATACGCCACAACAAAATGGGGTCGCTGAAAGAAAGAACAGAACCTTGATAGAGACTGCCAGAACCATGTTAGTCGAGTCTCAGCTTCCAGTTCGATTCTGGACTGAAGCTGTTGCCTCGGCTTGTTACACATTGAACAGGGTTCTTACAGTGAAAAGACACGGGAAAACATGCTTCGAACTCCTTCACAAGAAGACTCCAGACTTGGAATATCTCGAACCTTTTGGTGCACCATGTACCATGATTGAACCTGATGGGAAATTTGGTGCCAAAGCTATCGAAGGTTACTTCCTTGGGTATGCTACTCCTAATCTGCGAGTATGGAACCTAACTACCAAAAGGATTGAAGAATGGGGTGAAGTAAGAGTCCAGAGATATTCTAATCCTCCAAAGCCTTCTGGTGATCCTTGGATGTTCGACTATGATGGTCTTTTCGACTCTTTTAATCTGCCGACATTTGACGATGATAATGCAATAGCTCAAATGTTGTCTGAAAGCGAGAACGCGACTGGCTCTCAGCTGGTTCGCCCAATCCTTGTTGACTCACAAGCAACATCTTCTGTCAACAATCTCGTTTCAAATGAGGTGTTTAATGATGCTGTCGACTACAATGTGTCGTCGGAAGATGAGGAGTTTGTTGATGCTAATGATGGTGAAACACGGGCTCCGGTGCAAGGTACTTCAGAAGCAACGGATCCAGTGTCTGCTCCTATTATTCAAGAAGAAAATGCATCATCGTCTACTACTCACCAGCTTCAAAATGATATCGGGAATTTAAATATCACTAACTTGAGGTCAAATGTTGAAGTTCCTCAAGTCACTGAAACCCGAATTCATAACATTCATCCTCAGCAGAATATAATAGGTGATGTTCTCAGTGGTGTAAGGACAAGAAATCAAATCAGAAACAACGAAAATGCTGGCTTGTATGCTGAGATACGAGAATCGGGACAACAGAATCAGTGGTCCTTTGCCTGCTATGTTAGCCAAGAAGAACCTAAATCTTGGAAAGAGGCATTGAAAAATGATTCTTGGGTGGAAGCAATGCAGGAAGAACTTCAGCAGTTTGAGAAACTGGGCGTATGGAAATTGGTTGATAGGCCCGATAACTACAAGAAAATCGGAACTCGCTGGGTGTTCAAGTGCAAAAAGGACGACCGTGGGGTTGTTGTCCGAAACAAGGCAAGGTTAGTGGTGCAAGGCTTTAGTCAGGTTGAAGGAATTGACTACAATGAAGTGTATGCTCCTGTTGCACGTCTGGAGGCTATTAGAATCTTTCTAGCCTACGCATCTTTCAAGAAATTTAAGGTGTACCAGATGGATGTTAAGAGTGCTTTTCTACACGGAGTAGTCGAGGAGGAAGTATATGTCGAGCAACCACCGGGGTTTGAAGATCCATTACATCCTGACAGGGTTTTACTTCTCAACAAGGCGTTATATGGTCTTCATCAAGCACCTCGGGCTTGGTATGAAACGTTGTCTACCTATCTGCTCAACAATGGTTTTCGACGAGGTTTGATCGACTGTACCCTCTTCATTAAAGAGAATGGTGAAGATCTTCTGTTGGTACAAGTATATGTCGACGACATTATCTTTGGTTCTACCGATGATAAGTTGTGTAAAGAATTTGAAAAGGTGATGCAGGATCGATTCGAAATGAGTGCGATGGGTGAAATGACGTTCTTCTTGGGTTTGCAAGTAAATCAATCCGAATCTGGAATTTTTATTCATCAAACCAAGTACGTCGGGGACATCTTGAGCCGGTTCCAGATGTCCGATGCGAAACCTATTTCTACTCCTCTTCCTCAGAATCATGGAATTACTCCGGATGACGAAGGAGATGCTGTGGATTCTTCTTTCTATCGTGCTATGATCGGATCGTTAATGTATCTCACCGCATCAAGACCCGACATCATGTATCCAACTTGTCTTCTCGCTAGGTATCAAGCGAATCCGAAGGTCTCTCACTATGCTGCTGTCAAAAGGATCTTTCGTTATCTGAAGACTTACCCTGACACCGGGTTATGGTATCCTAAGGATGATAACTTCGATCTTATAGCTTTCAGTGATTCTGATTTCGGCGGCTGCAAGAAAGATGGAAAATCAACTACAGCAGGATGTCAGTTCTTAGGCAATCGCCTAGTCACTTGGCAATGCAAGAAGCAGACATGTGTGGCTACGTCTACATGTGAAGCAGAATACATTGCTGCGTCTAGTTGCTGCTCCCAGGTTCTATGGATCCAACAACAGATGCGGGACTACGGTTTTGAATTCCTAACTACTCCTATTTATGTTGATAATGAGGCTGCCTTACAGATCACTAGAAATCCAGTACAGCACTCGAAAACGAAGCACATCGATATTAAATATCACTTCATACGTGATTGCTTTGAAAAGAGACTTATCGATGTGGTTCATATTCATACCGACCACCAACGTGCCGACCTTTTTACCAAAGCATTTGATAAATCAAGATTTGATTTTTTACTTTTGGTAAACGGCATTAAGGTGAAGCAAGAGTAACTTACATCATGAAATCGTTTTTGTAAATATTTTTCTAAAAATCAAAAATCCAAAAATATTTTCATTTCTTTTTATTTTTGAATTTTAGGGGGAGAAAATTTCAAGAAAAATACAAAAACATTGAAAAATCTCAAAAATACAAAAATATGTCTTTAATTTATTTACTTTCTGCATTTAAGGGGGAGTAAAATCCAGAAAAACACAAAAACAATAGAAAAACAAAAATGAGTTTCTTGGTAATATGAGGGAAAGTGATATTACATCAGAGGTCGGTTGAAACATGTTTCCAGAAATCAAAAGAAAAAGAAAATGATAAGTAGCTCTTCTAATGATGTACCGGTAGACTCACGATCATTTTAAAGTATGCAGGAGATATAAACATAACAGACTGAAAACCGCGTGGGAACCGTTCATTGGCATATGGTCTTGGTACCGAAATTTCGTTTGATAGATTGCCGAGGTTCTGAGATATTCGGGGTTTATGCTTTTTATCATCCGGGTATCATGGTTGCTTCTATAAATAGACTAAGTCTAAGTTCTTCCATGATACCATACATACGTGTACATATCTCATACTGCATTCGACCTCAATAAGTGATAAACAATCACATGTCCCAAAATAAGTGATAAAATATCACATTCATCCGGGAGTCAAGTTCGTCTCTCTGCTGTACGGAAGTACTGACCTGTTCACGGACTTGCTCTTGTGCCCTCATGCATTGAAACTCAAGTTCCTCATCAATAAGTGATTATATCACAAAGGGCTTGTTTTCAAATCAAATAAGTGACTTGTTCACATTGTATATATATACGTCAAAAACGGATGATAAACGGTATACTCCCCAGTATGATGAATTCTCGTGCATACCTTGATACGGGAATGTGTCGTGAATGGATGAACACCGGTCGGTAAGTATAAATCATACCTTAAACGTATCTCATTGTATTATGATTACACCTGATCGTTGAGTTTAAGTGGACAACAATATCGGTAATTGTGGTAGAATACTTATCCGCTTCTGTAAAAGAATTTTAAAAGGGAAGTGTGTTTTGACAAAAGACCGCAAGCTGATATGATTCTCTTCGCCAGAAACTCGCAAAAATATTGTTGTGTTGGTACATATTTACTTTCTGCTTAATTTACTGCTTTATTTTTAAACAGCTTTTGTTCGTTTGGTGCATATCAGCACGACATTAGCGGTGATGTCGTTTGATAACATTCAAAGGATTTTAAAATTGTTGCCTTTTTATTTTTATCAAACTTCAAAATCCAAAAAGATTTTCATCTTAACTTTATTTTTGATTGAATGATGTTGGTGCTCGATCCGATACCTGACAAGCCGAATTACTTCATAAAATTAACCTTGCTGAACTTCATAACGGACAATTTTCAACATGGTCATTTCTGAAAAACCTCAAATGTTGAAGGGTTAAATTGGAAATTCCCTAAAAATCCAAGTGTTGGTGGAAATCTGATCCTTCGAGGAAGCAATGGCCCTCGAAAGATCAGATGGTCAAAGAAAGTCAATGAATGTTAACAGTCTCCATCGAAAGATACTTGGTCAACGAAAGATTTGACCAAGTGATCCTTCGAGTTGACTAGAACCCTTGAAAGATGGCTTTATATCGAAGGATATCCTTCGAAGAATCCAAAAATATCTGGCATCCTTCGATCCAGATCCTTAAAATATCTGGATCCTTCGAACCTTATATGGATCCTTCGAACAAAAGGGAATCCTTCGTGACAGCTGTCCATCCTTCGAACGGTTTGAGTCCTTCGAGACGGTTCAACTTTCAAGGTGGAATATAAATAGTTGTCTTCTTCATCACTCATCATTATCAGTTTTCAAAAACCTCAAAACCCTCTCGAAACTCTGCCAAAATTTCAAAAACACTTGTTCGATTTTCAGGATTTCATAACATTATCTTGGTAGGATGTTATGCTTTAATCTATTAACGAACATCAAATCAAAACTTCATAAACATATCACTGACTCTGATTCATTCTTTAATGTTCTTATTTTTATTCATGAAATTTTGAATGTTTAGCCTATGATTTAGTGTTTTTGTGTTTATGTAATGTTACTGTATATGTTGTGGATGTTATGAACATTGTTGTTTGAAGGCTGGTTTGAATGATCATAACAGGGGTTTTGAACCTTGATAAAACAGGGGAGGTTAGGGTTTGGGCAAAGTTTAAATGTTTGATTTATGTTCAGGATCCGGTTTTGTTTCAATATTGTTGATGTTTTGAAATGGTCATGAGTTTTGTCTTGTTTTGCTATAAACACTGATTTGAATTTCGATATAACTGTCGCCGGAAAAACAATTCAAATCACCGGAAAACTCACCTGAAAAATCGCCGATGAACAGTAACCGTTTGGGAAGATGATGAGTCATCACCTCGAGAGATGTGCCAAACAGCATCCTTCGAGGTGAAGCTCGAAAGATGGTGGATATCTCGAAAGATCATCTTTCGATGGATCAAGCCTTCGAATGATGAGGATATCCTTCAAAATATTCAATCATTCGAAAGATGATCCTTCGACAAGTTGACATCTTTCAAGATAAATGAAATCCTTCGAGCTGGATCAACATCTTTCAAACCATTCATAATCCTTCGAACTCATTATCATCCTTCGTGACACAGTTCATCCTTCGATGGACAGAATGTATCCTTCATAGTTTCCAACACTTAGGAAATTTTCAAGAAATTGAAAATTTTTATAAGTGTGAAACTCATTGTTGACTGGTTGACCCGTGCTTATTACGTGTAATTGTGATGTGCAGAAATGGCACCAAAAGTTAAGTTTGAGCGGGCCAAACCCACCAAGAAAGTAAAATCTGAACTGGAAGCTATGTCTGAACCTAGACATAATATGGTGGCGTACTTACAACCAGAAGGAGGCATCAGTCCTGAGTTTGCTGGAATTATGGAATATCTTCACCGGGCGAGAATTAACTATGCTATCACCACACAGCATGTCGCCTATCAATCACATATCAAGGCATTCTGGAGTACAGCTGGGGTGGAAACAGTGGATAATCAGGAAGTAATCAGGGCAATCGTTGCAGAAAAGCCAGTAGTCATTACTGAGAATTCTATTAGAGAACGTCTTCAACTTGGTGATAATTCTGAAGATCCAACTTCAATAGATTTGCAGTGTCAAAGGGGGTTATTGTTAAGGCTCAAGTACAGCGACAACGTCCTTACAAATCAAATCAACAAGAAATATCTGCCGCTTAAGTACAAGTTCCTTCTGCACATTCTGATTCACTGCCTAAGCAACAAGCGCTCTGGGTACGACTTATCTCCTATAGATCTGACGGGATTGTTTACGGCGTTGATTCTGAACAAGCCGTTCAACATCTCTCGTTATATTTTCAACAATCTGAAGGAGAACTCTCAGAGGCCACTTCCGTCCGATAAGCAGCGAACTAACACCAAGTTTTGGTTATATCCTCGCTTTCTGCAAATGTTGATAGACAATCAGATTCCTGATCTTGCTAAAGTCGAGGCAGATGTATTTCCAGTGAATCCTATGAACGAGCGCACACTTCTAATTGTCAAGTCTATGGGGGTTTACACGGGAACGCATCCAGATAGGAAAATGATTGGTCATCTTGATGCTCCTGAGTATGAGCCTCCACAAAACAACAGATGGCGACGTGAAGGAAGTGTGTCTGACGATGAAGAACCAAGATTGATTGCTATGGCTGATGAGCAACTCACATCTAAGCATGGAATCAAAGCCACTAGAAGATCTGCTGGCAGTTCTGGTGCAGCAGCTAGTGCTAAGGTTGATGTGAATGTGACTGCTGAAGTGGCTCAGGACATGCCTGTTGATCCTGATGTTCCAGTTGTTTCTGGTGGTGATGTTGGTGCTGGTCAGTCGAGTGTTGCTGCGACTGACAAGGGAAAGGGCAAAGTGGATCAGCCGAGAACACTTGTCGATGAAAGCAGTTCATCTTCTGAAGATGAAGCAGGAGGTTCTGATGATGATGGTGGTTCTTCGTCTGATGATGATAATCCTCCTCCTCAAGGGTTGAAGAAAGTCTTTGACAAACGCGGGAATCCCCGGTTTGAAAAGATTAAGAAGACAGGAGATACTGGAGATTCTGATAAAGATGAAGATTATACGCTCACATCTCCAGGTTTCATCAGGAAAAGGAAGGCTCAACGACAGGGTGGTCGTGGATCAAAGAAATCTACTGCTGACACTTCTGTTCCAGTGTCAGCTCAGCCTTCATCTGATCCTGAGCAGCAGCTTCCTCCAATTGGCGATCAGTTAACTGCTTCTGAGACAATCGATCTTATGTCTTCTCCACAAAGGTCTTCGGGAGCACATCAGGTGTCTGTTGATCAACAGCCACCTGAAACTCCCACCACAGGTACACAACCTCGACCTATTCTTGTTATAACTGGTCCTTCAGGTGGTTCGGGTCAGGCAGGTCAATCTGGTTCATCGAGACCTGAGCCCTCTAGGCCATCTCTGGCAGAAACCTTGTCGGGTTTCTCTGAAGCTGATAAGGTACAGTTCTTGATTGAACAAATCAGTGAACTGGGTGATATAGTTGGCCGTCATACACGAACGATTGAAGAACATCGTGTACAACGAGTGAAGGATACAGAGGCTCACAATCAGCTGTGTTCTATTGTAAATGCTCAAAGTATGAAGATCAAAGAACAAGCTGAAGAAATTGATAGATTAAAGAAGGCTAACTTGGCAAGAGATAGAGAGGTGGAGATCATGAAAAGACACAGCACTAATCTGGAAAATTCAGCAAAAGTGTTAAGGGAAACAGTTAGCGATCGTGATGAAAGACTGAAGAAAGCATTCCAACCTATGCATGAAAACTTTGGTAGGGTTCATAAACAGGTTGGGATATTATGGAGAGAGAGGTGCAATGCTCAAGGGATAGTACTCCCAAGACGTCAAGATGATCAGGATGATGATTCTGCTAATCCAGATCAGACAGCAGCCTCAGGCTCCGGTGCAGCTGCATCCGGTGCTGCAGGCGGATCTAGCACTGCTCAAGATACTCCAGCTCCTCCTACAGTCTCTACTGGTCCAACTGAACAGACTGAAACATTGGAAACGTCTGTAGATCCTTCTCAGATCAGTCTAGATCCAGAAAACTTTACTGAAGATCCTCCTGAATCGTCAAGTGCTCAAAAGTTTCATCCTATCACGGGTGAAGCACTAGAAGAGGGAGAGTTTGTATCTGAGATGACAGATGAACAGTTATCAAGGTTGTTTGAGTTGAATGATGTTGCTGAAGGTGTGATTGATGCGACTCCTCTTGGTACAGGATCAGACTGATTTCTCAACAATTGATGAAATCTTCATCAGATTTCTGATCCTGAAACGTCCTGTCTATGTTCGAGAGGACGATGCTGAGCCTGAATGTGGCCTGGATGATGAATTTAATTGCTGCAAAAGATTGGGTGAGTTCGACAACACTTTCTTCTGATTCTCCTACCTGCAGCAAGAACAGCCGTGAGAAAACCTATTAAGCAATGGCCGAGCGGATTTCCTTGCTAGGAACCTCCTCCGCTCGCCGCCCCGTCTGGAGCAGGCAAACTATATGGTCTGGAAGAAAAAATCAGGCGGCGGGGTCGAATCATCAGCTGGATGTTTGTGAAAGATCTGCATTGTATGGTTGTGAAGAGAGAATCTGGTCTTCAATACTTCGGGACTCTCCTGAGTATTCTCACACTTCCATATTATGATGTGGCAGTGTTGGCGCAGCTTGATGTGATCAATCGATCTAAAGAGCATATGGTAGATCTCTTTGCGAAGAAAATCAGGCTAGAAAGGCGTTTGGGGTGGAAGGATCCTCTGTACAAACCTCAATTTCCAAGATACGAGCAAATCAAGTTCACTCTTGATCCAGAAACTAACACTGCTCGTTATCGTCTGGTATATGATCCTCCTAGGTTGATGAAGAAGATTCCGCTGTTGAAGATGAAAACTGACTTTCTTGAGAATTTCCGCTGCTGGGTTTATGATGCGGATACCGGTGAAGCTGTGATCTTGTTCAGAGACAATGCAGAGAACTTCAGGATAATCGATCCGATGTGGATTACAAACATGTCCAGATCGGATATCATTGTGTTGAAGGATCATGAAATCAATTACCTAGTTCAAGATCGAGATCAAGCCATGAAGTTTCAAAGGATGGCTCGCTACTGCTTCAACTTGTTGATCAATGCAGGAAGTGCATGGTCGGCGCATCATGTAGCCGTGGAAAGGGCGTTAGAGACTTAAGACTTGAAGACGAAGACAAAGCTACAGCCAAGGGGGAGTTTGTTGGTGCACTTTGTGTCTGTACTTTGTCTATATTTTGTAATGTATAAAACGATGTCTTTTGTCGTTGTATTTACGTCCTTTATGTGTGTTTATGTATTGTAATGTGTTGTTTGACCAAGTCAACCATCCTCCTGGTTTGACTTGGCCAAACTTGAACACTTAGTAGTTGAAAGATGATATGCCACGAAGGATGTCATCGAAGGATGTTTAGTATCCTTCGATGACTTCGAAAGATGTCCTTCGAAGTATCTCTGTGGACCTCGAAGGATGTACAATCCTTCGAGGTATGCTTAGATCCTTCGAGATCTTTCGAATGGCTTTCTGGTCGACAGATAATCCTTCGATCAGAATGTCTATCCTTCGTGCATGGGAATCTGTTTTGGGTATATATATCCATGAAGGGTTTCACTTTCACATAAGTTCTGATAAGTTTCTGTCCAAAGTGTGTGTTCTTGATAGAGAGCTTTTGTGTGTGAAACCCAGGTCTTTGTTAGAGTGTATTTTCAGTTTGGTCAAGGTCTGTAACCGTGTCCACTGAAATACAAGAGAAAACTTTGATACTTGCTTGTCTACTCTTTCTCTTGTTCACTTTGCTTACATATAAACTCCGGTTTGCTTGCTAGCTTGGATTCCGCACTTGCTAGTGGGTTAAACATAACAAGGAATAGGTTAAACCTCAACCTCCGAGGGACCTACAACAAGCCCATAGGATAACTGGGGACAAGCCCAAAGGATCGTATGTAAACTGGAGTATGGCCCTTTCTGGCAACTATCCAAACTTAGTGACATGAAAATGTCAAAACCTTAGCTAACGTGAAAACGTTAGAAACCTTAGGAACGGATGTATGGTGCGTCCACCATTATACGTAGGATCCCAAGTATAGCCAGTACGATGAGGTCGCCAGCCCCGAAAGTGGGTACTGATCCCAAAGACGTGAACTATATCAGGATCATCGTGCGCTGCTGGCGGAAACTGGGGATAATCCCAAGGATAACTGGGGTTGGACCCGAGGATCTGTGATGCTTTTGAAGATCTTTGATGATAGGCTGAAGATACCTGAACTATCATAACTCAAATGGTTTGTGAGTAGAGGATGAAGGATACATGATCCTTATCCTTAGGCAAAAAGTAAGAAAATGCAATAGTTTTAGGATAAGCATATTACCTGAGTAAGGATCACCGATATCTCCAGGATCTTTCAAGGATACTTCAATGTAAGGATCACATGCAGGAAGGATCATGTTCACATGAAATATTTCTTTAAGTGAACAGCATTCCAGGCTCTTGGTAACAAGTTTCCTTCCATGGTTAGCAATCTGTATGCCCCCTTTCCTGCTTCAGCTTCAATCAAGTAGGGACCTTCCCATTTTGGTGCTAGCTTCCCGTCAGCAGGATTGATGGTATTTTGAAATGCTTTTCTCAACACCATATCTCCGACTTGGAACTTCCTTATCCTGACATTCTTGTTGTAGGCACCAGCCATCCTTTGTTGGTAGCTTGCCATCCTTATCCTAGCTAGATCCCTGTTTTCCTCAATAGTATCCAAATCCTGAGCTAGGATCGTAGCATTTTCTTCAGGATCACGAGTACTTGTTCTAGCAGTTGGGATCACCATTTCTGTTGGGATCACTGCTTCTGCCCCAAATACTAAAGAGAAAGGTGTTTGACCAGTGGCGTTTTTGGGAGTTGTCCTATCAGCCCATAGCACATAAGGCAATTCTTCTGCCCATTTCCCTTTCTTGGATCCTAGCTTTTTCTTCAGATTGTTGATGATGATCTTATTGGATGATTCTGCTTGACCATTGGCTTGTGGATGAACTGGTGTTGATGTTATCATCTTGATTCCCCAACTGTCACAAAAGTTAGTGGTTCTCCTTCCAATGAATTGAGAACCATTATCACATACAATTTCAGAGGGAATGCCAAATCTGGTTATAATGTTTCTTTTGATAAAGGATATAACTTCCTTCTTTCTGACTTGAGCAAAGGCTTCAGCTTCTATCCACTTGGAGAAATAGTCAGTCATGGCAAGCATAAATACTTTTCCACCAGGTGCTTTAGGAAGCTTGCCAACTATATCCATTCCCCATCTCATGAATGGCCAAGAGGATGGTATGGGGTGTAGTAATTCAGCTGGTTGGTGAAGGATATTGCTATATCTTTGGCAAGGATCACATTTCTTAGCATACTCTATAGCATCCCTTTTCATGGTTGGCCAGTAGTATCCTGTTCTAAGGATCCTTGAGAATAATGCCCTGCCCCCAGTGTGGTTTCCACAATCTCCTTCGTGGAAGTCTCTCAACACTTCTTCAATTTCAGGATCTTCAATACATCTTAAATATGGTCCTGCAAGGGATCGTTTATATAGCACATTATTTAAGATTGCAAATTGAGATACCTTAATCCTGAAGGCTCTAGGTTTTTCTCCCGTTGGAATCTCCCCATGTTGCAAGTATCTCATGATTGGCGAGATCCATGATCCTGAATAAGATTGGGCTTCTTCACTAGGGATCATTGCAGTATCCTCTTCTATTTCCATGGCCACCTGATTTTCAATAGCAGGAGCCAGGATATGGATGATAGGGATACTTATATCTTCTGGAATCTTCAAGGATGATCCTAGGTTGGCCAATGCATCAGCTTCCGTGTTATCCTCCCTTGGTACCTGTGTTAAGCTAAAAGAAACAAAAGAGAGTGCCAATTCTTTGACTATCTCTAAATATTTGGTTAGTTTTTCACCTTTAACAGCATAGGATCCATTAAAGTGATTGGCAATCAATAATGAATCTACATATACTTCGAGATACTTTACCCCCATATCCTTAGCAATTTGTAAGCCAGCAATTAAGGCTTCATACTCAGCCTCATTGTTAGTTGCCTGGAACTCACAAGCTATGGAGTGGGGTATTATGTCCCCCTGTGGCGATTTTAGTAGGATCCCAAGCCCTGTGCCTTTGATATTTGAGGATCCGTCGGTGTGTAGTATCCAAGGATCCTTGGTCTCATCCAGCTGCTGGACCTCCAATTCTGCTTCCTTTTGTAGATCACTACTGAAATCAGCCACAAAGTCAGCTAGTGCTTGAGATTTAATAGCTGTTCTTGGTTCGTATCTTATATCGTGGGCACTAAGCTTCACTGCCCACTTAGCCATTCTCCCTGACATATCCGGTTTCCTGAGGACATTCTTAATTGGAAAATTAGTTTTAACAACAATAGTATGGATTTCAAAATAATGCCTTAACTTAGTGGATGCCATGATTAATGCAAGGATAAGTTTTTCGAGGTGTGAGTACCTGGATTCGGCATCAAGTAGACTTTTACTTACATAGTAGATAGGATATTGTGTACCTTCGTGATCCTTAACAAGGACAGCACTTACAGCGGTTGAGGATACCGCCAGATATAAGGATAACACATCTCCTTTTTCCGGTTTTGCTAATGCTGGTGCTGAGGACATATACTCTTTTAGGGCTTGTAAAGCATTTTCATGCTTCTCAGTCCATTCGAACTTCTTATTCTTCCTTAGGATATCGTAGAATTCTTTGCACTTTTCTGAGGATTTCGATATGAACCTGTTCAAAGCTGCTATCCTGCCTGTTAGTCTTTGAACATCCTTGGCATTGGCAGGAGATTTGATATTTATTAATGCTTTGATTTGTTCCGGGCTTGCTTCAATGCCCCTCTGGGTTACCATGTATCCTAAGAACTTTCCTGCCTTAACACCAAAATGGCATTTTGAAGGATTAAGTTTCATGTTATAATTATCAAGGATATCGAATGCTTCTTCCAAGTCCCTTAGGTGATCCTCTGCTTTCTTTGACTTGACCACCATATCATCTATGTACACCTCCATAGTTTTTCCAATTTGATCCTTGAACATCATATTTACCAGCCTTTGATATGTTGCACCTGCATTTCTTAGTCCAAAAGGCATGGCAATATAACAATATAAACCGGTTGGGGTCATAAAGGCTGTATCCTCTTGGTCAGATGGTTCCATCTGGATTTGTTGGAATCCAGATGATGCATCCATAAAGGTTAACAGTTCATGCCCCGCTGTTGCATCCACCATGGAGTCAATGTGGGGTAATGGGAAAGGATCCTTGGGACATGCCTTATTCAAATCAGTGAAATCGACACATACCCTCCACTTTCCATTTTTCTTTTGGACAACAACCACATTGGCTAACCATTTAGGATATTTTACCCCTCTGATCATACCTGCTCGAAGTAGTCTCTCTACTTCTTCTTGGATAATGGCATTCCTTTCTGGTGCAAACTTCCTCCTTTTTTGATGGATTGGTTTGATAGACCTGTCAATGCCAAGTTTGTGAGTAATAATATCCTTAGATATACCTGTCATATCTTCATGTTTCCAAGCAAAGGTGGATTTTCTTCTTTTGAGGAAGGATATTAAGTCTTCTTTCATTTGGCCAAGGATCCCTGATCCGATATAGATTTTTGATTCAGGATCACTAGGATCCAAGAAGATTTCGTCCACATCTTGTTCCCTTGCCTCCAAGATATTCCTCGGAGGATACTGTAATTGCTATTGCTCCCTTGGCTTCGAGGTTGGCTTCATGGATGAGGTATAACAATCCTTAGCCTCCTGCTGATCACTGTCGATCTTGATTATCCCCCATGGGCTAGGGAGCTTCACACATTGATGGTAGGTAGATGGAACCGCTTTCATGTCATGTATCCAAGGCCTGCCAAGGATAACGTTGCAACAAGACAAACAGTCAATAACACAAAATTTTTGGTAATTATGTAATCCTTCTACGTAGATTGGGAGTTTGATGTCCCCCAGAGTTTTCTTCGTTTCTCCACTAAATCCTACAAGCACGGAGGATCTTGGTGTGATGTCTGATTCTGGGATACCCATTTTCTTCAGTACATCAAGCTGGATAATGTTCACTGAGCTTCCTCCATCGATAAGGATCCTGCGGACAAAATGGTTAGAAATAAAGAGAGTAATAACTAAACTATCATGATGAGGATCCTGGATGTTAATGCGATCATCCTCATCAAAGGTTATCGTTTTCCCTTCTGAAACACTTGATGTTCTAATAAGCCTTTCTCCATTGTCCATTTTTGATTCCTTTGCATGTCTTTTGGCCGCTGAAAAGGATGTACCACAAATGTCTGATCCTCCAGATATGAAGTTGATCACTTGTGCATTTGCCGGAGGTGCTGGGGCTTTTTCGGGGATCCTTTCAGGATCCTGGGTCCTTTGCTTTTTTCTCCCCAGCAATTCTTTTAGATGCCCCTTGCTTAGCAGGTATCCAATTTCCTTTCTTAAGGCTATGCAATCTTCAGTCAGATGGCCGAAATCCTCATGGTATGCACACCATTTGGACTTGTCTTTAGTCCCGGATGGTTTATCATTCTTCCTGGGCCACCTAGCCTTTTCACCTAGATTCTGCATTGCAAGGATTAGTTCATGATTATCAACGGAAAAACAATATTCTGAGATTGGAGGATATTCTTCATCATCCTCCTCTTGGTCGACAGCATGCACATTCTTGTTCTCGTTTCTATGGTAGGATTTGAACTTGTTGCTTTTGAAGGAGGATCCTTGATTATCTTGTTTTGAGGATCCTACTTGTCTCTCCTGGATCCTCTTGTCATCCTCTAGCCGGATAAACCTGAGTGCTCGAGTTCTTACTTCATCTAAATTCCTGCAAGGTGTCATAACAAGATCATCATAGAATAATGAATCCTTAAGTAGTCCCATTTTGAAGGCTTCAACAGCCGTAGCCATATCCAAGTTGGGAATATCCAAGGATTCTTTACTAAATTTAGTTATATAATCCCTTAATGATTCATTATTATTTTGAGTTATCCTGTACAAATCACTAGTTAATTTTTCAAATTTTCTACTACAAGAGAATTGGTTATTGAATAAATTAACTAAATTAGCAAATGAAGTAATAGAGTAAGGGGGAAGACTTAGCAGCCACTTAAGAGCTGATCCAGTTAGAGTGGATCCAAATCCTTTACATAGGCATGCTTCCTTTAACTTTTCTGGGATAGGATTGATTTCCATCCTTTCCCTGTATTGTGCTATATGCTCCTCTGGATCCGTTGTGCCATCATACAGCTTCATGGTAGGGATATGGAACCTTTTGGGCACCTCTGCATCACAAATTGGTGGTGCAAAGCGTGATACCTTGTGGCTTCCATCTGCAATCTCTGGGATAGGCTTGACTACCCCTGGAACACTTGAGATCATGTCCTTTAGTTTCTGTAATTCCCTGGCCATAGCGTGATTGGTACCTGTATCCTGCATGAATCCATGGTTAGTGGTAGGATAATTATTTAAAGTGTTACCTCCCATTGGGTTCAAGTTAGGGAATCCGTATTGCTGGGATTCTGGAACAACGGAGGGACCAGTGGAAGCAATGGTCTGCATTGGAATGAAGTCCCCTTGATGGACATCTAGACTCCCTGCTTGCAAACTTTCTAGGGATCCTGGCATCTGTAAGGATCCTGGTATCTGGGATGATCCTGGAACTAAGGAGGATCCTTGAACCTGGGATGATCCTGGAATGAAGGAGGATCCTTGGCCCTGGAACGATCCTGGAATAAAGTAGGATCCTTGAAACTGCTGTGCCCCCGGATAGGCTTCCGGATTCATGAAGGATCCCACATACTGAGGATAGGATCCTGCTGGCTGAAAATACGAGCCCGATGTCTGAGTCATTGCTGCTGACTTGAGATGTAATCCTCTCGTCTCCCCTGTGATCTGTACGTCTGGGATCCCTGATGGCTGAGAGGTGGCCATTGGAGTCTCAAAACTCAAGGATTTTGGCATCAGTGGGGAATGATCCTCTGCCGCTTTCTTTTGTCTTTTGAGATCTCCAATCTCCCTGAGGATCCTGTCATTAGTTTCATCCTGCCGCTGCATACGATCCTTCATCTGCAAAATTAAAGCAAACACATCACTAGTACTGGGAGTAGAAGAATTCGTAACAGAAGAAGATGGAGGTTTAGAGAAAGAAGGGGTTGGTCTCTTCTCAGCATTTCTCTGGGATCCTGCCGGTGGAGGAGGTAGAGTGGCTTGTGCTGAGGTGACTGCAGACATCGCCGTGGAGGTGTTCTTCAATGATGAAGCCATGCAACTCTTCGAAATGATTTCGAACAAAAGATTTTCTTTATGAATGAAGCACCAATTGCCCCACGGTGGGCGCCAAACTGTTTTGGTCAAAAATCACACAAGGATAATGTAACCAAACTTTATGTAAACGGGGTATGATGCTTGGTTAGCTATGAAAATAAAGGATCACTTCTGTGATGAATATGCAAAGACACAATGATTTATACGAGGAAAAAGCCCTTGATCAATGTATGATCTCCGGCATAAAAAACCTCGGGTGATGGAAACTACCGATCACCAACTTCAATATAATAAAAATGTAGTTACAACTTCGGATGATAATGAGCTGAGTACAAGGATCACTGAGTGTCTAGGTGTTGAGAGTTGTGTCGTATGTTGTGTGTGTTCTTCCGAATGAGGAAGATGGGTATTTATACATGTGTAGGTAACTTATTTTAGGTAGATAGACCACTAATCAGCTCATTACCCCTTTAGAAATAAAGATAATCTAGCCTAAATTGCTGCCCATTAATCAAGCTAAGTTTCCATATCCGGTACAACGTCTATCTCCAATTTAGCTCTTGCCATATTTGTGAAAGCGCGTCCCTGGATCATGATATGTAGGGCATATCCTGCTAGATGTTCCTGCAAAATAATATTGTAGTAATCAAAAATGACCGTTAGTATAAGGATCACCTCAATGTCCCGTGATCCTGATCCTGAGGTCCGGCTGAGGATCACTGCCTGCCAAAGAAATAAGGATCACTGGTTAGGATCACGTATAAGGATCATTCATAGTAAAAATCCAGCCCTAACAGTAAGCAATAACCTTGTCGCGCTGCATTAACACACATCCAAGTCCCCGAATGGATGCATCACAATAAACCACAAAGTCATATGTGCCCTCTGGCAGAGAGAGGATAGGTGCGCTGCAAAGTCTATCCTTTAGGTGCTGAAAAGCAGTCTCCTGGGGTTCTCCCCAGCGATAGGTAACACCCTTCTGCGTCAGTAACGTAAGCGGCTGAGCAATCTTGGAGAAGTCTTTGATAAACCGTCTGTAGTAACCTGCCAAACCCAAGAATTGGTGTATTTCTGTTGGCGTTCGCGGTGCAGGCCAGTTTCTGATCGAGTCTACCTTGGATGGATCGACATGGATCCCATCCCTGTTCACCACATGGCCTAAGAAGTGGACTTCACGAAGCCAGAAGTCGCATTTAGAAAGCTTGGCGTACAGCTGTTCCTTCCGAAGGAGTTCCAAAATAAGACGAAGATGCTGCTCGTGTTCCTCCTGACTCTTGGAGTAGATCAGAATGTCATCGATGAATACTATGACAAACTTGTCAAGATAGGGTTTGCACACCCTGTTCATAAGGTCCATAAATACAGCAGGCGCGTTCGTTAACCCGAACGGCATGACAAGAAACTCGTAGTGGCCGTAGCGAGTTCTGAATGCAGTTTTGGAGACGTCCTCATCCCGGACTCTCAGCTGATGGTACCCCGACCTCAAATCTATCTTCGAATAGTAACACGACCCTTGCAACTGGTCGAATAAGTCATCTATACGTGGAAGAGGATAACGGTTCTTCACCGTTACCTTGTTGAGTTCACGGTAGTCGATACACATCCTGAACGTACCGTCTTTCTTTTTCACGAAAAGTACTGGAGCTCCCCAAGGCGAAGAGCTTGGACGAATGAAACCCTTTTCCAAGAGCTCTTGTAGCTGCTTTGACAGTTCCTCCAATTCTGATGGAGCTAGACGATATGGTGCGCGAGCTATGGGTGCTGCTCCTGGAGCGAGCTCGATTTGAAATTCGACCTGACGATGAGGCGGTAATCCAGGTAAGTCTTCAGGAAACACCTGAGGAAAGTCACGTACAACTGGTATATCTTCCAGTCTCTTTTCCTTCGTCGATTCATCTAAACAAGAGCCAAAATGGCTGTGTGACCCTTACGTAAGCATTTCTGAGCCTTCAAGAAAGAGATGATGCCAACCACTGCACCACTCTTGTCGCCTTGAACTTCTAGAGGTTCCTGACCAGAACGAGGAATGCGAATAATCTTCTCGCTGCATAAAATTTCTGCCTGGTGTTGGGATAACCAATCCATCCCAATCACGGCGTCGAAACTACCCAAAACTATGGGAATGAGATCTATAGAGAAAGCTTGACCAGCTAGGATAAGATTACAACCCTGAACTACGTGCGTGGCTTCTAGACTTTTACCGTTAGCTAACTCTACTACATGTTTGGTGGGTAAAAGTGTTGGTGCACGTTTTAGCAGTTGACACATTTTCACAGACATATAGCTTGTATCCGCACCCGAATCAAACAAAACAGTAACATATATATTGTCGAGGAGAAACTTACCCATAACCACATTGGGATCGTTCACTGCGTCGCCTCGACCTAGCACAAAAGCGCGTCCCCTAGCCTCGTTGCCATTATTGTTGTTGTTTCCCCCGTTGTTGTTATTCCCGTTGCCCTGATTATTGTTGTTGCGATTCTGGTTCAACTGAGGGCAGTCGCGTTTGAAATGACCTTCAGCCCCACACTGGAAACACCCCCGGTTTCCACGCTGTGGCTGCTGCTGCTGCTGCTGGTTTTGTGGAGCTGGTTGCTGAGGCTGCTGATTCTGATTCGCAGGCCGTGGACTCCTACAGTCTTTGGCCTCGTGACCCATCTTAAGACACCTTTGACAACGACCCTTGTTACACGGGCCATTGTGATGTCTGTGGCAATTGTGGCACTTAGGTTGACTTCCCTGATATCTCCTTTGTCTGTGACCACCAGAGGATTGCTGACTGGGGCTCTGGTAGTAGTCAGTCTTCTGTTGCTGAGCTTGAGACTGAACGGATGCTGAACCTTTACTAGAATCTCCTTCCCACTTTCTTTTGCTGTCGCTAGTAGTAGCAGGAGTAGCTGAAGGAGCGACTGTAGCAGTAGCGTTGACACGCTTAGGCAGTTTATTCTGATCCACTGCCTGGTCGGTGATGCGATGAGCGAGACGCTGGATTTCCTGGATGTTGTCAAGATCAGCCGAGGTAACATGGCTCTGGATTTCTGGTGCCAATCCCTTGAGATACATCTCAATGCGCTTGTATGGAGGGTCTACCATAGTTGGGCACAATACGGCCAGTTCATTCGACCGTTTAGTATACGCTTCGATCTCTGATCCAACCATTTTCAAGTTATACAGCTCGTCTTCCAGCTTGTGAATATCTTCACGCGTGCAATACTCACGCTTGATGAGTTCCTTAAAATCGTTCCATGGGGTGGCGTTAGCAGCTGCCAACCCCAGAATTTGCACCTGCGCGTTCCACCAGGTTAGCGCGATTCCTTCTAAGGTGCCGGTGGCAAACTTGACCTTGCGAGCCTCAGGGCACTCGCACATTTCGAATACTGATTCTAGCTTTTCAAACCAATGGAGGAGTCCCACTGCCCCCTCGGTGCCGCTGAAAGAATTTGGACGACAGTCCATGAAGTTCTTAAAGGTGCAAACTTGCTGCGCTGGCTGACCTATTGTGTACGAATAGGACGAAGTTAAATACGGGAGTTAATGTAGGACCTAAAGATCCTAGTGTGTGCCTATACTGCAGGATATACTACCTGCTTGAGCAGCTGCAACTGCCGCAACAACTTGAGCTTGAACGAGAGCCTCTAGCTGGGCTTGAGTCATGTTGATTCGTCCAGACATGATCTTCATAGTAAAAAGTAACGTGAGTGAGAGTGGTTCGCGAGTAGGGCGATGACAGAAAAGTGTAAGCACGTAGGGATTCTCATGCTATAGTATCATGTGTATCCAAGCGTAATGCGAGCAAAATTCTAAGCAGTTCTAGCAAACAGGCAATAAACATAAACCTTACTACCTAGGATGTCGAGTCTTGCACGTGGAGCGAAGCGTCGTTGTGGATCGTTGAGAGCACTGTACTGGTTATAGTCCGGTTTTAATAAAAACGTTTTCCCATATTAAAACCAAGTTCTCTATAACCAATGGCTCTGATACCAATCTGTCACACCCCCAAAATCCACCTGCGGAGTACCACCGCTTGGGAGCGTGACTGACCAGGATCAAGCCATCAATCATATCAAACATAGCATTTAATAATAAAAGTAATTAATGTAGTTCATCATGACACGATTGATGTTTCAAAACCAAACATTATTTATGTAGCGGAAGCATAGTAATGTAATCTCAAAACAGTTATAAGTTCAGATATCGTTCATGATCCAAATCCCACAACGACCTGCTCCTCCCTGTGCAAGCTCCATAAAGTACCTAAGGTCCTGCAAGGCATGCAGCAAAATAATCAACAAACTAGTTGAGCGAGTTCACAGAAAGTAAGTTCATAACATAGCGCATAAGTTTAGCTAGTGGGGGCTTCCCATACTAGTACGTACTAAAGGTGGGGGCTTCCCAAACCTTGTGTTTATATTACCGGTGGGGGCTTCCCACGTTTATCCTTACTAACGAGGGCTTCTCATTAGTGGTACTTACTAGACTAACTTCCAACCATGTGTTCTTCTTTACCGAGAACAGGAATACGTACTGGGTCCCGTAGGCTTTACGTGACGTGCCCTTCCCCGAGGACAGTGGTACGCGTGGGGGCTACGTAGGCTTTACGCAGCGTGTCCTTCCGACCCGGAAGACAGTAGAAGGTATTGGGTTACGTAGGCTTTACGTAACGTGTCCTCCCGACCCGGGAGACAAATGGCGATTACTGGGTTACGTAGGCTTTACGTAACGTGTCCTGACTATCCTGAGGACGATGGTCTATAGTCTAGTGAATGCGTAAGTACGAGTAACTCTTTCAATATCAACATATCCAACCCAATTCCCAACCCGGGAATCCCATGCCTTGGCTGTGTGAACTCACCTTGGTTTGCTCGGCATATACACAAAGAGTACAGGTAGCAAGTAAATGGTCAACCACGTCCTATCATGGTTATTATACAAGTCAGGTTTTGACTTCAAATTATGCACGTATAAGTCATGGTATACACTCATGCACGTAAACAGTCAACATGTCATAAACACCACTTGTGTGATTCAAATATCTAAGCCCGAATGATAAACAGCCCAAATAACATATCGGCCCAAACAGATAAGCAGTCCAATAACATAACAGTCATAAGTCCAATTAGCAGTCAATCGAATTGGGCCCGTGACAAGGTAGGCCCAAAATAGTGTACGTGCAAAGGTGGTCTCGAGTCGCAACCAGCGATCTCGAGTCGCAACCGGGTTATGAGTCGCAACAGCTGGTTACGAGTCGCAACAGGTGGTCTCGGTTCGTCATGGTCCGGTTACGAGTCGCAACGGGACTCGCAACCATGGTTTCGGCTTGTGTTGCTGGGTGTGAGGTTCCGAGTCGCAACGGGACTCGCAAACTCGGTCTCGACTCGCAATCTGTGCCGCAACAAGCTGTGTAACGGTTTCTTTATCAACAATTCAATCAGCTCCGAAAAATCAGCTAACAATTAGGCAGTTTCACAATTCAGATCAACCACAATCAATTTCCAAATCAAACAATAGTTAATCATCGATCATGAGCATTCATATCCACTAAGAACAGTGAATTCATCTTCAAGCAAACATACAACCGGTTCGTAATGAAACATATAGTAATCGGTTATATATTATTTGTTTGGTTTCAATCATGCAGACCTATCATTCATCCTAACCGATTAACACATACATGGATCGATTAGAAATCAGAATTAACATCAACTTACAATCCGATTATAATTCAGCACATCAACACACATTACCGAAAGCAATACATAGATCCTGTTTTGTTTACTAGCATGAACCTTAATCGGTTGTGTAATAACATTCCTAGTAAACATACACAACATCAAGCGATATACTAACCGAGATGAAGACAAGAATCGAGCCGAGAGCTTCAAAGATGGAGGTGTGATCGCCGGTTCCGAGAGCGAGAGTGTTTGTGCGTGCTTCTTGGTTGCCGAAAGGTTGTAAAACTAAACCCTAATCGTATAAGCGAACATATATATGTGTGGGAGAGATGTGGGCCGAACCCCACATGGGTTTTCTCATGGTCTCGAGTCCACTAAATGGACCGAGTGGGTTTGTGTTCGGTGCGGTTTGATAATTATAACACTAAATCACATAATTCACGTAATATGTATCATTCAATCAATCACTTAATCGCAATAGTTCATATAGTTACACGTATATAATAGACGGTAAGTACGAGTTGTCACAGTTATCCTTCTCAAATATCCTGCTTGTGTATTCTGCCAGTATATCCTGCTTCTTTGAGGATCACCTGATCCTGAACTTACATTTTTTCTCTTTTGCAGAAACTTGCTGAGATTGAGACCTACCTTGGCCATGTCGAGGATCAAGAAAGCCAAATCGCCGACCTCCAACAAATGGGCGTGTTAAAGGATCTCAAGATAGCCGATCTTGAGAAGGAACTCCGGGCTACAAAGGATGAGGCTGCTCAAAGGCTGCTTGACATGGATGGCGAGAAGCAGGAGATCATCCAGGATGCCAAGGTCTCTGCCGCAACTGCCATGTACAAGATACAACTACAAATGGCTGCGGAGGCTCAGGATCCTGCCTTTGACAAAAGCTCATGGGACGTGGAGGGTTGGAAGGCAAGATTGGCAGAGCTGGAGGATGAGGACGAAGCTGAGGAGATCCCAATGCTGGAGGGCGGTGATGCTGACAAGGATCAGGGTGGAGAAGCTGGTGGTGATGGAGCAGCAAAAGTGTGAGCTGCTGGATTGGGCGATGATGGATATTTCGAGACTAGGCCGGAGCCCAATTTTTTGAGTTTGGTAGTGGTTTGTTTGTGGTTGTTGATGTTTGAAACAATTATGGTTTGTAAATTGAACAATAGTTTTTAGGGTTAAGGATCATGGATCCTTTGGATAATAGGTAGGATTACAAAAGGTGGAGGGATCCTCTGTTTGGGGGATGAAGCCTTTGTGATCCTGCCGCCTTTAATTTCCTGCACCTGCTAAGACCGCATAGACAATGGACACCCTTTGCCAACCCATGTGGACGGGCCACGTTTTGCTGGTAGAAATGTGGGTTGGCAATTTTGACAACTTTTTGAAAGGGTTTAAGATCCTTTTGTTAATAATATAACTTTAATCTTTCTGGCTTATCTCGTGTTGTTATCCTTTATTTATCTTCTTATTTTCCAATTTTCAGAAACATATCTGTTAAAGTAACAAGAGTTGAGCAAACCATGTTTAATAAATTTAGGATATGATCCTAGATCAAATATCCTATCATTGCAAATTTTCAAGGATCACAGTTTTAGTTGTCAAAGTGTAAGGGTTGTTTAGTATAATCAAAATAGTCAAGGATCATACCTGAGGATCCAAGTTAGGATCCTAACCTTTAATCAAGATAACCATAAGTGAAATTTTAATGGATAATAAGGATTAAGGATCCTTATTTGTTAACTTCGAGAACCTGAAAAATGGAACATAACTTGGGACTAAGCCAATGTAAAAGATAAATTAGTAGCTGGGGACATGCCCAAAGGATAACTGGGGATGATCCCAAAGGATCACTGGGGACAAGCCCAAAGGATAACTGGGGACAAGCCCAAAGGATAACTGGGGACAAGCCTAAAGGATCGTTTGTAAACTGGAGTATGCCCTTACTGGCGACTATCCAAACTTAGTGACATGAAAATGTCAAAACCTTAGCTAACGTGAAAACGTTAGAAACCTTATGAACGGATGTATGGTACGTCTACCATTATACGTAGGATCCTGGGTATAGCCAGTACGATGAGGTTGTCAGCCCCGGAAGTGGGTACTGGTCCCAAAGACGTGAACTATATCAGGATCATCGTGCGCTGCTGGCGGAAACTGGGGATAATCCCAAGGATAACTGGGGACAATCCCAAGGATCTGCGTTGCTTTTGAAGACCTTTGACGATATGCTGTAGATACCTGAACTATCATAACTCAAATGGTTCGTGAGAAGAGGATGAAGGATACAGGATCCTTATCCTTTGGTAAAAAGTAAAGAAATGTAATAGTTTTAAGATAAGGACATTACCAGAGTAAGGATCACTGACGTCACCGGGATTCTTTGAGGATACTTCAATGTAAGGATCACATGCTTGAAGGATCATGTTCACATAAAGTATCTCTTTAAGTGAACAGCATTCCAGGCTCTTGGTAACAAGTTTCCTTCCATAGTTAGCAATCTGTATGCCCCCTTTCCTGCTTCAGCTTCAATCAAGTAAGGGCCTTCCCACTTTGGTGCTAACTTCCCGTCAGCAGGATTAATAGTGTTTTGGAATGTTTTTCTCAACACCATATCTCCTACTTGAAACTTCCTTATCCTAACATTTTTGTTGTAAGCACCAGCCATTCTTTGTTGGTAGCTTGCCATCCTTATCCTAGCCAGATCCCTGATTTCCTCAATAGTATCCAAATCCTGAGCCAGGATTGTAGCATTCTCTTCAGGATCACGAGCACTTGTTCTAGCAGTTGGGATCACCATCTCTGTTGGGATCACTGCTTCTGCCCCAAATACTAAAGAAAAAGGTGTTTGACCAGTGGCATTCTTGGGAGTTGTTCTATCAGCCCATAGCACATAAGGTAACTCCTCTGCCCATTTTCCCTTCTTGGATCCTAGCTTCTTTTTCAGATTGTTGATGATGATCTTGTTGGATGATTCTGCTTGGCCATTGGCCTGTGGATGAACTGGTGTTGATGTTATCATCTTGATTCCCCAACTGTCACAAAAGTTAGTAGTTCTGCTTCCAATGAATTGGGAACCATTATCACATACAATTTCAGAAGGAATGCCAAATCTAGTTATAATGTTTCTTTTGATAAAGGATATAACTTCTTTTTCTCTGACTTGAGCAAAAGCTTCAGCCTCTATCCACTTAGAGAAGTAGTCAGTCATGGCAAGCATAAATACTTTTCCACCAGGTGCTTTAGGGAGCTTGCCAACTATATCCATTCCCCATCTCATGAATGGCCAAGAGGATGGTATGGGATGTAGCAATTCAGCTGGTTGATGAAGGATATTGCTGTGTCTTTGACAAGGATCACATTTCCTAGCATATTCTACAGCATCCCTTTTCATGGTTGGCCAGTAGTATCCTGTTCTAAGGATCCTTGAGAATAATGCCCTGCCCCCAGTGTGGTTTCCACAATCTCCTTCATGGAAGTCTCTCAACACTTCTTCAACTTCAGGATCCTCAATACATCTTAAATATGGTCCTGCAAGGGATCGTTTATATATCACATTATTTAAGATTGTAAATTGAGATACCTTAATCCTGAAAGCCCTAGGATTTTCTCCCATCGGAATCTTTCCGTGTTGCAAGTATTTCATGATTGGTGAGATCCATGATCCTGCATAAGATTGAGCTTCTTCACTAGGGATTACTGCAGTATCCTCTTCTATTTCCATGGCCACTTGATTTTCAATAGCAGGAGCCAGGATATGGATGATAGGGATACTTATGTCTTCTGGAATTTTTAAGGATGATCCTAAGTTGGCCAATGCATCAGCTTCCGTGTTATCCTCCCTTGGTACCTGTGTTAAGCTGAAAGAAACAAAAGAGAGTGCCAATTCTTTGACTATCTCTAAATATTTGGTTAGTTTTTCACCTTTAACAGCATAGGATCCATTAAAGTGATTGGTGATCAATAATGAGTCTACATATACTTTAAGATATTTCACCCCCATATCCTTAGCAATTTGCAAGCCAGCAATTAAGGCTTCATATTCAGCCTCATTGTTAGTTGCTTGGAACTCACAGGCTATGGAGTGGGGTATTATGTCCCCCTGTGGCGATTTTAGTAGTATCCCGAGCCCTGTGCCCTTGACGTTTGAGGATCCATCAGTGTGTAGTATCCAGGGATCCTTGGTCTCATCCAGCTGTTGGACTTCCAATTCTGCTTCTTTTTGTAGATCACTACTGAAATCAGCCACAAAGTCGGCTAGTGCTTGGGATTTAATGGATGTTCTTGGCTCATATCTTATATCATGGGCACTAAGCTTTACTGCCCATTTAGCCATTCTTCCTGACATCTCTGGTTTCCTGAGGACATTCTTAATTGGAAAGTTAGTTTTAACAACAATAGTATGGGTTTCAAAATAATGCCTTAACTTAGTTGATGCCATGATTAATGCAAGAATAAGTTTTTCGAGGTGTGAGTACCTGGATTCGGCATCAAGTAAACTCTTACTTACATAGTACATAGGATATTGTGTACCTTCATGATCCTTAACAAGGACAGCGCTTACAGCGGTTGAGGATACCGCCAAATATAAGGATAACACATCTCCTTTTTCGGGTTTTGATAATGCTGGTGCTGAGGACATATATTCTTTAAGGGCTTGTAAAGCATTCTCATGTTTCTCAGTCCATTCAAACTTCTTGTTCTTCCTTAGGATATCGTAAAATTCTTTACATTTTTCTGAGGATTTTGATATGAACCTGTTCAGAGCTGCTATCCTGCCTGTTAGCCTTTGCACATCCTTAGCATTGGCAGGGGACTTGATGTTTACTAGTGCTTTAATTTGCTCCGGACTTGCCTCAATGCCCCTCTGAGTTACCATATATCCTAGGAATTTACCTGCCTTAACACCAAAGTGGCACTTTGAAGGATTAAGCTTCATGTTATAATTATCAAGGATATCGAATGCTTCCTCCAAATCCCTTAGGTGATCCTCAGCTTTCTTTGATTTGACTACCATATCATCTATGTATACTTCCATAGTTTGTCCAATTTGATTTTTGAACATCATATTCACCAGCCTTTGATATGTTGCACCTGCATTTCTTAATCCAAAAGGCATGGCAATATAACAATACAAACCTGTTGGGGTCATAAAGGCCGTATCCTCTTGGTCAGATGGTTCCATCTGAATTTGTTGGAATCCAGATGATGCATCCATAAAGGTTAACAGTTCATGCCCCGCTGTTGCATCCACCATGGAGTCAATGTGGGGTAATGGGAAAGGATCCTTGGGACATGCCTTATTCAGATCAGTGAAATCGACACATACCCTCCACTTTCCGTTTTTCTTTTGGACAACGACCACATTGGCTAACCATTTTGGATACTTTACCTCTCTGATCATACCTGCTCGAAGTAGTCTCTCTACTTCTTCTTGGATAATGGCATTCCTTTCTGGTGCAAACTTCCTCCTTTTTTAATGGATTGGTTTGATAGACCTATCAATGCCAAGTTTGTGAGTAATAATATCCTTAGATATACCTGTCATATCTTCATGTTTCCAAGCAAAGGTAGATTTTCTTCTTTTGAGGAAGGATATTAAGTCTTCTTTCATCTTGCCAAGGATCCCTGATCCGATATAGATTTTTGATTCAGGATCACTAGGATCCAAGAGGATTTCGTTCACATCTTGTTCCCTTGCCTCCAAGACATTCCTCGGAGGATACTGTAATTGCTATTGCTCCCTTGGCTTCGAGGTTGGCTTCATGGATGAGGTATAACAATCCTTAGCCTCCTGCTGATCACTGTCGATCTTGATTAATCCCCATGGGCTAGGGAGCTTCACACATTAATGGTAGGTGGATGGGACTGCTTTCATATCATGTATCCAAGGCCTGCCAAGAATAACATTGCAACAAGATAGACAGTCAATAACACAAAATTTCTGATAATTATGTAATCCTTCCACGTAGATTGGGAGTTTGATGTCCCCAAAGTTTTCTTCGTTTCTCCACTGAATCCTACAAGCACGGAGGATCTTGTGTGATGTCTGATTCTGGAATACCCATTTTCTTCAGAACATCAAGCTGGATAATGTTCACTGAGCTTCCTCCATCGATAAGGATCCTGCGGACAAAATGGTTAGAGATAAAGAGAGTAATAACCAAACTATCATGATGAGGATCCTGAATGTTAATGCGATCATCCTCATCAAACGTTATCATCTTCCCCTCTGAGACACTTGATGTTCTAATAGGTCTTTCTCCATTATCCATTTTTGACTCCTTTGCATGCCTTTTGGCTGCCGAGAAGGATGTACCACAGATGTCTGATCCTCCGGAAATAAAGTTGATCACTTGTGCATTTGCCGGAGGTGCTGGAGCCTTTTCAGGGATCCTTTCAGGATCCTGAGTCCTTTGCCTTTTTCTTCCCAACAATTCTTTCAGGTGCCCCTTGCTTAACAGATACCCAATCTCTTTTCTTAAAGCTATGCATTCTTCAGTTAGATGCCCGAAATCCTCATGGTATGCACACCATTTTGACTTGTCTTTAGTCCCGGATGGTTTATCATTCTTTCTGGGCCATCTAGCTTTTTCACCTAGATTCTGCATTGCAAGGATTAGTTCATGATTATCAACGGAAAAACAATATTCTGAGATTGGAGGATAATCTTCATCATCCTCTTCTTGGTCAACAGCATGCACATTCTGGTTCTCATTTCTATGGTAGGATTTGAATTTGTTGTTCTTGAAGGAGGATCCTTGCTTCTCCTGTTTTGAGGATCCTACTTGTCTCTCCTGGATCCTCTTGTCATCCTCTAGCCGGATGATCCGATTGCCCGAGTTCTTACTTCATCTAGATTCCTGCATGGTGTCATA